>NC_139025.1:40936213-41477470 GCF_964662115.1 Mustela nivalis
CTTGGGGACCAAAAATCCTTTGTGAAATAGTTCAGCCAGAGAAGCTTTTTTCCTCTTAAAAGAAGGAGATCAGATTGCATCTGCAAAGATTTACCCATCCCCACTGCCCCACCCCATCCAGAGGCATGCTATCAACATTTATAATACTGTCTGCTATCAAAGATTTGGTTGTTTCAGAAACTCAAGATCTCTTGGATGTTGCCTTCCAGAGCCTATGCAAGGCCAAGGTTGTACCTTATTTACATGCTTATAGATATGTCTAAAGAAACTCATCAGACAGAATCACTCAAGTAGTAGATAATAGCATGACCCAAATACAATTTTATCAGTGAAATCATACTCTGAGTTTTCCATTATCATACAAAGTTAAGTAAAAGAAGCTATTAACAATAGTTACCTTAGAAAGTGAAACTTTGAATATTAATCTCCTCTTGTTCCCAGAGCTCCTTAACAGTCCCAAAATACATACTAAAAGTTAGCTATCTAATTCTTCCACTTTCCTCTAATTCTGACCTAATTTTCCATGGGTGGTTTATCTAGGCTTGAATACCTCCAAAGCTAAATAATGAATCTCTGTTTTCAAATTTCAGAGAAAAAAAATGAAGAATTTTATTACATCAGTTCCATATTCCAACACATTTAGAAAGTACTGCAGATCTTACAACGCAATGTCATCATTGCAATAAGCATATTATATAAACACTAAAATTTAAGACAATATTGACAAGATGTCCCTTTATAGTAATAAATAAAAAGTATCTTAGCAGTATTTGTCCTATACAAGGTGCTCTATAAGTGAAAGTTTAAAACATGTTATTTCTTTTTTTTTTAATTTTTTCAATTTATTTATTTTCAGAAAAAACAGTATTCATTATTTTTTCACCACACCCAGTGCTCCATGCAATCCGTGCCCTCTAGAATACCCAACACCTGGTACCCCAACCTCCCACACCCCCGCCACTTCAAACCCCTCAGATTGTTTTTCAGAGTCCATAGTCTCTCATGATTCACCTCCCCTTCCAATTTACCCCAACTCCCTTCTCCTCTCTAACAACCCTTGTCCTCCATGATATTTGTTATGCTCCACAAATAAGTGAAACCATCTGATAATTGACTCTCTCTGCTTGACTTATTTCACTCAGCATAATCTCTTCCAGTTCCGTCCATGTTGCTACAAAAGTTGGGTATTCATCCTTTCTGATGGAGGCATAATACTCCATAGTGTATATGGACCACATCTTCCTTATCCATTCGTCCATTGAAGGGCATCTTGGTTCTTTCCATAGTTTGGCGACCGTGGCCATTGCTGCTATAAACATTGGGGTACAGATGGCCCTTCTTTTCACAACATCTGTATCTTTGAGGTAAATACCCAGGAGTGCAAGAGCAGGGTCATAGGGAAGTTCTATTTTTAATTTCTTGAGGAATCTCCACACTGTTCTCCAAAGAGGCTGCACCAACTTGCATTCCCACCAACAGTGTAAGAGGGTTCCCCTTTCTCCACATCCTCTCCAACACATGTTGTTTCCTGTTTTGTTAATTTTGGCCATTCTAACTGGTGTAAGGTGGTATCTCAATGTGGTTTTAATTTGAATCTCCCTGAGGGCTAATGATGATGAACATTTTTTCATATGTCTGATAGCCATTTGTATGTCTTGATTGGAGAAGTGTCTGTTCATATCTTCTTCCCATTTCCTGATATGTTTGCCTGTTTCCTGTGTGTTGAGTTTGAGGAGTTTTTTATAGATCCTGGATATCAACCTTTTGTCTGTACTGTCATTTGCAAATATCTTCTCCCATTCCGTGGGTTGCCTCTTTGTTTTTTTTGACTATTTCCTTTGCTGTGCAGAAGCTTTTGATTTTGATGAAGTCCCAAAAGTTTATTTTCGCTTTTGTTTCCTTTGCCTTTGGAGACATATCTTGAAAGAAGTTGCTGTGGCTGATATAGAAGAGATTACTGCCTATGTTCTCCCCTAGGATTCTGATGGATTCCTGTCTCACGTTGAGGTCTTTTATCCATTTCGAGTTTATCTTTGTGTACGATGTAAGAAGAATGGTCGAGTTTCATTCTTCTACATATAGCTGTCCAATTTTCCCAGCAACATTTATTGAAAAGACTGTCTTTTTTCCACTGTATATTTTTTCCTGTTTTGTCGAAGATTAATTGACCATAGAGTTGAGGGTCCATATCTGGGCTCTCTACTCTGTTCCACTGGTCTATGTGTCTGTTTTTATGCCAGTACCAAAACATGTTATTTCTAATGTTAGTTTACCTATCTGTCTCTTCTCCTTTCCTCCCACAAAAATGTCATCTCTGTGGACAAACTGTCTTTGTTTTACTTTGTATCTTTAGTCTATCATGATACTAACAAAACAACAAATGCTTACTGAATAAATTTGAATTAATCATAAAAAGCATCTAATTAATTAATCTGAAAAAGAACTGTAAACGGAATACCAATTTTAGGTGGGAAAATTCATTTATTTTCTCTTGTAATTTGAGGTAGGGGGATGTCTGTTAATGAAATATGATCAGTTTATTTGTCCCAAAATGTTAATGTCCAAATAGTGATAGTTCATACTACCTTTTTGCATACCAGTGGGTCCCAGAGCTGGAGATGCAAGTGAGCAAGTCACAAGGCAAAAGAACCTTATAGTCTGAGACCTAGGGAGGGCAGGAAGTAAGGAATTGTTCTACATGAAAACAATGTGAAGTGCAACAAAATGCATGGAGAGAGAAAACTGAATTAAAAGATTAGTAACAGAGATTTACAAGGAGGAAGATGATTTAGTTGACTGAGCTAGGAAATACTCTTAGATACAAAGGAAGTCTGTGAATCAGAGTGCATTAGGATACACCAAGCACGCCCTTGGTCAGGAAAAGATCTATAAGGTGCACATGGTGGTTTCATTGTCAATAGCTCTCTAATATTGGGTTGATTTTAACATCTCTCTCCCACTCTCCCTTCCTATCTCCCTCCTTCCCACTCTATCGCCTTCCTTCCTTTCTCTTTCCTTTTTCTCTTCCTTTTTCTTTCCTTCCTTCCTCTCTTTCTTTCCTCCCTCACTCCCTCTCCACCCCTGGTCCCTCCCTTCCTTCCTTCCTTCTTTCCTTTCTTATTTTTCTCCTTTCTTTTTAGAGAGAAAAATTAAAATTTACATCCTCATCTTTTTCTTGATAACTGGACTTGTCATTTTCATCCTGCTACCATCATTAGTTTTCACGCATACAGAGGGCTGGACCTATAAGAAAGGACTGTATTTTGCATTTATCTCCTTAAGTACCATGGAGTTTGGTGACTATGTTTTAGGTAAGTCAACTGAATCTTGGAATTCTATTAACAGTCACAGCCACACAGAACTAACAAGATTTGAAATAAAAGTATCACTAGAAATACAGCATTTATCTATAGGAGTTAGGGTAGAAGTCGAAACTATTTTTCAAACTCCAATCTCTGACAATCCATGAAAGAATCTAAAATAATTCCTTTCTGCCCAACTTCCTCCTTTGTTGAAGCCATAGAGCACACTAAATGTGGGAAAATGGAAGAGAGGAAATCTTTCTACAGCATGTCACCACTAGCTCACCCAAGTATCCAAAATCCATGCGTAATGAAAATACCAGTATAAAAGGTAACTCTCATGCAAAATGCACTCAGTGTCTTTCCCAATAGATAAGTCTGCTTTCACCTTAGAATAAATATACTGTATAAGGAGACGTATAAATAAACTGTATAAAGACCTCCAGAGATTATTTATGTATATATACCTAAAATTCAACAGTAACAAATCAAAAAAAGTATTTTGTAAGAAGGATTATATTTATAAAGCCTTTTTGTGTTTATAAATTCTTTATAGGAAAAAAGCAAATCTCCAGGCTATATATTTTGTGGCTCATCACTGCTTCAAACTAACATCATCATATTAAGCATTATTCTTACTATTAACATATTTTTAAAAAGTTAGCCCAAAGAACATAGGTATAGCACCCCACTTTGTATACATGCCTATGTCTCACACTTATATAGAAGAATCAGTATTCTACATAAAAAGGACAAGAAGCAGAACACTGATGTGTGTTCTACCACAATCTATCTGTGTCAACCTGGATAAGCTAGTTGGCCAATATGATTCAATTTGATCTAATATAAAATAGCTGGGATGATGGAAACTTTGAACCAGTTGTTTTTTTTTTCCCCAACTTGTCACTCAACTAACCTAGCAATCAGTATTTCTTGAGACTTTTTTTAACCATGTGAAAGTCTTAAGTGAAGTATGCTGATGAATTAACTATAACTAAAACTTGTTTCCTGTTTATAAGGAGCAAACATTGGAATAAGGAAGATTTAAATATAGAAATAGACAATTACAATTCATGTTGCAATAAGTCATAATTTCCTATGAAAATTCCAGTTGCTTTTTTCTTTCTGTAGAAATTAGCAAGCTAATCCTAAAATTCATATGGAAATTCAGGACATTCAGAATAGCAAAACAATTTTGAAAAGGGACAGTTCAAGGACTTATACTTCCTGAATTAAAAAATTACAACATTACAGCAATAAAAGCAACATGGTACTCATATAAGGATAGATATAGAGAGCAATAGTAGAGAAATAAATTCAGACATCTATGGTCAATTGGTTTTTAAATAATAAACTTAATTTTTTTTTTAAAGATTTTATTTATTTGACAGACAGAGATCACAAGTAGGCAGAGAGGCAGGCAGATAGAGAGTGAGAGAAGGAAGCAGGCTCCCTGCTGAGCAGAGAGCCCGATGCGGGACTCGATCCCAGGACCCTGAGATCATGACCTGAGCCGAAGGCAGCGGCTTAACCCACTGAGCCACCCAGGCGCCCCTAAACTTAATTTTTTAAGAGCAGTTTTAGGTTTACAGAAGTACTGGGCAGAGTATAGGGAGTTTCCAGATACTCCATTATTTTACTTCACAGTTTCCCCTGTTACTAACATCTTGACCTAGTGTGGTACAGTTTTTACAACTGATGAACCAATATTGATATTTATTATTAACTAAAGTCCATGATTTACATTAGGTTTCACTCTTTGTGTTGTATATATATCCTATGGTGGCCAGTTGATGTTTGACAAGAGTGCTAAGACCATTCAATGGGAAAAGGATAATCTTTTCAACAAATAGTGTTGGGCCAACTGGATATCTATATGCAAAATAATGAATGTGGACCCCTACCTAAGCTAACATCCCATACAAAAATTAACTCAAACTGGATCAAAGATCTAAATGTAAAAGCTAAAATTCTAAAACTCCTAGGAGAAAAGATTTGAGTGAATCTTTGTGACCTTTTAGCAGACAGTAGTTTCTTCTAGTTTTCTTCGGTTGCTTGTGCTTTAGGTGCCCTGTCTAAAGAAAGATAAGTGAATTGAAATTTTTTTTAATCAAAATATACTATAGGGGTGCCTGCGTGGCTCAGTGGGTTAAGCCTCTGTCTTCGGCTCAGGTCATGGTCTCAGGGTCCTGGGATGGAGCCCTGCATCGGGCTCTCTGCTCAGCAGGGAGCCTGCTTCCCCCCTCTCTCTGCCTGCTTCTCTGTCTACTTGTGATCCTCTCTCTCTGTCAAATAAATAAAATTAAAAAAATATATACTATAAAGAAAGTGAAAAGACAATCCACACAGTGGGAAAAAGTATTAGTAAATAACATATTTGATAATAGTCTAGTCTCCAGAATATGTAAAAAATTCTTACAACAATATAAAGACAACCTATTTTAAAAGTGAGAAAAGGAGTTGAATTGATATTTCTCCAAAGAAGATATGTAAATGACTAAAAAGCATATAAAAAGATGCTCAACCATCATTAGTCATTAGGGAAATGCAAATCAAAACCACAATAAGATACCACATTACACACACCCGAATGGCTATAGTAATAATAATAAGATGGTAAGTGTTGGCAAAGATATGGAGAAATTGGAACCTCTTATCCTGCTGGTGGGATAGTAAAGTGAAACAGCTACTATGAAAACAGTTTGGCAATTTCTCAAAATGCTAAAAAGAGTTACCATACGACCCAGAAGTTCTATCCCTAGGTATAACTGAAAAGAAATAAAAACATTTCTTCACAAAAAAATTACATATGAATGTTCATATATAATGGACACAACCCAAAGACCCATTAACTAATGAATGAATGAACTCCATGTGATATATCTATACAATGGATATTCAATTCCTTATCAAATAGATAAATGCTATATTTTATTGCATGATATTTTTGTGCAAACCATCTTGAATATATACCTATATAAATTATAGTTCATAGTAAGTAGTTCATATGTGTTACTGGTGGTAGAATATTAATTTAACTAAATTAAACAGTTATAGAAAATTTCTCACTTCCTGTAAAATTCTTGAAATTTTTCTGATTAATCACAGTTATATGGAACTTAAAATTCCATTATGAATACATGTTATATATATATATATATATATTTAACACATTCATTTTTTATTGACTCACTGGAGAAGTCATAAATCAGATGACCTATTTCACCTGTATTTAAAATAAACATAGCCTTATATCATCATTCAGACCCATTCACCAGCAACTTATTTTTTTTAAAGATTTATTTATTTATTTGACAGACAGAAATCACAAGGAGGCAGAGAGGCAGACAGAGAGAGAGGAGGAAGCAGGCTCCCTGCTGAGCAGAGAGCCTGATGCGGGGCAAGATCCCAGGACCCTGGGATCATGACCTGAGCTGAAGGCAGAGGCTTAACCCACTGAGCCACCCAGGCGCCCCTCACCAGCAATTTAAATGTAAAGATATTAATTCACTGAAATTGACACGACAATAAAGTCCATTAAAATAGAGCTTGAAGTACTGCAAAAAAATCTCAACAATAAACAGTATGAAAGCTAACAGGATAGATATTTGCTAACCAGAACATATTAAAATGGCACAGTATTTAGAAAGTTTTAAATAGCGTACTAAAAAAAATGTATACTGAAATATCTTCAAGAGGCTTACTTAATTTCAGTAATATTCACAGGCAAGCAAAGACTACAAGGGAATGAAAATGCAAACCAGCAGTTTCACTGCCTCACGGAGCAAGGCATCCTGATAGGAACTCTCCAAAATCACAGACAGAAATGCAATGTTTAATCCTGTTGTTGACAAGTGAATATAATAACATTTCTGGGAGAATATCTAAGGACAGGCATTTAAATGAACAATTCTTCTTGTAAATCAAACAACATATTTAGAAAATAAAGCTTAGTAATAAAAAAAAAATAGATGTATACATAGAGGTAGATTTCTAAGACATCTAGTACACCAGAGCTGTTGAACAGTACTGGAAATCTCAATCAGGTTATCTCAGCACATAGTGTTCAATTTTGAAGGATTTGCCCTTCTATGTTTTCTAAATATTTTGTTTTGTTCTTTTTGTACTCTAATACCAAAGACCACTTTCAAGTTCTTATAAAATGATTTATGACATCGAAGTTATAAATTCCAAAGAGGTGACTTTGAAAAATCTTTACTAGCAAATTGAATAAATTTGCAAACAAAAAAGTTTAGAACTTTTTAGTGAGTATCACCCTCATACTCTGGCAGAGATTCCTTAATTAGAATACAAAAGCAGACCCTTTCAATTGGTGTCATAACTTCTTTGCCTCTTTCAATAAACATCCAAAAACTAATGTTGCACATGCTTTTCTGCGCAACTAGTGTTGCACACGTTTTCTTTGGATAAGATCTAATAAATTATAATACTTAGACACATTAAGTATATATTATATATATATTTAACACATTCATTGATTTGGAATTGCTCAGTAACTTAAGAACATTTCAAAACGTTTTAAACAAATTAGTGTAGTATCTAGCTTGGATTTTGTATGTCAGGATTCTCTAGAAAAAACAGAATATATTGTATATAGATGGGGGAGGGTATATATTTATAGAAGCCGCATATATAGAGATTTATTGTAAGGAATTGGCTTACTTGATTATGGAGGCTGAGAAGTCTCATGGTCTGCTGTCTGGAGACCGAAGAGAGCCAGTTGCAGTCTGAGTCCAAAAGTCCGAGTATCTGGAGGGCCAATATCCTAATTTAAAAACAGTTAAGGGTGTCTAGATGGCTTAGTTGGTTAAGCGTCCAACTCTTGATCTTAGCTCAGGTGTTGATCTCAGGGTTGTGAATTCAAGCCCAGCATTGGGCTCCATGCTGGGTGTGCAGCTTACTTAAGACAAAAACAAAAACAACAGTCAGATCAAATTCTTCCTTAACCTACCTTTTGTTCTATTCAGACCTCTAATAGATTGGATAAGATTCATCCATGCTGGGGAGAGCAATCTGCTTTTGTCAGTCTATTGATTCAAATGTTAATCTCATGCAGAAACATCTTCTTAGATATACCTAGAATATTTAACTAGATAACTGGGTACCCTGTGTTCCAGTCAATTTGATACATGCAATTAATCATCATAATTTCCATAAGAAAATTACCTTTTAAAAGGTCAATTTATGTCCATAAACCCTTAACATTTCTATGAACTTCTATAGAAACCTCCATTAGTCATATATGGGAGTGTACTCATACACTTTATGAACTAAATATAATTATTATCCTCATTTTACTGATGTGGTAATTGAGGGTAAAGAGCTTACACAAGGTTACACAACTATTAAATGACAGGGTTATAGTTTAAACTCAAGTCTGTTTAACATAAGCATTATCACCCTTAACCAGATCACTCTAACTAGCATGGAAGGAACCTTTGAAGGGTTGTGTACTGGAGACAGAAAGACAATTACAACCCTGTGACATTGTGGACAGAGATCTTGGAATGATTTTAGTGCTTTTATTATATATATATATATATATATATGTGTGTGTGTGTGTGTGTGTGGCTGGTAGATATATATATCTAGATAGATATACCTATCAATCTAGATAGGCTTAGTTGATATACCTATCAATATACCTATCAATCTAGATAGATTGATAGGTATATCTATCTCTATCACACACACACACACACACACACACACACACACACATATATATCTATCTCAGAGGTTGTGTGGTATGTATGAAGGATGCCAAGGGTGACTGAAGTTCTAGCTTGAATATCTTCTATTCCAGCTACCCGAATTATTATATCTGATTCTCATGTAAGTAATAGTAATAGCAGAATGCATTTTCCCAGAATAGGAGGCATAAAGGGTTTTGAAATGAGTGTCTTTAATTGATTCACAGAAACCATATACAGTGCAATAATGAGAAACAGATAGTCTTAATCCTAACAGATCTTCTTTTCTCTCCCAAGCTGGTAGACAGAACTGGCTCTTGCCAGACTGCTATCGTCAACATATTGAGTTGATGAGTTAGTAACAGAGGGAAACATGGAGGGATGAAGTGTAAGAAGCAATCCCCTCATTTATGATCTCTGGGCATATGGCTAAGAACAGGAGGAGAGAAAACATTGTGACTACTGACATTTGCCAGTCCTATCATGAATTTTGATAGAAAAATTCATTAACTTTGTTTTTTTTGAGATGTCCATTAATTGTTACTACAAAAAAACTTTTCTTTAAAAAAAAACCCTCATTATTGGGAATTTTAAATCATTGAGAGACATTAAACTCAGCTACGTCCATTTAGTCAAGTACAAGAACCCCACACGCCAAAATGCTCTGAATAAAGTTCATTAGTTAATCAGCCATCTTTCAAAAGCAAAGTATTTTCTAATTTCTTAGACATTTCTTCAACCATGCCTTTAGCTTTTGACTTATCAGTGAAGTCCTGCCAATACTTTAGGGAAACTGCTAGAAGGAAAGTCTGCGTGTGGGAAGAGGGGGCCTTAAAGCAAAGATTAGCACTTTCCTGGCTAACTGTTCCAAGTGCAGTTGTGGAATTATAGAGCTGCACAGCTGGGACATTAAGAATTGCAATAGTGACGTGGCGCCCTTCCATCTTTGGATGCTCTTAGTTTATTAACAGCTTTTTTAAATGCCAAAGAGTTATAATACTTGACTTATAACATGTCTACACTTAATACTTTAAATGCAGAAATACAGTACAACATTCTTATTTTAGAAGAAAATTACATTTGCAAAAGATGGGGCCAGACTATCATTTAATCAAACAGAAGCATGAAATTGTATGATGAAATTCATCATCTTGCAGTGTGTTCTGTATATCCCATTTGGAGATCCACATTTGAGGCCCTTCACAAATATGGGCCTCAAATAAATGGTGTCTCAGGTTCCCATTAGGGCAGGTAGGGACCAACTCATTTGACCCAAGAAAATAGTTCACGGTTACACCTCAGACTTAGTTGGCAAATGATACTGTTTCTGAGACACTCCTGCCCCTTTCTACCAATGCTCTTCCTAAGAAATATATTTTATGGCATGTTTTGAATGCTTATGACTTAGGAGGTTATATAACTTGGCTCCTTGTGGGAATGACCCAGGGTGCTTTATTCTTCACAGAAATTTCTTTTGACCCCACAACACATTCCTTTCTGCAGAACTTCTGCAACAGTCCCAGCTGGATTCTGAACTCACACAGATTTGAGTTCAACTTCTGTTCTGCCATAACTACTTGAATGACCTTGAGGAATTACCAGCCATTTTGAGCCTACATCTCAACTGTAAAATAAGGATAATAATATTTCTCATTTCATAGGGTGGTCTGAAGATAAAATGAATTGCTCCGAGCAAAGCACCTAGTGTTGCCTGACAGCTAGCTAGTACTCAAGAACAGTTAATCACAGTTACTGTTATTCTTTTCCCAGAGTTGTACCCAAATTTTCCAAGCAAAAGAGACCTTGTAGAAGATACAAAAAATGAAACAAAATTTTTCTTCCTATTTTTTGATATCTTTAATATTTCAGATATTTTACTTCTATTTTAAAAGGGGTTGAAGGCACTGAGAGCTGAAGAAAAGTAAAATGTAGTACCAAACTCGACCTCCAGATGTCAGTATGAACTCAACTGATTGAGGCATTATCAAATAGGATGGCTGAGGTCCCTCTACTCTTAGGCATTAAATAAAATTACAAATGCACAATAACTATTCTTTGATTTTAGAAAAGTAACAAATAGATCAGCTTCTTTGACTTCAGAAGATATTGCACCATAAAACTAGTATTGAAAAAGTTGAACACCTTTAACCACAAATAAAATTATGGATGCACGGTTATATTGAACACTTGCTCTTGGAAAAAAAAAATTATTTATATGATTGTGATATATAAACTATGGATCTTCAGAAACTATTCAAGAGTAGAGGATGCTATATATAACATTTTCCACATTCTATGGCTGTGCAGTACACAGAACATCTCTACTAGAGAGGTATATCAGATCATTGTCTTCCAGACAATGCCAGACTGTCTTCCAAAGCAACTCCCACCTCAATAAATGAGTTCCTGTTGCCCCAGATTCTCACCAGCATTTGATGTTGTCAATGTTTTAAATCAAGTAGGAATCAATCATAACAGTGCTATGCTGGAATAAGAATATGTATTTTTCATATATTTAGCCATCCAAATAGGTATGTAGGTGTAGCTAATTATTGTTTTAATTTGCAATTCCCTAATTGCATCTAATGTTGAGCATCTTTTCCTATGTTTATTTGCCATCTGTATATCTTCTCTGATGACATGTGTGTTCAGATATTTTGCCCATTTTTTAAATGTTGAGTTTTAGGAGTTCTTTGTATATTTTGGGTACAAGTCCTTTACTGGATATGTTTTGCAAGTGTTTTTCTTAACATTGCTTTTGTCAGGGCAGAAGTTCTTAATTTTAATTAAGTCCAACTTTGCAAATATTTTCTTTCATGGACTGTGCTTTTGGTGTTATGTAAAAACTCATCACCAAACCCAAGGTTCCCTGGATTTTTTCCTACTTTATAACTTAGGAATTTCCTTTCAGAAATTGTTGAAACCTCTTGTTTGCTGATGGCCTCCCTTCCCTCTTATTCATCGATCTAGCTTATCTGAACAGAGCACTGAAAGAGATGGAAGATGGATATTTTTCGTGTCTGCCATTATATTTAAAATTATTTTTGGTATTAAAAATGTATTAGAATTTGTATATTTTTATCCCAACATGGCACTGTAAGGTTGATTCCTACTTAATGTTTTAGTTGTTCTTGGCTAATATAGTTTATTAGTTGTTTCCTCATATTTCTAGGGAAACAATATTTGACATCCTTTTTAGAATTTACTATTTCTTTATCTTATTGCATCAAATAGCTTCAGCATAATTTTTTTGTTACATATTTGGTTACATATCTGGTTATTTCTGAAAGATGCCCTCCAGTAAGCAAAGGGATTTTCCATGTCCTTCTATCTTCTGAAGTGTTTCTCTGAAAGACACTGAATTTTAGCAGATGGCATTTGGTAGGAGGTCATTTTTCAACATGATTACAGAGCTTAATGTATCTTCTTTATCTTCTGCATTTGTCATTTAAATTCTATATTTCTCTCTCTCTTAAACTCTTGAATTTTTCTTGATATTCTAATTTGCATTTTCAGCAGTGTTTATTCTGGTACTCATTATCTTTATTGAATGTTCAATGCTGATAGCTCCTATTTTTAATATTTTGAATAACATTTCTTTTTGCTTGATATTTTATATTTGTAAATGAAAGGATAAGTTTGAAACACCAAACCACTTTTCTGTTTCCTCGATTCTGTTTCAGTGGTGGTCATTTGTATGTCAGCTTTGCCACTTCTTTTGAGCATTTAAAAAACTTAATGAAAATTTTATATAGCTTGCTATACATGAAATACATATAACTAAGAAAAAAAAAGATATCCAAAGGGTTCTGATATGAATGTCCAATTCTTCCTTTCTATAGAACTGGCTGTAACTGAACCAGTGTGCTTAAAAGCAGTTTTTGAACTATAGATTTTAACTGTTTCATAATTTTTCATTTTTCTGCCTAATTTAGAAGTGAATCTTATTTATGCACTTTTGGCTATGGTATCAACAATGTAAGTATATATTCATTCACTTAGCATTTTAGTTCCTATTATGTCCAGATACTGTACTTCTGGGTTTCTGACTTTTCCCATCCTTAGTCCCAACCAGAAATAGATTAACCAAGTGGGCAATGAGGCAAGCAGGTACATTTCTGCCTTTGTATAGTATATCTATATATAGTATATATCTTCAACCTTATGAATGAGGGAAACATTTTAGGAAATGTCAGAGCAACAATTTCTTAACTGGTCATAAAATACTTCTTATACTTTGCCAGCTCTTTCAATCTCACTGGCCTGCACAAAATTTAAGGGATCTCCAAAAATTCTCACCAATCAAAATACATCATATGTTATTGTAATATTTTTTTGAGGCGGGAGAGGGGCAGAGAAAGAAGGATTGAGAAAATCTTACACACAGACTCCACACCCAGTGCAGAGCCCTATGTGGGGCTCGATCTCACAACCCCAAGATCATGACCTGAGCTGAAATTGAGTTGAACACTTAACTGTCTGGGCCACCCAAGCCCCCAGTGTAATACTTTTTATATAAAAAAACTATGCAAAAAACTATGATGAACAAAATATTAAAATTTTAAATAAAGAAAGGATCAGATTATTGATTTTTCCTACTGCCTCAGACTTCAATATGGCTTAAAATGACACTGTTACCAATCCTGTCTTTATTTAAAAGTTTGATATTTCTAGTAATTTTCAGTCAACTGAGTTTTTTGATGCATGTACCCTTAAATTTTATACCCAGGGCAATGGATGAGTCCCTCACTCATATCATCCTAGTTCCAGTCCTCCTCTTTTACTACAGTGTGTACAACACACTGATGTGGAGAATCATGTGTTCTAACTTGACCCAGATTCAGAGATAGACCAGGTTTTCCCAGGCACCCAGCTCACCAAGTTCACTTTTTTTTAAGACAATATGATGAAGAAAAGGGGAGGGAGGCCAACAGTGGACAAGAGATTTCAACAAATTTTGGGAAGATAGAAAGTAAACAGAGGAATGACGTCAGAAGGAGCAGCAGGAGAAAACCAGAAGCTAGCACCTATAGACAGTCATGGTGTTAGTCTCAAAGAAGTTCAAGGCTTGGAAACTCCAGGGTAAGAGTTGGACATGGAACTAAAATCATGGGCACTAATTCAAAAATCTTTATTGAGAACTCTTAATAGCTCCATGTCTTCTCCAACCCAACACTTCATAGCTGCTCTATTTCCCAAGCCCCAGACAGGAGGATATGTCTCTAAAGAAAGTCAGTGCCCCAGAAGCAAAGACCTCTACATTCTGGCATTTAGCAGCCTCCTACTATAACAACCAACCTCTCTGCTGGTCATCTAAAAACAAATCTCACCAGTTGCTATGGCTTTATGCCTGTGCATTCTCTAATACTTATGGCCATCTTAAGACTACTACTTCAGCACTACTGAGGTTAGTCTCCAAAATAAGAGACCAAAATAAATAAGCAAGAAATAAATGGGCCTGAAGAAAATAGAGATGGCTCTTGGAACAGAAGAGCGCCTAATGAGTCTCTTTGGAGATCTTATGAAAATATTTTATTCTGACAAGAAGAACTGGATAATAGGAAAAACAAATAGCACAATTTTTTCTTTTAATAAAAAGCCTTTGGCCCTGAAAACCATTATCTCCAACCAAAAAAATTAATAAAGGATTAGAAGATAAAGCCAAGAAAATATTCTATAAAGTAGAGCAATGAGACATAGACTCACATATTTTTTTTTTTAAAGATTTTATTTATTTGACGGAGAGATCACAAGTAGGTAAGGAGGCAGGTAGAGAGTGAGGGGGAAGCAGGCTCCCTGCTGAGCAGAGAGCCTGATGTGAGGCTCTATCCCAGGACCCTGGGATCATGACCTGAGTAGAGGCTTTAACCCACTGAGCCACCCAGGCACCCCAGACTCACATTTTTTTAAAGAAAATATGAGATTCAAGGGAATCTATGTAGGAAGCCAATCAACCCAGTAAATGGAAACTCCAGTGTGAAAAAAATAGTAGAACAGAGCTTCCCACAGATAAATATAACTACTTTTCATATGGAAAGCTCACCATGGGCCTACTGCAGTAAAAAAATGAAAGTCCCATACGTTGGATCATTAGCATGAAATTTCAGGAGAAAAAAATCTGGAAAAAAGGGGCATCTGGGTGGCTCAGTCAGTTAAGCACCTTCTTTAGGTTTAGGTTATGGTCCCAGGGTCCTGGGATTGAGCCCTGAATTAGTTACCAGTGGGGAGACTTCTTTTCCTCTCCCTCTGCCTACTGCTCCGCCTGTTTCTGCTCTCTGTCAAATAAATAATAAAATCTTTTTTAAAAATGTGGAAAATGGAGACAGAGAGAGAGAAAAGAGATGTGGATTAAACATTGAGAATCAGACAGTGAGATGCACACTGACATTTCATTTCTTATCACCCAAACTAGATGCTAAAAAAATATGAAAGAACATCATCAAATCTATCCTTGAGTAGATCTATGTGTATTTATAATTTTAAAAGCAGCCAACTTGGATAACATAGGTAGAAAATAACAACAGGGGCATGAGGGTGTCTCATTCAGTTAAGCATCCAACTCTTGGTTTGGCTCAGGTCATGAACTCAGGGTCATGAGATTGAGCCCCACATCAGGTTCTGTGCTCAGCAGGGCAGGGAGTCTGCATGGGATTCTCTTCTGCCTTCCCCTGTTCTCTCTTTCTCTCTAATAAAAAAAAGAGAGAGAGAGAGAGAGAGAGAGAGAGAAAAGTGACCAAATCCACAAATCCAAGGTTAGTGAGTTTAATTCACATTAAAAAGATGGGCAGTGAGGGGAAACACTCAAGAGTAACATTAGCAACTGCTTTGTAAGTATTTATTTTTAAGGCTAGTCCTTCAGACACACATCTTTCTTTTTCTATATTATGTCTACATTTAAGTAGCTGTTGGTAAAAGAACTTTGGTGCTATTCTGAGTGTCAGTTTTGTGACTAACCAACAAGGATTTCACTGGGCATGGGAAAATAAAAGCCCAGATTTAGACATTTCAGTTAATTGGAAATTCTTTTGGTAAAATAACAGAATTTTAAAAATTAAAATAGCAAGCACAGAATATACATCTACCCAAACACACCACTTGAGAAGGAATTGGGCATTGGTTTTGTATATCTTCTGGGGCCAAAAAGGAACAGTGGCTAGAACCATGTCTGGAGGTGACAGTTTCTATCTGAAGGTTTACAATATGCCCACCTTCCTGGCCCTGGCAGTTCTTACAATGAACTTGGGCAACCTGTCCAAGCAAAAAGTATATGAAACTTTGGTAACTGACATGCTCAAAGGAAACACATCTGCTCCCAGGACAGTGGGGGCACAGGAGATAAGTCCTAAGATCTATATTTCAGCTTTTTTAAATTGCTTACAAAGAGCCTCAACCTCTTCTATCTTTCATACTTTCTATTTCTCTTCTGGTTTTAATCTTTTCTCTCATTATGTTATTAACTTTATTATATCACTTTTATATGCTTTTTATTATATTTACTTGGACATTTTCAGTTGAAGTATGTTCTCTTAGCTAATTTAGTCTAATTTAGTTAATTTTAGTTAATTTTATAACCTGTAGTCCTATTTACCACCTGAAAGTACAAAGTAGCATCGCTCTTACCAATGTTCTAATCAAACTGGGGGATGCCCTGTCTCGCTTTCCTTCCTCCCAGGGTTCCTCCTCCTGCAGAAAATTCCCAGAAGTCTTTGTGAAGCATTTCCTGTCCAAAAGACTAATGCTGGTTCTTCCTGCTTTTTCCCTGATTCTATAACTCAGACACATCCCCCTAAGGCTATAGAACATCACACCCACTACTAGAAGCTGATTTCTGGAAATTTTACCAGAGTTATGCTCAGAGAGGCTGGGCGGAACTTTCTGGAAACAACGGAAGCACTCATCCCCAATTGTGTCCAAAGTGACTCCTCAGTTGAGCTCCTGCTCTGTTCACTGCCACAGGAACCTGTGTGAATTTCTGCCTGAGCGGCAGTGGATCTTCAGAGCTGGATGGTGGGTGAACCTCATGCCCTCTGCCTCTACACACTCAGCAGTGTGAGGTGGTCCAGGGTGAATCTGGCCCGAGCTCTAATATTGCAGCTCTTCATGTTCACTTCTCCAGATTATTTCTCTCATGAAGATGGCATCAGGACAAGATCTTCTGTCTATTGCACGTGGTACAATAGAGATAAAAGAGGAAACAGTCTGGGTGATACCTGGCCACATGCCCCATGAAGAATTTTGCAAATATACAATGAAGAACACTGAACTTGAATTAAAATTAGAATGGCCTCATTTACTTTCCATGATAAGAGTGTGTGATTCATTCAGAAAAAATCTGACTAGAGAAAAACAAACATTGGTTAGGACAGAAATATCCATATACATTCTTGTTTTACAAAATCAGAGGGATCCAGGGGCACCTACATGCTTAGTCGGTTGAGCTACTGACTCCTGATTTTAGCTCAGGTCATGATCTCAGGGTGGTGAGATTAAGCCCTGCATTAGGGAACTTAAAATTCTCTCCCTCTTCCTCTGCCCCTCCCCTGTCTCTAAAGAAAAACAACATACACACTTTTTTCTTTCTTATTTAGCCAGTACTACATTGAGAAGTCATCCATTAAGTTATCATTATTGTTTATTACCAGGGCACCTTTATTTTATTTTTCTCCTTTTTAAAATTTAAAATCAATTTAATTAACGTTTGGTGTATCATTAGTTTCAGAGGTAGAAGTTAGTGATTCATCAGTTGCATATAATAGCTAGTACCCATTACATCAAGAGCCCTCCTTAATGCCCATCACCCCATTACCCCAGTCCCCACCCACCACCTATCCAGCAGCCCTCAGTTTGTTTCCTAGAGTTAAGAGTCTCTTGTGGTTTGTCTCCCTTTCTGATTTCATCTTATTTTATTTTCCCTTTCCTTCCCCTATGTGCATCTCTTTTGTTTCTTAAATTCCACACATGAGTGAAATCATATGATATTTGTCCTTCTCTGACTGGCTCATTTTCCTTAGCATAATACCCTCTAGTTCCATCCACATCATTGCAAATGGTAAGAGTTCATTCTTTTTGATGGTTGAGTAATATTCCATGATAAATATATGTGTATATATATGTATATATATACACACACCACATCATCTTTATCCATTCATCTATCGATGGTTCATTCCATATTTTGGTTATTGTGGACATTGCTGCTATAAACATTGAGGGGCATGTGCCTCTTCAAATCACTATGTTTGTTTTCTTCGGATAAATAACTAGTAGGACAATTGCTGGGTCATAGGGTAGTTCTATTTTCAACTTTTTTAGGAACCTCCATACTATTTTCCAGAGTGGCTGTACCAGCTTGCATTCCCATCAAGAGTGTAAGAGGGTTCCCCTTTCTCCAGATCCTCACCATTTGTTGTTCCTCACACCCGTGCTGACTGGTGTGAGATGGTATCACATTGTGGTTTTGATTTGTATTTCCCTAATGCCAAGTGATGTGGAGCATTTCTTCATGTGTCTGTGTGCCATTTGTATGTCTTCTTTGCAAAAATATCTATTCATGTCTGTTACTGGTTTCTTGATTGGATTTTTTGTTCTTTGGGTGTTGAGTTTGATAAGTTCTTTATAGATTTTGGGCACTAACTCCTTATCAAGTATGTCATTTACAAATATCTTCTCCTATCTGTAGGCTGTCTTTTAGTTTTGTTGACTGTTTCCTTGCTGTGCAAAAGATTTTGTCTTGATGAAGTCCTAATAGTTCATTTTTGCTTTTGTTTCCCTTGCCTTTAAAGACATATCTAGCAAAAGTTGCTGTGACCAAGATCGAAGAGGTTACTGCTTGTGTTCTCCTCCAGGATTTTGATTCCTAGCTCATGTATAGATCTTTCATCCATTTTGAGTTCATTTTTGTGTATGGTATAAGAAAATGATCTAATTTTATTCTTTTACATGTGGCTGTCCAATTTTCCCCAACACCATTTGTTGAAGAGACTGTCTTTTTTCCATTGGATATTCTTTCCTGCTTTGTTGGAAAGTAGTTGACCATAGAGCTGGTAGGTCCATTTCTAGGTTCTCTATTCTGTTTCATTAATCTATGCATCTGTTTTTGTGCCAGGACCACACTGCCTTGACGATTACAGCTAATAATAGATCCTGAAGTCTGGAATTGTGATGCCCCAGCTCTGGTTTTCTTTTTCAACATTCCTTTTGGTATTTGAGGACTTTTCTGGTTCTATAAAAATTTTAGCAATGTTTGTTCCAGCTCTGTGAAAAATGCTGATATTATTTTGATAGGGATTGCAATGAATCTATAGATTGCTTTGGGTAGCATAGGCATTTTAACATTTATTCTTCCAAGCCATGAGCATGGGATGTTTTTCCATTTCTTTGTCTTCTTCAATTTCTGTGTAAGTGTTCAATAGCTTTCAGAGTACAGATCCTTCACCTCTTTGGTTAGGTATATTCTCAGGTATCTTATGGGTTTTGGTGCAATTGTAAATAGGATTGATTCTTTGATTTCTTTTTTTCCCCTCTTTGTTAGGGTATAGAAATGCAATTGACTTCTGTACATTAATTCAATACCCTGCCACTCTGCTAAATTCTTGTATGAGTTCCAGTAATTTTTGGATGCAGTCTTTTGGATTTTCAATACAGAGTATCATGTCATTGAAAGTTTGACTTCTTCATTGCTGATCTGAATGCGCTTTATTTCCTTCTGTTGTCTAATTGCTGAGGCTAGGACTACCAGGACTATGTTGAACAACAGTGGTGACAGTGGACATCCCTGTACTATTCCTGACCTTAGAGAGAAATCTCTGTTTTTCCCCCCTTGAGGATGATATTCACAGTACCACCAGGACACCTTTAATGATGTCCTTGAACAGAAGCCCTTAACCACTTTGTGAATTGTTTTACCTCACATCAGGCTCCATGCTCAGCAGAGTCTGCTTCTCTCTCTCTCCCTCTGCCCCTCCCACCACTCATGCATGCTCTCTCTTCTCTAAAATAAATTAAAAAAAATATTTAAAAAATCAGAGGGATCCCTTTTAGGTCAACACACTGAATAACCCTGGACAGAGAGTCTTGATATTACCAGTCACTGAAGGGTTTAGGCAAAGTAGGAAATCCTTGAGGCCAAATAGAAGCTTGTTTTGCGTTAGGTGTAGGCTCAAAGGCTTTGGGAATGGAGACTGAATACACAGCTTAACAGGGACAAAGAAATTACCACATGACAATTACTTAAAAGCTGTTAGTTGATTTTTTTCTCCTTTTCCAATATGGTTCCCTCAATCCTGTTGATTCTAACAATGTCCAATACTGTTCATAGGTGGAGGTATAACTTCACTTCCTGCAAGACCATTTCCTCTTCAGGAAATAAGGCAATTTCCAGCTATATGGGATCACCAAGGCAAGTCTTTGCCTTCCATGACAAGAGGGCCATATCCAGACACTAACTACAGATTTATTAATAACACCCAGATCATGTACTCAAGTATTTATGGGTGAAGTCTGCACCATATGGACTTATATTCAGCAATGTAAGGGATCAAATGATACATACACAGCAATGGGAGAAGTAATGTTTGTTGTGCATAATCGCTAAAGTAGCTTCTAGGTGAGGTATGTGCACCCATTATCAAAAAGATTGCTAGAGAATCTTTATCAATATGAGTATAAATAAACTCTTTCCATTAAGGAGGAAATAGCTCAGTGAGGATTCATTGGTAACCAAGTGAAGGAGGCCTCAAAGAAATTCTTTTTATCCTCCCTGAAGTCTAGAGCAATGCACTTGCATGATATATTTGGATTCTTCAGGGAGGCTGGCTTGGCACCTTAAACCTTTTGTGAGAAGAACCATGAAGCAGAAAAAGAGACTAGAGCTGAATAACTTATTCATAGCATAGACCTTTATTTAATGGCTCAAACTTTAAAATTTGGGGGAACTCTGAAAAGCTGGAATAGGACAATTTTCATTTAATGTCCTAGTCTATTGCATCCCCAGGAAGACTGCTGAGATCGAGGGAGGGTCCCATCATGGTGCTGTCATGCAGGGAGAATAAAGGTGAATTCTACATCACTGATTAGTATGGGTATATTCCATTTTCTATCCTAATTGTTTTTACTTACATCAAATTATGTGTCACTTTCCAATTCACTGAATATTATGCAAGGAAATATTTTTAAGGGTACCTAATATTCCACTGACTGGATGGACCAAAACAATCCCTCATTGTTGTTTAGGTGGTTGCCAATTTTTCTGATTTATAAATAAACCTGTATTATAATTAATCACAAAACTTTTGTAGCTTTATCTATCCTTAAGATATATCCTTAAGGAAATTGCCCATTATTGTCAAACATTTTAGTGAATCTTTATATAGGAATAATAAAGGTAAATTCCATAGCACCCCACAGTGTATGCTGGGATCCAGCACTACTGATATTTCAGGTCAGACAGTGGCTTATTGTGTGGGGCTGTCATATGTGTATTATAGGGTACTTAGCCATCCCTGGCATCCACCCCTTAGATGCCAGTGGCATACCCCAGTTGTGATGACCAAAAATATCTACAGACATTGCCAAACATCCCCCGCGTGGACGAAATCACCTCCCGAGTTAAGAACCACTGGGTTAAAGAACAGGCTTTACTGGGAGAGTTTAGCTCAGGAAAAGGCATACATCTTTCAGTCTTTGCCTATTCTCATAAGAAGAGTGCTGAGGCTGGCTACTGCTGAACAGTCATAGATCTCTGAATATTCGTAGGTCTGGAGACTCCCACCCACCATTGCTCCCCATTCTGGGAGTGTCTGTATATACAGACAATGGCCAAATCATATATGATACTAGAACCCAGACTCACCACCTCTGCAACAACCGGTCTGGGAAGCCAAACCACAACATCAGCAGGAATCTTCCCAGAGTGGTAAGGCCTTGCTCAACGACTGTCAGCTTCCCTTTTTCATCCCTGCTTCCAACTCAGGATCAATCAGAGTAAGCCAATAATGTGTCCCCACAGTAATCACGAGAGATGCCCTGCTTCTAGTGAGCTCTTTCCAGCTTCCCCATACCAACCATCTCTGATGAGAGCATACCTGAAGCTTTCCCTTTTTCTCCCTATGAAGCTTTTCCATTTCCCTTGCCTGGCTTTGAATCTCTGCCAAAGGCAAGTCATGGTGGGTGACTCTCTTGCTATAGCAAGCTGTGAATAAACAACCCTTGTCTGTTCTCAGCCAAGTAGTCTTCATTTATTTCCACAATCCTTATTGGTTAGGCATGAGATTGACTTCATTAGAAACAAAGAAGAGTGTTGAGATGCCAGGCATTCTGGCTTTAGATGCAGCCATTTAGGGAGCTGTCTGGGAAACACAGCTGCTCAGCACCTGGAGATGTTGGGGCCTGTGGGAAGATGTGGCCCCTGCTAGGGATGGGGTCAGGAACAGGGGTGGGACAAGGGGAGATTCCCCTAGTTCCTGTCAGCTTAACATCCACAATACCTGGAATGAATTCCCAGGGTCACTACTGGACAAATTTATTTGTTACCCCTTAGTTACATTCTTGTCATCATGAGGCAGGCAGGGGGAATAACTGGACTTTATTAAACATTTCTGAGACCAGAAAATGGAGAGAAGTTATTTGTTACATCTGTTCCCCCTATGCTTGAAAATATATCCCAAAGCAAAAAAAAAAAAAAAAAAGAAAGAAAAAAGAAAAAAAAAAATGAAAAAAAGGCTGCAGTGTTCTTTGTTGTCCCCTACTTGGGCAAATGGGTCATTCAGATCAGATTTGACCCAAGTGTCTCAGTCCGTTCAGGCTGTTATGACAAAATTCCATAGACTAGATGGCTTACAAACAACAGAAAAAAAATTTTTTTTTATTAACATATAATGTATTATTTGCCCCAGGGGTACAAGTCTGTGAATCGTCAGGCTTACACACCTCACAGCACTCACCATAGCACATACCCTCCCCAACGTCCATCACCCAACCAGCCTCTCCATACACCCTTCCCCCAGCAAACCTCAGTTTGTTTTGTGAGATTAAGAGTCTCTTATGGTTTGTCTCCCTCCCAATCCCATCTTATTTTATTTCTTTCCTTCCCTACTCCACAAACCCCCAACTTTGCCTCTCAAATTCCTCATATCAGGGCTATCATGTGATAATTGTCTTTTTCTGATTGAATTATTTCGTTCAACATAATACCCTCTAGTTCCAGCCACGTAGTTGCAAATGGCAAGATTTCATTCCTTTTGATGGTTGCATAGTATTCCATTGTGTATATATACATACACACACACACACACACACACACACACACATATATGCCACATACACATATATATAAAGAAGATATATATATATATATATATATATGTGTGTGTGTGTGTGTGTGTGTATGAAGTGTATGTATATATACCACTTCTTTATCCATTCATCTGTTGATGGACATCTAGGTTCTTTCCACAGTTTGGCTATTGTGGACGTTGCTGCTATAAACATTCGGGTGTATGTGCCCCTTCAGATCACTACATTTGTATCTTTAGAGTAAATACTCTGCAGTGCAATTGCTGGGTCATAGGGTAACTCTTTTCAACTTTTTGAGGAACCTCCATGCTGCTTTCCATAGTGGCTGTACCAGCTTGCATTCCCACCAACAGTGTAGGAGGGTTCCCCTTTCTCTGCCAACATCTGTTGTTTCCTGACTTGTTAATTTTAGCCATTCTGACTGGTGTGAGATGGTATCTCATGGTGGTTTTGATTTGTATTTCCCTGATGCCAAGTGATGTGGAGCACTTTTTCATGTGTCTGTTGGCCATCTGGAGGTCTTATTTGCAGAAATGTCTGTTCATGTCTTCTGCCCATTTCTTGATTGGATTCTTTGTTCTTTGGGTGTTGAGTTTGATAAGTTCTTTATAGATTTTTGGATACTAGCCATTTATCTGATATGTCATTTGCAAATATCTTCTCCCATGTTGTCAGTTGTCTTTGGTTTTGTTGACTGTTCCCTTTGCTGTGTAAAAGCTTTTAATCTTGATGAAGTCTCAGTAGTTCATTTTTTCCCTTGTTTCTCTTGCCTTTGGCAATGTTTCTAGGAAGTTGCTGCTGCGGAGGTCAAAGAGGTTGATGCTTATGTTCTCTTCAAGGATTTTGATGGATTCCTTTCTCACATTGAGGTCTTTCATCTATTTGGAGTCTATTTTTGTCTGTAGTGTAAAGAAATGGTCCAGTTTCATATTTCTGCATGTGGCTGTCCAATTTTCCCAATACCATTTGTTGAAGAGACTGTCTTTTTTCCATTGGACATTCTTTCCTGCTTTGTCGAAGATTAGTTGGCCATAGAATTGAGGGTCTATTTCTGGGCTCTCTATTCTGTTCCATTGATCTATGTGTCTGTTTTTGTGCCAGTACCATACTGTCTTGATGATGACAGCTTTACAATAGAGCTTGAAGTCTGGAATTGTGATGCCACCAACTTTGGCTTGCTTTTTCAACATTTCTCTAGCTATTTGAGCTCTTTTATGGTTCCATATAAAATTTAGGATTATTTGTTCCATTTTTTTTTGAAAAAAATTGATGGGATTTTGATAACGATTGCATTAAACGTGTAGATTGCTTTAGGTAGCATAGACGTTTTCACAATATTTGTTCTTCCAATACATGAGCATGGAACATTTTTTCCATTTCTTTGTGTTTTCCTCAATTTCTTTCATGAATACTTTATACTTTTCTGAGTACAGATTCTTTGCCTCTTTAGTTAGGCTTCTTCCTAGGTATCTTATGGTTTTGGGTGCAATTGTAAATGGGAATGACTCCTTAATTTCTCTTTCTTCTGTCTTATTGTTGATATATAGAAATGCAACTGATTTCTGTGCATTGATTTTATATCCTGACACTTATACTGAATTCCTATATAAGTTCTAGCAAATTTGGAGTGGAGTCTTTTGGGTTTTCCACATAAAGTATCATATCATCTGCAAAGAGTGATAGTTTGACTTCTTCTTTACCGATTTGGATGCCTTTAATTTCTTTTTGTTGTCTTATTGCTGAGGCTAGGACTTCTAGTACTATGTTGAATAGCAGTGGTGATAGTGGACAGCTTTGCCATGTTCCTGACTTTAAGGGAAAAGCTCTCAGTTTTTCCACATTGAGAATTATATTCACTGTGGGTTTTCCATAGGTGGCTTTGATGATATTGAGGTATGTACTCTCTATCCCTACACTTTGAAGAGTTTTGATCAAGAAAGGATGTGGTACTTTGTCAAATGCTTTTTCAGCATCTATTGAGAGTATCATATGGTTCTTGTTCTTTCTTTTATTAATGTATTGTATCACATTGATTTGTGGATGTTGAACCAACCTTGCAGCCCTGGAATAAATCCCACTTGGTCATGGTGAATAATCCTTTCAATGTACTGTTGGATTCTACTGGCTAGTATTTTGGTGAGAATTTTCGCATCTGTGTTGATCAAGGTATTGGTCTGTAATTCTCTTTTTTGATGGGATCCTTGTCTGGTTTTGAGATCAAGGTAATGCTGACCTCATAAAATGAGTTTAGAAGTTTTCCTTCCATTTCTATTTTTTGGAACAGTTTCAGGAGAATAGGAATTAATTCTTCTTTAAATGTTTGGTAGAATTCCCCTGGGAAGCCATCTAGTCCTGGGCTCTTCTTTGTTGGGAGATTTTTGATGACTGCTTCAATCTCCTTACTGGTTATGGGTCTGTTCAGGTTTTCTATTTCTTCCTGATTCTGTTGTGGTAGTTTATATGTCTCTAGGAATGCCTCCATTTCTTCCAGATTGTCAAATTTGCTGGCGTAGTGTTGCTCATAATATGTTTGTATTTCTTTGGTGTTGGTTGTGATCTCTCCTCTTTCATTCATGATTTTATTTATTTGGGTCCTTTCTCTTTTCTTTTTGATAAGTCTGGCCAGGGGTTTATCAAACTTATTAATTCTTTCAAAGAACCAGTTTTTAGTTTCATTGATTTATTCTACTGTCTTTTTTTTTTTAAGATTGATTTATTTAATTATTTATTTGACAGACAGAGATCGCAAGTAGGCAGAAAGGCAGGCAGAGAGAGGGAGAGGAGGAAGCAGGCTCCCTGACAAGCAGAGAGCCCAATAAGGGGCTCGATCCCAGAACGCTGGGATCATAATCTGAGCCGAAAACAGAGTCTTAACCCACTGAGCCACCCAGGCGCCCCTGTTCTACTGTTTTTTTTTTGTTTGTTTGTTTGTTTGTTTGTTTCTGTTTCATTGATTTCTGCTCTGATCTGTATGATTTCTCTTCTCCTGCTAGGTTTAGGCTTTCATTGCTGTTCTTTATCCAGCTCCTTTAGGTGTAGGGTTAGGTTGTGTATTTGAGTCCTTTCTTGTTTCTTGAGAAAGGCTTGTATCATTGTATACTTTCCTCTCAGGACTGCCTTTGCTGTGTCCCACAGATTTGAACCATTGTGTTTTCATTTTCATTTGTTTCCATGAATTTTTTCAATTCTTCTTTAATTTCCTGGTTGACCCATTCATTCTTTAATAGGATGCTCTTTAGCCTCCTGTATTTGGGTTCTTTCCAACTTTCCTCTTGTGATTGAGTTCTAGCTTCAGAGCATTGTCGTCTGAAAATATGCAGGGGATGATCCCAATCTTTCGGTACTGGTTGAGACCTGATTTGTGATCCAGGATGTTATCTATTCTGGAGAATGTTCCATGTGCACCAGAGAAGAATGTGTATTCTGTTGCTTTATGATAGAATGTTCTGAATATATCTATGATGTCCATCTGGTCCAGTGTGTCATTTAAGGACTTTATTTCCTTTTGATCCTTTGCTTGGATGATCCACCTATTTCATTGAGGCGGGGGGTGTTAAAGTTCCCCACTATTATTGTATTATTGTCAATGTGTTTCTTTGATTTTGTTATTAATTGGTTTATATAGTTGGCTGCTCCCATATTAGGGGCATAGATATTTAAAATTGTTAGCTCTTCTTGTTGGACAGACCCTTTGAGTATGATATAATGTCCTCCTCATCTCTTATTATAGTCTTTGGCTTAAAATATAATTTATTTGATATAAGGATTGCTGCTCCAGCTTTCTTTTGATGTCCATTAGCATGGTAAATTGTTTTCCATCCCCTGGCTTTAAATCTGAAGGTGTCTTTGGGTCTAAAAAGAGTTTCTTGTAGACAGCATATTGATGGGTTTTGTTTTTTTATCCATTCTGATACCCTGTGTCTTTTGATTGGGGCATTTAGCCCATTTACATTCAGAGTAACTATTGAGAGATATGAATTTAGTGCCATTGTATTGACTGTAAGGTGACTGTTACTGTATACTGTCTCTGTTCCTTTCTGGTCTACTACCAGAAAGGACCCCTTTCAATATTTATTGTAGGGCTGGTTTGGTTTACAAATTCTTTTAGTTTTTGATTGTCTGGGAAGCTTTTTATCTCTCCTTCTATTTTCCATGATAGCCTAGCTGGATATAGTATTCTTGGCTGCACGTTTTTCTCATTTAGTGCTCTGAATATATCATGCCAGTTCTTTCTGGCCTGCCAGGTCTCTGTGGATAAGTCTGTTGCCAATCTAATATTTTTACCATTGTATGTTACAGACTTCTTGTCCTGAGCTGCTCTCAGGATTTTCTCTTTGTCACTAAGACTTGTAATTTTTACTATTAGATGACAGGGTGTGGACCTTTTTTTTATTAATTTTGAGGGGGTTCTCTGTGCCTCCTGAATTTTGATGCTTGTTCCCTTTGTCATATTAGGGAAATTCTCCACTATAATTCACTCCAATATACCTTCTGCCACCCCCTCTTTTTCTTCTGGAATCCCAATTATTCTAATATTGTTTCGTCTTATGGTATCACTTATTTTTCGAATTCTCCCCTCATGGTCCAGTAGTTGTTTGTCCCTATTTTGCTCAGCTTATTCTCCATCATTTGGTCTTCTATATCACTAATTGTCTCTTCTGCCTCATTTATCCTAGCAGTAAGATCCTCCATTTTCTATTGCACCTCATTAATAGCTTTTTTGATTCCAGCTTGGTTTAAACAACAGAAATTTATTTCCCACAGTTCTGGAGGCTGGAAGATGTGAGCTTAAAGTGCCAGCATGATGGGGTGAGGGTCCTCTTCCTGGTTTGTAGACAGCACTTTCTTGTTATGTCCTCACACGTTGGAGGGAAAGGTTAGGGACCTCTGTGGAGTCTCTTTCACAAGCACTAACCCCAACCAACCAGCTCCCAGTTGGACACCCAGTCATGGGTGTAAAGAGTAGATGCATGAGGGTAAACAGTAGATGCATGGACAGCCACTCTGTATTCATACAACCATTCTGCTTTTCACTTTCAGCACAGTATTCAATATATTACATGAGACATTCAACTTTTCATTCTAAATAGGCTTTGTGTTAGATGATTTTGGCCAATGTAGGCTAATGCAAGTATTTGGGGCATATTTAAGGTAGGCTAGGCTAAGCTATGATGTTTGGTAGGTGTACTAAATGTATTTTCATCTTATGATATTTTCAGTATATAATGGGTTTATCCAGACATAACCTCATTTTTAAGTCAAGGAAGATCTGTATTGTTAAAAGATAAACTGAGACATATTAAACCTTTTAGGAGTTTGAGCAAAAATAAATTTGAGTTGGGCAGTGCCAAAACAGAGGTGGTCAAGAACACTCTACCAGCAGGAACTAGGGGCAAGACTTACATAAGGGAGCTGTCCTGAGCAAAGGGAGGCAGAAGACCCAGAAGCAAAGGGAGGCAATTATTTGGTTGGCTGTAGCTTAGGCAGCTGCCTTAATTGGGAAGGTCTAATTGGCTGTTTATAATTGGTTTTTCTCAGGCTTTGATTTCTTAACCTTGAGGTTTAGGTCTTGGTTTGCTTACTTAGGCCACTAAGGCATTCAGTATCACCTCAGTCTAATGGGCTCCCTGTTTAACAGTTTTTATATAAAGATTCATTTTGCTTCTCTGGAAAACCCAGCCTAATACAGGGTTAAATGCTGTCATGAGCAAATGCCCCTAAGCCTAGGATTTCTGCATGACCAGTTTTACATCCTCTCCCCCTTGATCACGGAACACTCCAAATCCAATCCCAGGTGCAGGCCAACAAATTCTCATAATTCATTGTTGTATAGCATTTTTTCTTCCTTATCAGACCACAATGTCCCTTGAAAGTTTATGCAAGGATTTAACTCTAGATGTTGACATGGCAGGCAGGAAAGGAGGTGGGGGTTGCTTCTGAGGGGAACATCTGGTAGCTTGTCAGGGACAGGTCCTCCTGAAGCATTTTCTAGAACAACAGCCTCCCTTATCAAGAAAAGGTGAGTCACCTCTGCAAATGCAGGGGGTCCAGGAATGAAGGATATAGAGTCAACATCCTCAAGAATATCCATCCAGATTTCCCTGTCCCAAGCTTCAGAATGCACACAAGGGCCCTAACTTATGTAAAACAGACCTGCTTTGGCTGAGTAGTCGAAGGTCTCTAAAGCACTGTGACTCTAAGGACTAGGTTTTCAGCTTGTTGTTTGGCTATGACCTTCCAATGCAGGATATAAAGATCTTTCCGAGTGCTGCAGAAAGGCTCTCTGACTCTCACATTTACCCAGGAACTGCAGACTCAAACATGCCTTTGTCTATGTCTATACCCATACCTGTGTCTATAGACAGAAAGTTCACACTTTGGTTTTTTAAAATGAACACAGAGAACACTATTTCATAGTGTTGAAGATGAAGTTTCCTCACTTTCCCAAAAAGGATAATACTATAATTTATGGATCATATCTTCTGAAATAAATCTCTCAATCCATACTTTTTGGGATTAATATAATTTTTGTTAGATAGGGGTTTAAAATACTCACAAAATTTTGAGAAACAATGGATTGATGATTAGAAATAATGTGTAAAGAAACAGATCCCAGTTAAAATAGCTCTACATGGTTTTGTGCATATTTCTACCTTTACTAAAATACACAATGGGAAAAGAAATGCAAGCACAGCTTTCAGAATGAGCTTCTATTGTACACAAATGTCAGTGTGAGTCCAAATTTAGGGTGAGGCTGATATGGGAAAGGGTTACAAGTGAAGCTGAGATTTGCATAAAGTATTTTTCTTAATGAAAACACAAAATTAAAATAAATGAATAAATTTCAGCATGGAAATATAATGCACACAAGAGGTTTATGGAGGGACAGCTGTTTTTTGTTTTTTGTTTTTTTTCTTTTTTCTTTTCCTCCTTCCTGTTCTGACACTTTTGAATGTGCTCTATAGAGACCCTTTGCAGTTTGGGTGAAGGAAACCTACTGAACATTAATATCCAGTACTTGGCTTCTTTTTTCTTCTCCAACTTCTCCATTACTTCAAAGAACTTGGTTAGTAAGTTAAATAGAAGAGCAATCCAGGAGAGACCATGGAGATTCCAAATTAATAAAAAGATTGAGTAAGTGATGTCCTTATTCTCTTTTACAGGATTTGAAACTAAAGATAAGAGACAAATAAGATGCATATAATCAGATGGTGACTTTTCACCATAGTATTTTCTTTCTATTCATTAGAAAAATGCCTCCTTTTAGGATCTGATCCTGAGAACAAATTAATATAAATCATATCTAAAATTATTACTGCTTTCAAAATTATACATATTCAGATTCTGTTCATTTTTAAAGTACATCTAGAGGGTAAAAATTCTCTTTCCCTTTGAAAATTATCCTTTTGAAAACCATAATATGTATAATATTTTACAATGAGTAACTTATTTACCATTGCTAATGCTAGGAAACCTTTAAAATGAGGGAAAGAAAAGATAAATATAAATCAAAATTATTTTAATGAGATTCAGATTTTGTTGACAAAAAATAATTCATTTCATTGTGCCACTTATCTGTATTTCTGAGTTTAAAATTTTATAAATTCATTGCCTTCATCATTAGAAATCTTGGGAACTCTTTGAAGAGGGAAAAGAAAATGATTCATAATTCAATCATCCTAATACTGCAATGCCACAACTTTTACATTCTCTTCAGGTCTTGTCATTTATTTTTCACAATTACAATATACAGATATGAAGAGGTACAGCTAAAAGAGCATGAGCTTTGAAGGTAAAGAGAAGTAACCAGTGATTTATCACAAGAATACAATTTAACTGTGCTTATTAGAGCATGATATAACAGGAAATATTTTAAATACCAGACACTAAGTTATTCAATATTTATCTGTAATTTCATAAATCAACCAGCTAAGATTAATGCAGTAAAATTATCAGAGAGTAAATTGAATAAGTATAATTGGAAGCCTACACTCACTTTTGACTTAAAATGATATTTGGTTTACTGTCCCTGATGCAGCTTCTTCTAAATATTGCCTCCCAAAGCACATGGGTGTGTGTGCAGGAGAACATATATATTAATAAAAGAAAAATATATCTAAGACTGAGAGTACATAATCTGACATAACCTGAGTGCACATTTTACTAACTAAAAAGCAAGTGTAAGGAATTTCTGCATTAGTACATGGAATATTGTAAGAGATTATCATCCCCAGATAATCTAGCAGAAAAAAACAGGTAAGCTACAAGATCATAGTTTTACTTTAAAAAAAAAAAAAAAGAGAGAGCTGAGGACATGGGGGGGAAAATCCAAAATGAGCTAAATTTTAGAAAGTAACAAGCCCTTCCTAAGAGAGAAGCAATGCATGGCTGCTCGCTTCCCTGTACAGTGATTCCCACTGTGGGTGTACCAAGTGCAAGAGAGGATGTCCAGTGAAGCCTGGAAGCAGGGCAAGAGAACATGCGCAATCTACCTGAAGCATACCAAGTTTCAGTGAGTGAAGGCAGTGGCTGGCAAAAAGGAGAAGCTGGGCCCTGCAGAGGACAGAGAACAACCCAGAACCCAAACAGCTATAGCCAAACTATAAACTATAAACTATAAACTATATCTAGCTTTGCTTTCTAAATTTTCTTCAATGAATGTGGGAAATGTTTATGTCTTTGAAAATGTCTTCATTCTTTTTTATTATGATTCTTTTTAGTGAGAAGAGAATGCAATTAGAAAAAAGATGAGTACTAAGCTACACAACATAAGATGAGAAGTTCTAGAATAAAATTAGGAGAAAATTTCTACGGGAATGCCAAGGAAGTACCAACTATTTCTGCTCTGGGAAAAATGTAACAGACTTTTCTGAGTGCTATTTAAAAATAGCTCTTACAGTTTTAGGTGTGTATCCTCAAAATATTTTTATAAAATCATCAATCTAGATGCTAAATATTCATGACTTAATTTTTAGTCCTATGTAGATTAAAGATAAATATTATAGGAATACTTCCATTTCTGAGTAGGATAGAGTAGCTAGTGATGAAACAATGCCCAAGCTGAGAATTAGAAAGATCAGATACATTTTTAAAAAATCATATATTTAAAGGCACTAGAGAGTTGCTAAAGCAATAAATACTAAAAGGATTAAGATACCAGGTAGGGGAAATAAGTCAGAAAATCTGTAACTGCTTTTTTCCTTGGCTCTTATGCAGATTTTGGGCATCAGTAAGAGGCTATGGTTCTGGGCTTTATCTGAGAAGAATACTACTACTGAGAAACAGAGAAATCAGCAGTGCTTTTGGTAGTCATACATGGCTATGCTGACAAAGTTGCAGATCTGAAGGGTTTAGAACTTACAGTTTGTTTCCCCCTACAATAATATATTGCCACATTCTGAAGCTGCAAGAGGTTGAAGGCTAAAAAACCAAAAACCTTTAAAAGCAGAACAGAATTTCCAGTATATTCAAGTACCAGGAAACAAAAAATTGGCTTCAAGATCTACCTAAGGGAGTCACCTTGTGAACGTACCAGGCTTTCCTTTGAAGGTAATGAATAACTACAATTTGGGAATAAGAAGCCAAAAGGAGACCAAACCTTACTAAACCTGCAATTTCGGTCTCAGATCACCCTTTGACTGAATGAAGGTATTCAGTTATCCTCCCCACACTCTATATCTCTATATGTCTAAAAGAGAAAACAGCAAAGCCTCTCTGGAGGAAGATAGCATTACCGAAGCAGCTATAATTTTTAAAATACACAATGTCCAATATCCAATCAAAAATTATTGGGCATGTCAGGAGACAGAGCCATATGGCCAAAAATCAGAAAAAAAAAACAAACAAACCATAAAATAGACCTACAGGTGTTCTAGATATTGTAATTAATAGATAAGAACTACAGACTATGATTATGTTTTCTTAAATATAAGAGAAGATGGAAAAATAGATGAAAAGATGAAGAGTTTCACCAGAGAATTCAATTTTACCAAAAAGTGTGGGACAATAAAAAACATTTTAGAACTGAAAAAATTATATTAATAACTCATTAAATGGATTTAAAAGCATGTTACATATAGAAGTTAGGATTAGTAAACTAGAAGACCAGTTACCAAAAAGTATCCTAAGGGGGGGAAAAAAAAAGCTAAATACAGAAAATATGTTAGAACATGTGAAACCAAGTGAGGTTTTACATTTATGTAACTGGAGTCCCGGAAATAGAATAGAGAACAAGGAATACTCAATATTTGAACATATAGTAGCTGAGAATTTTTCAAAACAGATGAAAAATATCAATTCCTCAATTCAACAATCTCTGTAATCCCCAAGCAAAATAAATACAAAGCAAAATACACTGAAGTAATTAATAAATCGCTGAAGACCAAAAACCAAGATAAAAGCTTAAAACAAGGTGTGGTGCTGGGGGAACAAGTGAGGTGCAAGGGAAAGGCTCTTTGCCTCAAAGGACCAACTGTAAGACCAACAGCTGACTTACTAGAAAGGATAGAAACCAGAGAACAATCTGAGGGGTTTGAAGAGGTGGGGGGGTGGGAGGCTGGGGTACCAGGTGGTGGGTATTAGAGAGGGCACGGATTGCATGGAGCACTTGGTGTGGTGAAAAAATAATGAATACTGTTATGCTGAAAATAAATAAATTTAATTTAAAAACAAACAAAAAAAAGGAGAACCTAGACACAGTGAATACTTAAGAAATAGATTTCTTCCTTACTTATCCTATTTGATTTAAATATGCTCTGAATGAATAATGGTCCAAACTCTATTTATGATTCTGTTCCTGCCACAGGGATTTGTAGAGACGGATCCTTAATAAATACTTTCACAGACGTAAAAAAAAAGAAACCAGAGAATAACATAGCATCTTTAACGTGCTGAATGGGAATAACTGCCCATTTAGAAATCTACATCCAAAATGACTTAGGGGCAATTTTAATCTGACTCAGATATCTATGAAAACATTTAATGTCTGTACCGTTCTATCCTTCTCCTTTTCCCACCTTTATTTTAGGAAGGAATTTGAAATACTTTCTGGAAAAGTTATATAAGTCACATGATATAGGGTTAATCACTCAAGCCTCATGTTCTGATTATATGTGCCTTTTGTTTATCATGTGTGATCAAGCAGAGACATTTAGTTTAAAAGGAATTACTCTGCATCTTATTCCCATAGTCAGTGATCACTCTGGTATGAGGAATGAGGGAGAAGGACAAAGGTGAGTTTATTTATACAATGGATTTCTTTAAAAGGGCTTAACCTGTATCTTATCTCTCAAAGGAATCTGTTAAAATTTCCATTCTATCCTTTATTTTTCAATCTGTTGCTGTGATAGCTAATCTTACTTCAAGATTATTAAGACTCACTATTGTATAGTCTCTAAAACCAACTGCAGTTATGGTGGTGAATGAAAAATTCCTTCAACGGAAGTTCATTTCTCTAATGCCATGAAAACAAATGGTGGAGTTACCAGAAACAAAAGTGATCCAATTATAATGATAAATAACTTCTTCCAAAGATAAATACTCTTCCAGAATATATTATAAAAATAGATAAAACATTAGCAGGTACATCATAAGCCAGTAGCATTAAGAAACTGTTGTTTGCTCCACTGAAAGTTCTTGTTTATTCCTTCATTGCTCAAAGGTTTGGGGCCCTTATTATAAACTGATCATTCCTTTGAGTAATCCTGCCCCTGAGAGTTTGTTCAGACCCTACCAGTCTACCTCCCATCATCCTTTGTTCTGTCATCTTGTGTCTTTTCTCCTATTCTCTGTATCTAGACCATGATCTAAGATTAACTTCTATGTGACACTTTAATGTCCTCCTTAAGATTGCCCCTGCCTGGTATCCAGTCTGGTTACAGGTCTCCATTGCTTGTTTTGCCCACAAACCATCAACCAACCCCAGGACAGCCCTTCTGGACTAAGCCCTCCAGCCTCCTGTGCGCTGGCATTATAAGGTAAGTTAGACAACCATCAGCTAGAAGATCAGGGCACTAATTGGCATCACTGAATATATCATTTACAGTTTGGAGAGTTTCATGAAACAAGTTATATTTACATTATCCAACAAAATAAAGACATTCATCTTGTAATTTCTTTTTTTCCCCCATTTTATTTCTTTTCAGTGTTCCAGCGTTCATCATTTATGCACCACACCCAGTGCTCCAAGCAATACGTGCCTTCCATAGTACCCACCACCAGGCTCACCAATCCCCAACCCCCTTCCCCTCCAAAACCCTCAGCTTGTTTCTCAGTCCACAGTCTCTCAATTTCTTTTTATGATCCAAGTCTCATTTATTATAAAGTCATCATTTATCCAGCATCTTTTGCCCTTACTGCCAGCCAGCATTTCATTATATGAAATGCAGGGCAAAAAAAGGAGAAAAAAAAAAGACATATTTTAGGCCTTCACCAAGCTTTGATAAATAAACATTTAGAAAATTTGGTTTTGATTTACATATTTAAATATCATTTACTTATATTTACATATAATTTGTGTCATAACACCAGGGACTGAATTCTAAGTACCACAATGACAGGACTGATATTTTAAAGATACTACTGCATAAGGAGATTTATGTTTTGATAGTATTTAGTCATAGTGGTCACATTAGATCCTGCTGTGTACTGTATTTTCTTTCATGGCAGTACACTATTCTAATCTACTTGTATATTATTCTGAACACTAGAAAGGGGGTTTACATGAGGAAGTTGGTTTTGGAATCAACCACTCTTGGGGGGGTCCTGACTGGGAAGCCCCCCTCGAAACCCTCCTGCATGGAACAGAGAAAAATTAGGAAAAAAGAGCAGCAGGCAGACATTTGGAATACATTTTGAGAATTTTATTTTTCTGTGGAATCAAGGAGTGTTGAAGCCTTAATTTATCTGTGAACATAATGAGAATGTTCTTGTTTTACTAAATTAAATCACATTCATACAGAATGTTGAGCATCTAAAATGGCTGGAAAAGGCTTATCTGAATTCTGATAATACCTGGTATAGTTATTATAAGTCTTTCTGTGGAACGTGGATGGGTAAGATTACAGAGCTTTATTTGAGAGAGGAAATAGAATAAGTAGGATTTGGCCCTATTATGATATAGTCTTGTCATTGATTATGGACCATCTTAATTTGTTTTTATAGCTCCTGAAGACCACACCAGTGAGGTTTTGAGGTGAGGATCTGACCATTTCTGTCACTGGGTGGATGTGTAGGAGAAGAGAAAGTTTGGTGAAGAGGTTCTTGAAGCCATATGCCGATTTCCCTGAGAGGTACAGCAGCAACTGTACCCAGATCAGCCAACTGTGGCTGATCGCAGCCTGTGTCTTCACATCCAGTGAATTAACAGAAGAAACAAAAGGGTCTCAAAAAAGCTGGCTCGTAGTGAGGGTTAAGGGCTTCCCACTCATCTTCTTCCCTACCACTGAGTCAAGGTAGGGAACACTAGAGGACCAAGGGCACAGTGTATGTAGTCGGTATTTCTTATTCCTGAAAGTTTTCCTTTCTTTGGACTCTGCTATGGAGTCAATCACATTTTCTTAAAATTCATGTCGAAGCCCTAACCCCTAGTATCTCAGAATATGACTGAATTTGAAGATAGGACCTTTCAAGCCATAATGAAGTTAAAAGAAGGCCAATAGTGTGGGCCCTAATCTAATCTGAGTGGTTTCCTCATAGCAGGTTAGGAGAGACACGAGAGGCTGGTATGCATAGTAGACACCTTGTGAAAAGACAACACGAGTGCAGCCATCAGTAAGCCAAGGAGAGAGGCCTGATGAGAAACCAAATCTGTCTGCCCCGACCTCTTGGACTTCTAGCCTCCAGAATGTGAATAGATAAATTTCTCTTGTTTAAGCCACCACGTCTATGGTATTATGTTGGGGCGGTCCTACCTAATACCCTTTTCTTCCACCAGATGAAAGATCTGTATCAAGCTGAAGCCTACGTTGCCTTGAGAAGCCTTAGTCTCTACTTAGTATCGAGGCAAAACTCTTCTTTTGGTATTTGCACTTGCTAACAGGCATCTGTTTAAACTTGCTGTTCTTTCCTTCTCATCAAAGTTATACAAGAATGTGGGCCCAGGGGAAATGACAGCAAAGAAGCCATTAAGTTTGACCAAAGTTCTTTTTATGACCCATCTTGAGTCACCACACAACCAAATCCATTTGATCCAAATACTTCAAAGTTATATAGAGCATCATGGAGTGGTGGTTTTAGCAAAAATAGGCAAGATCTGGCAGGCCTACTTATTTTATCTTAATTTTTTATTATATATCTTGTCCTAAACTCAACACAATTCATGTAAGACTTTTTCATTCTATAGGCATGAGAACTACTGCTGTATCTGAACATCTTGAAAAGTCAACTGTACAGAGCAGTGGTATGAAGAGAGTAGGGGAGATAGATTTAGGTTCTGATGTTAGAAATCTCAACCCTACACAGTTTCTATTGTTTGAGATAGGAATAGCTTCCTCACCACAAATGGGGTTGTCTAGAGGACCATATGCTAATATTTTTAAACTACATACTATAAATCTACAAATATTTATTTATATATATGACGTTAAAGAAAGCTTATTAGATATTATATTTTCTCAAAAGAAAATACTTTCTGTAATTGTCTGCTGAAGACTAATCACTTGGTCCCAAATATTTAAAATATTATAGACTTCGTTTCCTGATCTCACTGCTTTTCTCCCCATATATGAAACAAGATTAATTAATCAGTTTTTACATATTTAACTTTTCCAATGAATAAAGTAGTGGAAATTATTGTAACTGGGGATAAGGTAGTAAACAAAATGTATATAACAAAATTTCTGGCATGTACTCAAAATGAAAACTTCTTTATATAGTAACATATAACCAGCAATAAAAACAATTAACTGTTAAATATTAAAGATGAAAATTTCACATGTACCCATAGTATTAAAGTTTTGCTAGATGTCTATAAAGCATAAAATGTTTAGAAGTTATACAGAATATATATAGTTCTCTTTTTAAAATGTTTCATTATCACAACAAACCCATTTTAACTGCTATTAAATTTCTGTTTAAAAACTTGTGAATGGGGGCGCCTGGGTGGCTCAGTGGATTAAGTCGCTGCCTTCGGCTCAGGTCATGATCTCAGGGTCCTGGGATCGAGTCCCGCATCGGGCTCTCTGCTCAGCAGGGAGCCTGCTTCCCTCTCTCTCTGGCTTCCTCTCTGTCTACTTGTGATTTCTCTCTGTCAAATAAATAAATCTTTAAAAAAAATAAAAATAAAAATAAAAACTTGTGAATGGGTGGTGTCTGGGTGGCTCAGTCCATTAAGTGTCTGCCTTCGGCTCAGGTATGATCCCAGGGTCCTGAGTTCAAGCCATGAGTTGGGATTCCTGCTCAGAGGGGAGTCTACTTTTCCTTCTCCCTCTACCCATTCCCACTGCTCATGCTCTTTCTCTTGCTTGTTGTCTCTCTCTCTCTCTCTCCGATAAATAACCTTAAAAAAAAAGTTTGTGAGTGGGAAAAAATTTTAAAAATAAACAAAATTTGGGGTGCCTGGGTGGCTCAGTGGGTTAAAGCCTCTGCCTTTGGCACAGGTCATGATCTCAGGGTCCTGGGATCGAGCTCCGCATCGGGCTCTCTGCTCAGCGGGGAGCCTGCTTCCCTTCCTCTCTCTCTGCCTGCCTCTCTGCCTAATTGTGATCTCTCTCTGTCAAATAAATAAAATGAAATCTTAAAAAATAAATAAATAAACAAAAGTTTGTGAATGGGCAAAATAGACTTAAAAGTTTATGAATAGTTTAAATTATTAATATTAAGTATAATTTAACATGACATAATTTTGGATATATTTTAATAATTTAAATATAAGTAAATTATGAAAAAATAATGGAATTAAGTCATTAGACTTAATTATGTAGCTCTTTAAAATACCATCACAGAAAGGTATCTATAATAATTTTGAAGTTAATTTTTTTTTTTGGCAATACAATTTTTATTTAAAAGAATCCTGTGTAGAGAATGCCAGACACTGGCATCATGGCAGCATAAGAAATCCCTTGCTTTTGTTCCTGTTACTCCAACAACAAAAATCTGGCATCCATCCATAGATAAAAGTGCCTTTGAGGGGGCTGTGGGATCCAGCCCCAGATGCCAAGGGACCCGGGAGGCATCTCACCCACCTGTGTGTCAGGTTATAGGCAGACAAGCATTGGCCCCATCTGTGGAACTACAATGGCCTATAAACTATCTCCAATCCCTCTTGGCTGCTCTGCCTCTAGAGAACACTGACTTACACAATCGCTCACTGTTGAAACTTTGTGGACATCTAGGTTTCCAGAGGAAAAGCTCCAGCACTCCACTGGAGGAAACAAAACAAAACAAAACAAAATAAATTTGGCCACATTTGGTAAGAGGAACGATTTGGCTTTGTCTGTATCGCCCCTACTCCAAGGTGGACCAGCTCAGGGCCAAAAAAGATCTTTCTCAGCCTATGTTTACCCTGTGGGGCAAAGAGAAATCATAGGAGTGAACACTCAGTTTCTCTACTTGTGTGGGATGCTGTCAAAGGGGCTCCCTTCTCTCACCTCATTCAGAGTACTGGATTCTGAACTCTGTGACTGGGAGTAGATGGGGTGTGTGGGGTGGGTGGAGTGGGGAGGAGTTTGGGAGAGCTCTTGGGGGCATTAAAGGAACACAGATCCAAATGCCATCGTCACAATGCCATCACAAATGTCATCAAGAAGCCCACCGCTGATCACTGGGAACACCTCACTGGCCCACAGGTATCCCCAGGGCTCTGTGTCTCCCACACACATTCTTCCTACCCTATGGCCATCTCTCTGTGTACACTTCTGACAGCGTGAGCAGGCCAGCTACTGAACAAGTGCAGACAGTCAGCCAAACATGTGGGTTAGAGAGAGACCACAATTTGAGCCTTAGCACCAGCTATAGAAAAACAGAAGAGAAGCTGTTAGCACTCGGCCTGAGATGCTGAGGCTCCAGAAAACGCATGCTACCTTCAGAACCCTGCCACAGAGGGAGCCAGAAGCATGAACAGGTACACATGGACAAGGTCTGAGATAGCCCCAGCATCTCCAGCAGGGCTGACGGAAAGTATTTCTATCCTGAAGGCAGTTAGCAAAACTGGAGGAGATGACTGCTATTTCAAATGAGAAGACAGCAACACAAAACTTCAAAGAACATGAAAAATCAAAGTTACACAACACCACTAAAGAATCAGAATGATTTCCTGGTAACCAAACCCTGAAGGCCCAGTGATCTGCAATTTACTAGAGGAGGGATTTAAAAAGTAAAAAAGAGAAGAGAAAAATGCACTGAGGATGTGAGAAAAAAGAGCCCTCATGTGCTGTTGGTGGAAATGCAAACTGGTGCAACCATTGTGGAGAACAGTATGGAAGTTCCTCAGAACATTACAAATAGAGCTACCCTACAATCCAGAAATCCCACCTCTGGGTCTATGTCCAAAGGAATTAAAACCATCTCAAAGAGATATCTATACTGCCATGTTCACTGCAGCATTAATCACCATAGCCAATACATGGAAACAACCAAAGTGTCCAGTGATAGTTGAATGGATAAATATACCCAAACACAAGCACATATACACAACGAATTATTATTCAGCTGTGAGAAAGAAGTAAATACTAAAATTTGCAACAGCAAAGATGGAACTTGATGGCATTATGGTAAGCAAAATCAGTCAGACAGAGAAACACAGGTTTCTTGCACAACACAGGTTTGAACTGCATGGGGTCCACTTATCTGTGGATTTTTTTATAGTACAGTGCCATAGATTGGTGCACACTTTAAAATTATATATTATATGTCAATTATATCTTGGTAGAGCTGGAAAGAAATCCTGTATACGTATGTTTGTGTACACACAGGGAACATTCTGGAAGGATATATAATGAACTTTTCTAGCTTAATGATTTATGTTAAGGTGTTAATAGAAGTCAGAATCCCACTCCTGGGCCCCATCCTTCCTTTCTCCCAAAAGTAACCACTGTACTTACTTAAATAGGAATCACTTCCTTGCATTTCTTCATGGCAGTGGTTCTTAAAGTGTGGTCTGCAACTTCCAGGAGCCCTCAAATCTTTTTGTACATCTACAAGCTCAAAACCACTTTAATAATCCTAAGACATAATTCGCGTTTTTCTGTGCTGACATTTGCGCTCTGAGTACAAGAGAGATGGTGGCAAAAGTTGTTGACACCATGGACATCAAGGCAACAGCAGGTGACTGCACTAGCAGTCCTGAATATTAATATTCCAGAGAAAATGAGAAATTGTGCATAAAGCACTTCTGTTGCTTACTGAGGTATTGTGCTATTCCTAAAGAACAGTTCATCAACAAAAGCCCTTTGGGGTCCTCGATAATTTTTAAGAGTGGAAAGGGGTCCCAAGACCAAAAAGTCTGAGGACCACTGCTTTGTGGTTTTATCATCAGATGTGGATCCCTATACACTTTAATTTAGCTTTCCTATTTTTTTTTAACTTCATAAACATTTTAAGCTCCCGCTCTTCCTTTTAAAAACTGACAAAATAAACTTTGGACAATTTCATAAGTTCTGACAAATGTATCTACCTGTGAAACCACATTTGCAATTAAGATCATGAATTTATCCCCAAATACTCAAAAGTCTCCTCATGCCCCTTGATGGCCCATCCTCCCCTGTTCTCTACACCCTGTCCTTCCCTCTGACCTCAGAGACTCATAGATCTGCCTTCTGTCACTCCACATTAGTTTGCATTCCCTAGAATTTTCTGTAAATCTTTTATATGGTATTTTAGTCTTTTTTTTTTTTAAATCTAGCTTCTTTCAGTAAAATGAATTTTGAGATTTATCCGTGTTGTGGAGTGTTATCAATAGTTCACTCCTTTTATAGATAAGCAGTATTCCAATGTATAAATATATCAATCACAGTTGTTTATTCATTCCCTTGTTAATAGACACTTGGGTTGTTTCCAGTTTTAAGCTACAAAGAATAAGGCTTCAGTGAATATTTATGTGTTAGTCTTTGTAAGGATATGCTTTCATTTCTTTTAAGTGAATACCTAGTAATAAAATGGCTAGATGACAACGTAGATGTACATTTAATTTTTTAAGAAATTGCCCAAAAGTCTCTCTCAAGGTGATTGTATCATTTTATGTTCTCACCAATAGTGCATGAGAGTTCTGGTTCCTCCATATCCTTGCCAACACTTGGTGTGGTCCATCTTTTTATTTCAAACTGTTAGATGTGTGTTGGTATCTCAGTGTGGTATTAACTCCTGTTTACCTAATGACTAATACTTAGCATTTTTTTTTTTAATGTGCTTGTTTGTCTTGTATATATTTTTACTGGTAAAAGTTGTGCTTAAACCTTTTTCTCCATTTAAAAATACTACCTCTCTCCGGACTCCATTTTAAAATTTTTAATCTTGCTGAAGTATTATTTAGGCTTTAGGTCAGTGTTTCTTAAACTTTTGTGTACACCTTTATCACCTGCAGGGCTTCTTAAAACAGACTGAGGGGCCCCATCTCCAGAGATGCTGAGTTTGCACTCCTGGATGGGAGCCAAGTATCTGCATTCCTAACAATTCTCAGATAACATTGACGCTGTTATTCCTGCGACTATGCTTTGAGAACCAGTCATGTAGATCAGAGTTTCTCAACTTTGATACAAATGACATTTTGGACCCAATAATTCTTTGCCGTCTTTGTGTCTTATGCATTGAGGGATGTTCAAGAACATCCTCAGCCTTTTCCCTCTAGATGCCAGTAGCCCTCTCCTCCTGAGTGCTGAGAATCTACTATGCCCCCAGACATTGCCAAATGTCCCCTTGGAAGGCAAAAATCACTCCAGTTTGAGAACCGCCGGTCTAGACCCATGGTTCTCAACCTTGGTGTACACTGAAATCACTTGGGGATCCTTAAAAACCATCGAGGACCCCACCTTCAAAGATTCAGATCAAATTGGCCTGGCATCAGAATTTTTTAAAGCTCACAGGTGATTCTACTGTGCAAGCAAGCTTGTGACCACTAGGCCAAACTCTAATTAGAATAAGCGGAGCAGATCCTTTAGTAACCATTGACCTCCAAAAAGAACACAAAGAAGTATCAAAGAAAGTGCCAGCCCACATTCTGAAGCATTATCCCAAAGTCAGGACTTAGATTACATCAACAATTAACGGGATTCTCACCTTGCCTATCTACTCTGCATGGGCTCTCTGAAGAGGATCCCTTCTTTATGTTCTTTTATAAAAAATAAGAATACAGTTGACCGTTAAACAAGGCGGGGGGTTACAGGCTCTGACCACATGCAGTGGGAAACCCGTATGACTTTGACTTCCTCCAAACTTTACTAACAGCCTACAGTTGACCAGAGGCCTTACAGGTAACAGTCAGTTAACACATGATTTGCAAGTTATACGCATGATATACTGTATTCTTACAATAAAGTATTCAGAGAAGAGAAAATGGTATGAAGGAAATCACAGGGAAGAGAAAACACATTTACGGTACTATACTGAGAACAATTCCCATAGAGGCCAGTGCGCCCAACCGTCCCTCAGATCTGTCTCCTGCTTCAGCGGTGTTGGGGCAGAACAGACCCAGGGCCGACCCTCTTCCAGCCTCCGCCCCCACCCACCCCCAGCTGCTTTTCCAGTCCTGACCTTCAGAACCATCTTCTCAGCCCCCCTGTGCTTACAGGACTAGCAGCACCGTTTTCCGGGCTTACTTCTCATTGCCGGTCAACCGTAAGCCCCGGATGCGTCAGGATGATTCCACTCAGGTGGAGGCCACCACCGCCTGCCGCCCAGTCAGCATGCGTCTGCCGGCCTCGCACACCTACCTCTCTCCGAGCTCCACTTCCACGGCGGGCGAGGACGTGACTCGGGAGGACGTAGGCCACTTCCTCTGCGAGTTGGCTGAGGAGACGTACGAGAACGCCGCGCCTCTCTGGATACCAAACCCGCGCGGCAGCCACGCCCCGTCCCAGGACTGCGGAACCGCGCCCGGGATAAGTGGGGCAAAACCCCACTTCCGGTGGAAGCCGCCAAGATCCTCAACCAGGCCCTTCCGGAGCTGCATGCCCTGGGTTCTGGCCGCGCAGACCCCCATCTCTCTGACTTCCTGGAGAACCACTTCCTGGGTGAAGAGGTGAAGCACATCAAGGAGATGGGGACCACCTGACCCACCGCTGCAGGCTGGCCAGCTTCTCCCCCCACCCCTCCCACCGAGGCCGGGCTGGGTGAGGATCTCTTGGAAAGGTGCACCTGCTGCGTGCCTGGCAGCCTCTGGCACCCAGCAACCCTTCAGGAGCCCATCTGGCATCCTCCTGGCATTAGAACTTCTGCCTGAGTCTCTCCCTGCAGGTTTTTAACCAACGTGGAGCCCTCTCCCACGCCACAGACCAAATGGAAAAAATAAAGCTTTCACAGCAAGGGAAAAAAGACCCTAGCAAATGTTTTTAAAAATGTATGTGGACCCATGCATTTCAAACAGGTGTTGTTCAAAGGTTAACTGCAGCTTCCTGAAGCATGTCTACAACTTAGCAATTTGGTAATAAATTATTCAATTTTTAAATAAAGAACCGTATCTCTAATTTTTTTTAGAAAGAGTAAAACTTGTGCTAATTACTCAGTAGACCACACATGATTCAAATTGGTATGTGGGCAAAGCTTTGCATCTCTGGGGCAAGTGTCTGCACTTCCACTAATTCTTTGGGTAATCTTGGGTAAGTCATTCAGCCTTTATGAAATGCCTTCTTCTGTAAAATTAAGGAGTTGACTAAATGGTTTTGAGAATATTTAGGTTATACTGATTCACCATGGCCTTTTTTTTTTTTTTTCCTTTTTTTAAAAATGGAGAGGGGCAGAGGGAGAAGGAGAGAGAGAATATTAAGCAGGCTCCATACCCAGCCAGAGCCCCACATAGGGCTTTATCTCAAGACCCTGAGATCATGATGTGAGCCAAAATCAAGAGTCAGAGGCTTAGCTAACTGAGCCATGGAGGGGTCCCTCACCACTGTTCATTTGATAAGTTAAATGGTTAGAGGAGAATCACCTAAGGGGAAATAGATGGTTTCCTTGAATGTTGGATTTTCTCTCCTCTGTTTTATAACACAGGATGACTTGCTTTTTCTACTCCTACAAATTTCAACATGAATCCAGTAAACATAAAGTGTCATGTCCCTGGCCAATCTAAGGTTATGAATCCACATCATATATATTTTTTAAAAACAAAGCTTCTCTACCAGATGGATGTGTGTGTGTGTGTGTGTGCGCGTGCATGCATGCGCACGCACACATGTGAGATTGTATGAAGAGAAAACTTACCTCATTTATTCCCTTATTTAAGGTAGTTTCCAAGGTTTTCAAATAGCAGAGAAATTAATTTACCACTACTACTAAAGCATATGAAGTTAGAGGGATTCCAATTGCAGCAAAGACAACACAGAACATCTGTCCACCAGCAGTTCTAGGAAAAAACCTAATGAAAAAAAGATAAATTCAATGCCCCTCATGATATGATAACTTGGTATAATTTGCCCATTTGACATTGGGCTTTGAGGGCAAATTATGTCATTGGTATTCTAAGAGCCCTAGCATACATTGCATATATGAAACAAACAAAAAACCCAATAACTTATATTTCATCCTAAGAAAATAATCAAGAAATGTGAGTGAAAACAAAAAAGATTTTTCACAGTATTAGTATTTCAAATTTTAAAAAACTAGAATCAGTGTTAAGTGTTCAGGAATAAAGGAGACTGAAGGTAGACAATCTGCTCTATCAATACAATGAAATACTGTGATCTCTTTCAGGATTATAATGGAGTATATATGACTAGGGAGACACTTAGGACACATTATTCTGAGAAAACAGTCTAAAACTGAACAGTGTCATTTATAGATGAAGAACTTTCCATCACAAAAGGTTGGTAGTTAATGTGTATGGAACTTCGAGATTATGCTTAATTGTTTAAAAATATGGTTTTCTAAATATCCAAGTTTTCTACACTTAGCATATTCTGTTCTTACAATTAAACAAGAAAGTGAAGAGCATTTACTTTAGCATAATTTTTAAAATGCATGCTACTATTTATGAGCTTAGGCCTGTCCTCAAATGCCCTTGACCCTTGTGGTATACTCCTTCCCAGGTGCCATACATAGCAAATGCTAAGGCAGTACTTCCTTCTCTGGAGAATTGCCCTTAGCCTAGGGGAGCTGTGCACCTGGGAGGTGTGTCCATACCTCAACTTGGGAGGCACTCATCCCAACTGCTGACTGACAGAGGATTATAAAAAACCCTTTGTGGTACAATCCCTGCTTCAGAGGTAGTCTGTGGTTGAGACTACTGTATACAGTTAAACATCCATTTGTTGATTTATCAGTTTTAGGTATTTTATAATTGAAAGATGGGGATTCAACTCCTATAATCACCATTCTCTTCCTGTTCTTCAAGTTTGATATTTATATCGCCAATTTTCATTCTTCTGTATTTGTCTTTGTACTTTAAAAAATATTCTTAAGCCCCAGTTTAGTTTAAATATTCTTTATAAATTCTTGATTCCTGATACTGTACACTAAGTTCTTTATCTCCTACATTATTTTTTCTCTTTCTTTCCCTCCCCTCTTAGCCATTCTACATTCTGTTTTCCTTTTTAGAGCATCCTCTGTAATAACATTTGCACTCTGCTCCACAGGTACAACTTATCCCATTTGGGGAGCTCCTTGTTCTAAGGACTTTTTATTTTTAACCTCACTCATGGGTCCTTTTTTGCCAAGAGTTGCTGATACAGCTTTGGGGGGAATGGGAGAAGAGAATTAAGTTCTATTTGACTTATTTGGGAAACTTTTTCTAGCTTTGAAACATTTTTTGTTGAGATGGAGTGGAGGGACAGCTTTTCTTACTCCCCACACTTGTTGGTCCAGAGACCACAGTCTTAAACCAAGATTTAAGAGACCCAAGTGTAGAGAAAAAGAAAAAAATGTCTTTTCACAGAGAGTCTAGAATACTGACAACTTCCCTCCTTTATCTTAGTTAACTTAGTTCTGGGAGGGTATATGACCCTTAAACTACTACTTTATTTCATTAAACCTAAGATACCAACCATACAAAGGTACAGGCAGTATTTAGGCAGTCCTATATGCAAAACACTTACAAAATATTTAACATCCTAAATTTAATAAATAAACACAATAATTACCTATCGTGGATATGATGACTAAGGATATCATGAAAGAGTTTCCAAAATTCCAAAAGGAGGTACCAGTCTTATTTCCTAGGAGTGGTATTCCTGATAATATGAGAGATGCCATCATCTACAAATTAAGAGAAAAAAAAACAAAAACAAAAACAAAGTGTGGGGTTGTGTAATTTCTATTTCTTCAAGTATAACACTAAAGAAAATTAGTTCCATTTAGTTGGACTAAGACCAAACCCATATTTAACTGGGTTGGATTAGACATTTGCCTCAAGACCAAGTGAAACAGAAATGTTTATGATGAGAACGTGTGATGGAAAACCTTGTTTGTTTTAGTGGTGCCATCCCTTTTAGAAGTTGTGTATGGGTTAGATATGTGACTTTAACAATAGGCTTTGAGGAATTTGTGAGAGTGGTGTATATAAATTTAGCATAATGATTAAAAATGTTAATTAAGTTCAATTATTTTCAAGTATTTAGCAAATCTGGGTCACAGATACCTATAGAGAGACTTCCCAGTTTAAATAAACTGAAATCATGAGAGATATAAGAAAAATGATAAAAGAGCACAGTAATTTTATCACATCATTGGAGAATAAGAAAAGAGTTAATGACAGGGCCAAAAATTTCTGGAAAGTGTATTATTTTTTAAAATTTTATTAGGCTCCATGCCCAACATGGGGCATGAACTCATGACCCTGAGATCAAGAGTCGCATGCTCTATAAGCCAGCCAGGCACCCCTGGAAAGTTAAAAATACATAGAATTTTGTTGGTGAAAGAATCTTGGCCAAATAATTTCACAATCTAAACAGTAACAGTAGCAGCCTCTTCAAGGGGTCAATGTCTTAATTCTCTAAACACTCTCCAAAAACTGCAAATACAGAGTCAAGGCGAAAGGAATATCAAAGTGGAGAGTGGTACAATGAGCCGAATAATTAAAAGATTTTTTCTGTGCTTCCTGATTCTTTATGGAATGCTTAGATGAAGCTGATATTAATATATGAAAGCAGATATGAATACCACAGATATAAAGGAAGGAAGGAATGAAGGAATGAAGGAAGGAAATTATACATGGCCTATAAATATAGAATCCTGAATTTTAAATTAGGATTTAAATGTTATCAAATAAAATCTAGCAGAGTTATAAATGAGTACATTATGACTCAAAGAACATACTAAAGTTTAGTAATAGGCAATCACTAAAAATATAATAAAGATGAAAGCATATGTTAATTATCTTAATAACTACAAAAATAGATAAAATGAAATAGTTTCAGGGAAATATAAGTTAGAAATAGGAACAAAGTGTTTTAATTTGATAAAGAGTAACTATAATAAACTCCAGAAACTTCATGTTTAATAGTGAAATATAAGAGATATTCCATTTAAAGTCAAAAGCAAGATAAGAATGCCACTATGGAAGTCACAGATAAATCTAATAGAATTAAAATCCTAAAATTTCAAATATTGCAGTAATTGGACACAGAATATGATATATGTTTCCAATGTTTATCACAACAAAAGGAATTAGAGACATGTAGGAATATAATATTATCAAGAAACACCACACCAGTTTAAAGAGGATAAAATAGAACCTCCAGAAAGGAAAAATATAATTATTAAAATTAATCATTCAAAACATTAGATAAGAATATGGAGCCAAAAAAAATAAGGGAAGATAAGTATTGTATTACTGAAAATATAGCAAAAAAGACAAAATACTGGAGAATAAAAAAAAGGGGTTAAGAGATATCAGAGGAGAAAAATAATAAGCCAATCATATTAGTCATTTAAAAAATTAATAAGTTTCTCAGAATTGATAAGAAAAATAGCTATGAAGTTTCAGGAGGCAAACCCCAAGCAAAACAAAAATAGAAGCCCCATCTAGACTATTGAATTAAAGCAGTAAAATAGCAGAGATCAAAAGAAGTTCACAGAATCAGAGCAAGTCTCTGATGCCAAAGAGAAAAGATAAATTACCTACAAAATATAGGCAATTAGACTGACAGAAAGCTTCTTAAAAGCAGCTGAAGAAAGCACAAAATAGTGAAATAATGTCTCCCATGTCCTGAAAGAAAACAATTGTCAACCTAGTATTGCATACTCTGCTAAAATAAATTTCAAGAAAAAATATGAGATGATAAACATTCAGACCAAAACAAAACAAAAGAGTGCTTTCAACTAGCACACTCTCATGAGAGAAATGTATTAAAGCTATCTTTCAATAGGAAAATTAACCCTGGAAGAACCTCTGAGAAGAAGAAATAACGAATACAGACATCAGTAAAAGTGGGTGAATCAAAACAGAAACCAAGTGTACAATAATACATATATGAGATTGATTGATTGATTTTAAAGGTTTTATTTATTTGACAGAGAGAGAAATCACAAATAGGCAGAGAAGCAGAAAGAGGGGGTGGGAAGCAGGTTCCCTGCTGAGCAGAGAGCCTGATGTGGGGCTCGATTCCAGGACCCTGAGATCATGACCTGAGCCGAAGGCAGAGGCTTAACCCACTGAGCCACCCACGCACCCCCATATAGGAGTCTAAAAAACGAGATTGAACAAAACCACTCTGCAATGGCATGCTAGGTGAAAATGGGGTGATGGTCATCAGAGGTACAATACCCCTAGAGACAGGCTGTAATCACTAAGAAGGGAAGCAAATGAAATGAGCACTACCACTGCCCAGATTGTTTGGAAGTAATTTCTAGATTGGGACACAGAGAGGGGGATCCCAAGAGCACGACGTTGTTTCTGAATTGAAGAGACAGAGATTGGAGTTCAATAAAGCTGAGGCGGCTACAATTTGTGGACAGAGTTTCACAAAGGAGGGAGCTACACAGAGAAAGGGTTATAGAAGTCTGCACTGAATCTTTGGCTGAAAAACATTGTGCACATGGAAAGGATGAAACTTTGGGAGGTTTTGCCAAGTGTGGCAGACATTTTCAAAGTGGCCCCCATGGTCTTGTGTTCATGCCCCGCGTGATTCCCTTCCCTTCAACAGTGGGTGGGACCTGTAATTTATTTCTAATGTCACAGCATATATCAAAGGTGGCAGGACATCCATGATTCCACTTATGTGATTAGATCATATGAGACATATGCTGATCTTGTTAGTCTCTCTCCACCGTGCCGGCTCCGAGGAAGGATGCTGCCGCGCTGTGAACTGCTATGGAAAGGGCCATGTACATGGACTTGGCAGTAGTGCTGGCAGAAAAGCCAATGTGAGACTGGGGTCCTGGGTAGGATTGCCTGAAGGAACTAAATGCAGTTAAAATCTCCATGAGTTTGCAGGCAGGTTTTTCCTCATTTGAGCACCAGATGAGTCCAAATCCATCTCAACTATAGTCTTGCAGAGGACCCAGCTAAGCTGTGCTCAGACTCCTACAGAAGGTGTTTCTGACGTACAGAAACAGATAATAAATGTGTTTTAAGCTACTAAGTTTGTGTTAATGTTGTTATTCAGCAAGAGCAAACTGACGTATTGGGAAAAAAACAATTACTGTGGCCTGTAAACTGGAATATTCCTAGAGCTCATACCAGGTGGGGAACTGTTTGAGCTTACTCAGCTAGGGTGAACAGGCCTCACCACATGTTCAGGACATAAAGGAGAGAACTCAAAGAGGCCGTGACCGAGAATGGCAGCAAAATTCACTCCAGAAAAGGAGCCACTTTAAGCCTGAAAGGAGCTTAAGATAAATCCTAAAAGGACTAAAGTAATGTTTAAGTAACTTACTTACTTGTCTGTCAGAGAAAGTTAAAGAATTTACAGGATTATAATAAAACCAAGCACCTTAAAACAATTCTTAATGTCTATTATCTAATTTTTTAAAAATTTATTTGACAGAGGGAGATCACAAGTAGGCAGAGAGGCAAGCGGCGGGTGGGGAGGAAGCAGGCTCCCCGCTGAGCAGAGAGCCCGATGTGGGGCTTGATCCCAGGACCCTGAGATCATGACCTGAGCCGAAGGCAGAGCCTTAACCCACTGAGCCACCTAGGCACCCCTATTTGTAATTTTTAAAAATTAGCAGACATACAAAGAAGCAGGAGACATCACTCAAGAGAAAAATCACTCAAGAGAAACAAACCCATAAATAACAGTTCCATTAAAATGATGGAATTAGCAAGGAGCTTAAAAGGGCTAATATAAATATACCCAAAGATAAATCATTAACATAACGAGGAGAGAAATGGAATATTTAAGAAGTAACCAAATAGAAATTCTAGAAATGAAAAATACAATATTCAAGAAGAATATATCACTAGATTAGATTATCAGCAAAACAAAAGATTAATAAACTTAAAGATACAGCAGTAGATTTTATCCAAACTATCATAAGCTATGCAACCCAGAAAACTATGGGACATTTTTAAAGTGCCAGACTAGAATTATATATCCAATGAAAATGTCCTTTGAAAAAAGGCAAAACAAAAATTTTTCAAAACAAAACAAAACCCGAGAGGATTTGTCACCAGATTTTTGTAGTTCTTCATAGGCTGAGTACTTCTGGATTGTGTTCTCAACGCTTTCAGTCCTGTCATAAGACTGTGAGTCTAATTCATGCTCTATGGAGAATGTTGATATTTTCATGTTGGCAGGCAATCTACCTGTTTAGATTCGGATGACAAGTTCTGACTCACATTCTGTGGAATGTGCTCAGCTCTCTTGGGCTCTATCATGTGGGCCTGCCCCACAAGTCCATCGCCCAGGTCAGTCTGAGATCTAGATTCAGGCCTACCCATGAGTTCCATCCTCAAAAGTCTTTGAAGTGTGAATTAGGGTCAGATCCATGCATGTGCAAGCCAGGGTGAGTCCAGAAGATCTTAAGCAATTTTATAGGTTCACTTTCCCAAACAACTTTCTCTCTGTGATCTCCCCATTATTTTTCTATAAGTGGGGCCTCCTGCTTTTGGCCTTCCAGCCGGAAACCAATGACTTCCACAACTGTACCATATCCAGGGACAGAGAAAGAAGGAAGACAAGTAAAAGGGTTTGGCTTTCACCTTGAAACTACAGCTTCCGGCAACAGAGGGTGTTTTCCTTCCCTCAGAAGCTTGCCTCCTGGGGATCCTCTTGCTTCCCCTGTTTCTGTTGCTACTACAGTAGGATTGCTTGGCAGCTTGGGTGCAAGACAATGAAGGAAAGAAAGAAATGGGAGGTTTTCCACACATTTGCTGAGCAGTAGGAGTTCCCTTTCCTGCTCCTGAGATGGAACGAGAGGGTGTCTCCCAGAGCTCTCGGACTGTAACCATTCTAGGTTTCCAGCTGCAAAAGATGAGGCTCAGGAGATTCCAGAGAGGGTAAATCCTTAACTCACTGCTAGTCCAATACTTCAAATTCTGGTGTTCTTCCTCAATTTATTGAAGCTACTACTTACTTTTCAGATTCCTCAAATACCTGATCCATATATTCTTTCCAGATTATATAGTTACATTCAATGGGGGAGAAAGAGTGAAGTGTGCTTTCTCTACCTTACCCATAAGTGATTCTAGAACAACAGGATATGTGCATTACAAACAACAGCAGCAAATCTTGATGCTTACCTCACACAATTCACCAAAAATAACTTGAAATGTATCAGATAGGTAAATATAAAAGCCAAACTATAAAATTTCTGGAAATCTTTGTGACTTTGGTTTAGCTGAAAATTTCCTAGATAGAACACAAAAAGCACAGCCCATAAGAGAAAAAAAATAGTATTTATAAAAAAATAGAATTCTCTTCAAAAAAAAAAATCATGAATAGAATGAAAATCAATCCACAGTCGAGGAGAAAATATTGGCAATTCAAACGCCTGACAAAGTACTCTTCCCCATACTGTATACTGAACACTTAAACTCTGCATTAGTAGGACAAATGAAAACAAGGGCAAAAGATCTGAATAAACATTTGCAAGAGATGATATAAAAATGACCAGTGATCTCATAAAAATGCTCAAGATGAATAGGAATTAGGGAAATGCAAATTAAAATCGTAATGAGAAATCATTAGATTGGTTAAAACAGAAAACTTTAAAACATGAAATGGGGGGGGATGTAGAGCGACTAGAACTCTCACTTTTGCTGAGGGGAATATAAAATGATGTAACTACTCTGGAGAACCTCAGTTTGGCAGTTTCCTATAGAGTTATTCATATCTATTTACATAGTTCATTTTTTATAAAGATCTTATTTATTTGTCAGAAACAAAGTGAGAAAGGGAACACAGAGGGAATGGGGGAGGGAGAAGTAGGCTTCCCACCTGGCAGGGAGCCCAATGTGGGGCTCAACCTCAAGACCCTGGGATCATGACCTGAGCCAAAGCAGATGCTTAATGACTGAGCCACCCAGCCACCCCCCCCATAGTTCATTTCATATAGTAATTTCTCTCCTAGGCATTTACTAAACAAAATAATAACAGTTTCCTCACAAACTCTTAAATAAAAAATATTTGTAGCAGCTTCATTTATGATAGATAAACATAAAAACAACTCAAGGCTCATCAATGTGAATGGGTAAACAAATTTTGGTATCGATATACAATGGACAACTACTCAGCAATAAAAAGAAATGACATACTGACAAATGCAATAATAGAGCTTATTGTCAACAGTATGATGGTTCCTTAAAAAATTGAAAATCGAAAAACCATATGACTCAATAATTCCATTATTGGGTATTTACCGAAAGAAAATGAAAACACTAATTGGAAAAGATATATGCATCCATATGTTTATTGGAGCATTATTTACAATAGCCAAGATATGGAAGCAACCTAAGTGTCCATCAATAGACAAATGGAGAAGGAAGACGTGGTTTCCATCCATCTATCTATCTATCTAACTGAATATTATGCAGTCATAAAAATGATGAGATCGTGTCATTTGAGACAACATGGATGGACCTAGAAAGTATCATGCCAAGTGAAATAAATCAAAGACAAATACCATACTATTTCAATCATTAGTGTAATATACAAACAAAAACAAAAAGCAAACGAATAAGCAAAAAAGAAGACTCAGACATATGAATGCAGAGAATAAGCTGATGTTTGCCAGAAGGGAAAGGGATGGGGTTTTGAGAAAAGTGGGTGAAGGGGAATGGAAGATACAGGATTATAGCTGCAGAACAAATAAGCCAGAGGAATAAAAGGGACAGCATAAGGAATGCAGTCAGTGATATTGTAATCACAATGTATTGGCACAGATGATAGCCACTTGTGGTGAACATAATGTATAACCTGTCAAATCACTATGCTATACACCTGAAACTAATGTAACATTATGCGCCAACTATACTAAAAAGAACCCCAACACTCCCTGAAACCAGACCAAAAAAACCCAAAATCATCCTAAGTAGAAGAACCCAGCCTCAAAAGATGATGCATTACATGTTTCCTATATACTAAGTGATTTCATTTTATGTTTAAGAATACACAATATCATCACATAGTAATTCTCTCCAAATTCAAAGAAATCTTGATCAAACCCCCCAGCAGAGTACATTCTGAAATTTAAAAATCTAATCTTGAAATTCATACAAAATGGTAGGAAAATGTATTCCAGGACTCATTGCAAAGCTATTGTAATTCAAACAGGAAGAAATAGGATCGAAAGCCCAGAAACAAATTTATGTACAAATGAATATGTGGCATATGATAGAGATAACATTAAAAATTAGTGAGAAATAATGAATTAATCAACACATTGTCCTTTCTTTTTTTAAAAAAGATTTTATTTATTTATATGTTAGAGAGAGAGAGTGAGCGAGCGAGCACAGGCAGGCCGAGTGGCAGCAGAGGCAGAGGGAGAAGCAGGCTCCCTGCCGAGCAAGGAGCCCGATGTGGGACTCGATCGCTGGGATCATGACCCTGAGCCCAAGGCAGCTGCTTAATCAACTGAGCCACCCAGGCGTCCCTGCACACTGTTCTCTTTAAAAAGAAAAATATGTAGAGCTAGATCCTACTTTACATGTAAAGATATACAATCCAGATTAATAATCTAATTAAAAATTAATGATTTAGGGGCGCCTGGGTGGCTCAGTGGGTTAAAGCCTCTGCCTTCGGCTCGGGTCATGATCCCAGGGTTCTAGGATCGAGTCCCAGCTTTGGGCTCTCTGCTCAGCAGGGAGCCTGCTTCCCCCTCTCTCTGCCTGCCTCTCTGCCTACTTGTGATCTCTGTCTGTCAAATGAATAAATAAAATCTTTAAAAAAAATTAACGATTGAAGTATAAAAAAGCAAAATATTTAAAACTTTAAAAGAAAGTCAAAGAATATGTCTTTATGACATTAAAGTTAGGAAAGACATAAACTATACAAATGCTCAAGGAAAAGAGTAATCAGAATGCCTACATCAAAATTAAATTACTCTACTACAAAAGGTAGCATAAGGAAAAATTTAAGGACAACGTGTCCAGAATTTGGAGCATGACAATCTCTGGAAAAAGTGGAAGGGAAATAAGCCAGATTTCCTGCCAAATTCTTATCTCCTTTTCAGAACATCTGTTGGCACTTCATCTGAAATAATGAAAAGGATAATTTCAATCAGAATATTTGTAGTTTCTATCCTCATAGTGATTGGGTTGTAATTTGTTCGCTCTCTGACTTTCACCTCCTTCCACCTTCTTATCATCTGCTGCCTTCTTCCTTCTTGCCCATCTGCGTGATTTCTTACCCTGTCTGGCTTATAGCTAAAATGAAGTTTCCTCTTCGGGTAAACTACAAGTAGTCTCAACAAAGGAAGTTATTTCACAGAATTTCCCATTAAACGCCTTCTCTGCCTAGGTGGCAGTCCTATGCCGAGATAACCATATCTTCATCTCTTATCTGCACAAGAGTTCCACATCTTCTTGAGTCAGATTAGAACAATTTTTCAGAAAAGCAATTTTTGTATTAATTGGCACCCCTGTACCTCAAAGTCTTTCTCCAAGGCCTTCTCCAAGGCTTGAAATATCATTGCTCCAAGCACAAGGTCCAACATGTAGCCAACAAGAGTGTGCCCTTTTGGATTTTGGTATTTGTCTTCTCTTTTTATATAGTGGAATGGGGGTCGGAGAATTCACATCACTTCAATGTCCTCTCAGAAGAAACCCAATACAACAAAGCAAAACAAAATGATCAGATATGGAATGTGAATTCACTTTTATTTATGAGCCTACCTTTAAACAACTATATAAAAGAGACCAATCCTAAATAGTCATGGTAACAGAAAAATAACTCCACTTTTGCTCCTGACTATCAACTTCCTCATTAAAAAAAAAAATCAATTGTGCTATTTGGGGAGATCAGGAAATATTGCAGGGTCAACATTCGCCAAATGACTCCGTTATTCCATCAATTTCCTTTGAGGAAATGTTATTATGGAGTTATACTTTGGAGTATATCCTGTGAACATTTTTAAAAGAGTACAATGTTGATGCCTCAATGTCTGATAAAACAGATTAAGTCAGATCATTCACCCTTTACCAGTTACGAGTGGCATGAACATAGGTCACTTCCTTACCCTTGCTGTGTTTCAGATTCTTCTTCTGTAGTGACTTCGGAGGATTATTATAGAGATTAAATGAGTTAATATATTGAAAACCTCAGAAGGAGGCCTAGCCAATAGGAAATGCCGAAGGAATCTTAGCAAGGGGTTGAAGAAGTGGTAGTGCTTGCAGTACAGTAGTGGTAAAAGGAGGAGTATTTACTTTGCATCTCGATTCCTCTATCCCTTGGCTCTGCAAGCAGGAGACAGAGAGGAAGAACATGATTGCTGGCAAGATGAAGGAGACTCTTAACTGAATGAGGCCAGATTATAATATTCAGAAAGGGGAAACCCCTGTGTGTTTCATACGACTCTAGGACCTGGCTTTGAGACAGGCCTTCTCCACTTGGAAGGAGCAGGGCTCTCCACTCCAATCTGCCTCTTCACAGCCTCTTCCCCTTTAGAGAACAGGGCAAACCTCAGCGGCACTGACCCCCATCATCTGGGTGAACTTTCTTTCCTAGTGGGATTTTTTAAAAAGAAAGCATATTATCTATGCTTTTGTATGTGATATTCAAAACTATGAGAAATCATTATAATAACAAGTATGGTTGAAATCCATGTGGTTAGAACATCCAATATGTACCCTAATACAATATTACACAATTAAATATATCATGATCAGTTATTAATATACATTTCCAATGTCAAATAATGGATTTGATCATACTGTATGTAAATAATTCAGATTAACAGTGGAACAGTACAATCTTGCCTAAGCAGCTCTTTTTCTTTCCATTTCTATCAGCATAATCATATGCTTTTATGTCCTTCTATTTCCATGTTTAAACTAACAATAGATACTGTGACCAAAACAAAAGACATCTGAGTTAAACCTACACTGAGTATTTCTTAGGTCTCCCTCTCTTCCATGATTTAGTTTTAGGTGTACACCTAAAACTAAATCACTTTATACGTCAGTTACATCTCAACTTAAAAAAAGAAAAAGAGTACTTTCAGGAACCATTACTTAGGAGATCATTTACAAATAAATGCATCTCATTTGGTCATGTTTCCTAAGAGGGCTTTTATTGATCTGCTGGGATAACACTCTGCCCTGGGAGATTTTGAACTTTTGAACTTTTCATTAACACCCCAACATTTGGGGGTGTGTTCTCTAGTCATATTAACAAGTCAAGGCTGCTCCCCGCCATCCCTGCCACCCAGGACGAGGTCCCCACTCTAGTGAAGCAATGTAAGTAATCCTACTGCTAGATTGGAAGTTTTGTAATTCAAAAGTGTAAGTTGGATGTCTGAGAAGGGACATTTTGAGTCTGTCTAAATGAGCCTGTCACTCTACCATTCCATCCAGAACCTTGGGGATGGCTAGTTGTACACACTGTTGCCTCTCATTATTACCACGTCCCTCCTGCTGGCTGTGTCCAGCTCCTTCACCCTGTGATTCGCATTCTACACCCATTCTCCCCTCACCTGCTACATCTTTGCTGTGACCTCATTCAGCTAACCCCTCCTCTTCTTGCTGGTCCCTTTCATGGCAATGATGAGGCTCCCTCCCATCCTTTGCTCAGGGACCCTCTTTTTATTCACTCCTTCAGACTGCTTGCTGCTTCAACTCCTGTCCCTTCAGACTCAAGCTCAATACTGCCAGGCCTCTGCGCCTTACCTATGTTCTTCCTGCCCTTCTCCACTTGCTGAAAAGCTCCCCAGTCTTCCAGACTTGGATACCTGATATCATCTGTGATACCCTTTCTGATCCCAAGTTGACAGAAGGTTCTCTGTTTTTAACTCAATTGTAGCATTTATTTGTATATTCATACACCGTTCCCTGCTGAAGATATACAGAGACTTTATCTTATTCAAGTTATACCTCTTTCAAATACCTAACAGGGTTTCACATACTCAGAAATGCTTCCTAATGCAACTGATTAATTTCCATAGAGCATGTCTTATTGACAAACTTCATACTGCCCCCTCTAGATTATAATATCCAGAGACAACATAAAGTATTGCAAAAATCACAGGCTTCGGAGATTGGTGGCCCTGCGTTTGAGTCCTGGCTCAGTCTCTATGTAGTTTATGACCTTGGATAACTTCTGAATCTCTGTTTTCTCATCTGTAATGTAGATGGCATCATCCTCTTGCATTATCATTTTGGATTTGAGTTCCTGTGCAGACTGCCTGACATAAGATAACTTCTCCATAAATAGATTTTATGACTTTATGACTAGTTGTAATAATTGTCTTCAGGAAGAAAGAATCTTACATTTTATGGTGACTTCCATCTCATGGTTTTTTTTTAGATGTTTGCTGAGTGAATGGAAAATGTGGTAATGAAAAACCTTAGAGATGGAGTCTTGACCAGAAGTTTCTGGGAATTATTGTGTGAGAAACAGGAGTGGGTCTTCTTTTCTTCTCTCAAATCCCAAAGAACCAAATGGGATTCTTCTACTAATTTATCCCTGGTTGCTTTGAACCAGGAATGAGACAGCCGTTTGAGTGTATGAACCCAGAGTGTGGCTCCCAAACACTCAGGGAAATGTCGGAGCTAAGTGACTTTAAACTTGGACTAACTCTTAACAGTGCAGAAGAGGTCACAGTGTCCCTGTAGTCAGATGTCCTAATGCCAAATCACAGGGACTGAATTGGCAGTGTTACTTGCATTGTAATGCTAGGATACACTGAAGGGTAAGATGAGTCAGCCTGTCGCAGATGAAAGCTCCCAGATGCTAAGCCACAAGTTGGAACTCTAGGAAAGAAAAATACCAAGGTTATGCTTTTTACTTCAAAATAGTACCAAAAAGAAGACGAGGAGTGGAAAGAAGACAGGTAGGGAGAAGAAGGAGGAGAAAGGATAAGAAAAGGAAGCTTTGCTGTTTTAGATACTTATCATGATGGAATCTTTCTGATTCATTTTAACACCATATAAAGCAATTAATTTTAATCTTGTTTTTACAGATGAAGAAACTGCAGCTTAGACGAATTAAGAAATTTGTCCAAGATCACATAGCTGTTGTGACCTTCATAGGTTAGATTCAAACTAATGTCCAATTAGCCCTAAACTTATGTGTGCCTTTCAATAGTATTCATTCATGTATTAGATAAATATTAGTTGAGCACCTATTTGCTAATATCTATTGGTGTTGAGGATGTAACAGTGGACAAAATAGACAATAATTCCTGTCTTCATGGAGCTTACATCCTACTGGGAGCTTTCAGATAATAAATAAATAAATAGGTAAGATTTAAAAAAAAATCAGATATGAAGAATACCCTGGAAGAGAGTAGAGCCAAGATGGGAATGGAGGTATGGGGCTGGAGGCTGTCATATTTTCAAAAAATATTTCATATTTTCAAAAAATATTTTTATTTGCTTTTTAATTCCAGTATAATTAGCATACAGTGTTATATTATATTTATATATTATATTATATTTATATATAATATATATATATTATATTTATTATATTTCAGGCATACAGTATGGTGATTAAATAATTCTATACATTACCCATCTCCCACCCACCTCCCCTCTGGTAACCATCAGTTTGTTCTCTATATTTAAGAGTCTGTTTTTGTTCATCTTTTTTTCTTTGATCATTTGTTTTGTTTCTTAAATTCCATGTGTGAGTGAAATCAGATGGCATTTGTCTTTCTCTGACTTATTTCACTTAGCATTATATCCTCTAGATCCATCCATATTGTTGTAATTGGTAAGATTTCACTCTTTTTATGGCTGAGTGTGTATATATATTTTCATATTCATTGAGTAATACCCAGTAGTGGATTTGCTGGATCAAACGGTAATTCTATTTTTAATATTTTGAGTAATCTCCATACCATTTTCCACAGTGGCTGCACCAGTTTGCATTCCGACCAACAGTGCAAGAGGGTTTCCTTTGCTCCACAAGAAACTTGTTGTCTCTTGTGTTTTCTACTGTAGCCATTCTGGCACATGTGAGGTGGTATTTCACTGTATTTTGATTTGCTTTTCCCTTATGATGAGTGATGCTAGCATCTTTCCATGTGCCTGTCGGCCATCTTTATGTCTTCTTTGGAGAAGTATCTGTTTGTGTCTTCTGCCCATTTGTTAAATGGATTACTTATTTTTTTGGCGTTGAACTGTAGAAGTTCTTTATATATTTTGGATACTAACCCTTTATGGGGTATGTCATTTGCAAATATCTTCTCCCATTCAGTGGGTTGCTTTTTGTTTTGCTGATTGCTTCCTTTGCTGTACAGAAGCTTTTTAATTTTGACGTAGTCCCAATAGTTTATTTTTGCTTTTGTTTCCCTTGCCTCAGGAGACATACCCAGAAAATGTTGCTATGGTGGGAACAGCCATTTTAAATAGCACAATTAGAGAATACCTCACTGGCAAGATAGAATTTGGGCCAAGACCTAAAGGATTGAGGAGGAGAGCTGTAGGAATCTAGGGATAAGCTTTTTAGGCAGTGGCTGTAACAAATGCAAAGGTTCTGAAAGTGGAATATTTTTAATTCATTTTTATGTGTGTGAAGAACAAGGAAACCAGAGTAGCTAAAGCAGATTTAGTGGGGAAAGAGTAGGTACTCCTCAAAATCAGGGTGCATTTGCAAATGAGAAAGCATGGATGCCATATGATCAAGAATAACATTCCCACATATAGGATAGATGGAGGAAATTCATAAGAGAAATAAATGAATAGAGAATATCTGTGATTTGCGTTGAAGGAGTTGATATGGAGGTAGGAAGAAAGGATAGGATGGAGCTTATAGTTTTCATTTAATATGCTTCTGAGCCACCCAGGCATCCGTCCTTGCTTCTCTGCTAATTTTTATACCAAGGATATATTTCAATTTTAAAGTTTAATTGAACAAGGGAATGAGTAGGCATATAAATGTGCCTAAGTGCATGCACAAGAATATTTATTTCTTCACGTTTTGTAATAATAATGAATAGGGAACCGCTTTTAGAAAATAGACCATCCATAGAGGGAAATATAAAGATAATGATAAAATAGAACTATACATTGATTTGGAAGGAGGCCTATAATCTAGAAATCAAAACACTGGAGTGAGAAATTTATTTTATAGATGTAATTGAATAAATGTGCCTGTTTATTTGTGTGCCAATGTACAAAATTCCTCCAAAGAGTTGATTCTATAGTAATAGCAAAACACAATGGAAACTATCCATGTGTAATTATGGAATTGGATAAAAAATTTATAGAGCATTCAAATGCTAAACTGTTAAACAGCCATTTAAAATTACTGCATAAGGGTACCTGAGTGGCTCAGTCAGTTAAGTGTCCAATTCCTGATTTCAGATCCAGTCATGATCTCAGGGTTGTGAGATCAAGCCCCATGGCCAGCTCCACACTGGACAATGGAAGCTGCTTAAGATTCTCTCTCCTTATCCCTCTCCCCTCCCCCTTCACTAAAAAAAGAATAATAAAAAATTAAATTACTGCATAGATCTCTATTTAGCATGAAATGATATGCAAGGTATATTTTAGTTATTTTTTAAGATTTTATTTATTTTAAGAGAGAGCAAGGGGAGGTGGGGATGGCTGGTAGAGTGTGAAGGCAAATGCAGGGCTCGATCTCATGGCCCTGAGATCATGACCTGAGGCAAAATCAAGAGTTGGACACCTAACTGACTGAGCCATCCAGGTGCCCTGCAAAGTATATTTTGAATTAATAAGAAGCAAGCTGTAAAACTGTAGATGTGAAAGAATTCAGTTTTTATAAACGATACTAGAATATAAGTTCCATGGAAGGAAGGATTTTTATCTTCAGCACTATATTCTCTATGCCCAGTTCCTAGAGCATTGCCTACGCACAATAAATATTGTTGAATGGTGAAAGAATGAATAAAAATGTGCACCCACACACAAAAACAAAGGACCTATCACAATACATTAACAGGATTTATCTAAAGGTAATATCATTTCAATGGTTTTTATCTTTCTTCATACTTACCTATATTTCCCAACTTTAAAAATTAACATAGATCATGTAACAAAAATGCCACTTTTACTTAATGTTTATTTAGAGGATTTTAAGTCTCAGTACATCTCAAGGCTAAGAGTTTAGAAAACATCCAATATTGAGAATAGCTGTAATTCACTGTTTTCTAGCTCAGGACTCAAACGAGGGTTGGTTGCACTCAGCAGGACTGTTGGCTTCTATTGGATTGAAATGGCAGATTTGCAAGTGGCTGAGAAGGGGAGACTGAACAAATAAAAAGGGAAAACAAAGCAGAATTTCGAAGCCAAAAGAAGATCCTTGGTGCTGCGGGATCCTAGAAGACACACAGGTGCAGAGAGTCCCAGTCGTTTGGGAACTTGGTGAGAACTGTTACTCTCGATCTACTTTTAGGTGCTGCACTCACAGATCAGGCAGCTGCCCCTGGTGGACTATCCGGCTGGGCTTCGCCAGGCACAGGTGTGATTTGCACACGATTTTGTCAATTACGCATTTTCTCTTGAATGATGATGCCTTTTCATTCAAGAACAAAGTGTGGACTTGCCAGTCTGCCTGAGCAGGGTTAAGGCAGAAGCTGTGCATTTCCAATGGGGCCGGGAAAGGGCAGTTGGAGCTGAGCCAAAGTTAGTTAGCTGTTTCGAAATTTAACAGAAGGTTACTTCAGCGTAAGGCTATAGCAACACCTTTTCTTACATTTCAGAATTCTGTAAGAAATTTAAGAAGACATTTTTCGGTTTTCAATAACTCCCACAGCCTGAAGACCTGGAAACTAAATCAGAGGAACCCCAGGCTTTCTGGAGCCGTTTCTCCTATTTTTTTTTTTTAATCTCGTTTGAAATATGTGCACTTAATTGAAATTGTTATATACTATATATGATCTTTTAGTTCATCCGTCATTTCCTTTTAGTTTTTACCCATGTACCTGCTGGTATTGCTTTACCCTGTTTATTTTCTTCTTCCTTCTTCAAATTTTTAATACCGTATTTACCTATGATATTTATTCTTTATATTATCTTATTTCTAAAAAATATTTGATCTTACCACATCGTCTTAATATATCCTTTTAGATAATTCTGTCCCTCTACTTTATAAAATTGTAATCACCGCATTCCATTTTGCCAGCATGATGTGTGGTCACGTTTCTTTTAAATGTTTCCATTAAACCACTTGAATCTCACCTGGGCCTTCTGACCTGTGATACCCAGAGTGTCAGGAATGCTTTGTCTCATCCAGGAGGCTGGTCCCAGCTCTCACCCTCATTCATTGCTATGTTCGTCCAGGGAGATTTATGCCAAGTCTGGCCAGGGCTCCCAATTTTCAATGTTACCATTCTTGAAATTGCACAGCTGTGTCATCTGAAGGACCAGGTCAGGTTCTACTATTTACTGTATCACCCAAAAGAATTTGTGCAATGTCTGTTGCCTACTCAGTGGTCATTCCCCTTTCCCTATGTTCTTGCTGGTATATTTTTCTTTTCTTTTCTCCTTCTTTCTTCCTTTCCTTCCTTCCCTCTTTCTTTCTTTCAAGATTTCATTTTTTTACTTTAGAGAGAGGGAGAGAGAGAGAGTGTGTGTGTGCATATACAAATCTGAGTAGGATGAGGGGCAGAGGAAGAAAGAGAATCTCAAGCTGGGCATGGAGCCCAATGGCGGGGGGTGGGGTGGGGTTGAATCCCATGACCTGAGATCACGGCTAGAGCTGAAATCAGGATTTTAGCACTTAACCAACTGAGCCACCCAGGCACTCCCCCCTTTTCTTTAAGTAGGCTCCACGCCCAGGGGAGAGACCAACCTGGATCTTGAACTCACAACCCTGAGATCAAGACCTGAGCTGAGATCCAGAGTCAGAGGCTTAACCAACTGAACCACCCAGGCACCCCCCTGGTGTGCTTTCTTGACCAACGGAGACTGATGGGAAGAATAACCATAGTAATAAGAAACGCCTGGGGAAAAATAACTTTTCATCTATGTTGAATGTGATTATGTCTACATCATTATGGGATGCCATAATGAGAGAAGGACGGAGTGACTGTCAACAACATGAAGATGGCAAAGGGAGGGGCGCCTTGGTGGCTCAGTGGGTTAAGCCTCTGTCTTTGGTTCAGGTCATGATCTCAGGGTCCTGGGATCGAGCCCTGCATTGGGTTCTCTGCTCAGCAGGGAGCCTGCTTCCCCACCCCCCCAATCTCTCTGCCTGCCTACTTGTGATCTCTCTATCTCTGTCACCTAAATAAATAAAATCTTAAAAAAAAAAAAAAAAAAGATGGCAAAGAGAAAGATGGAGAAGTACCAGAGTTCATCACTGCATTGGGTCACTGAACCAAAACTGGAACCACTTTGCCTCTGGACTTCCCTGAGTGATAAAAAATGTCTTTGTTACTTAAACTCATTATAGTTAGGTATTGTGCTGCTTGTAGCCCAAAGCCTCCCAAGTGGGACATACTGTTCCCACGTGAAGATCCACACTATCCACACTATCAGGAGTAACCAGTGACCTCAGCCCTTTTCTATCCTGATGGTGACTTTCTCTTACAGACCTCAGTTGCATTTTACTGCTCATGAAACTGCAGGTTTCAGCAACTATGAATCCCTGATAGAAGGAGACAGACGTTTGTTCTTCACCTCCTACCAAATATTTGGGCTGCATGCACATTTGCCTACAAATTCCAAGCAACTGCCAAGTTCATCATATCAAAATTTCTCCTAGAATACAAATGTAAAGTTCCTCCTCACTATCTACCTGCTACATAATGACTTTCTTCATAATTATAGAGGCAAAGTATGTTCATATAAAGAACTGGAAAATGCCAGATGATAAAAAGAAGAAAATCTCAATTTGCCATGCAGAAATCTGTTCAGCTAACATTGCAGTAAACTTCTTTTAAATCTTATGTCATCGAGGCTATACTACACATATAATTTTGTATCCTGGCTTATTCATTTAACATATTGTTTTAAATCTTAACTTACTATTCCTCAAAAGCATGATGTTTAAAAGTTGGAAACTATCCAATGTGAGGACTGTATAAAAAGAAGCTATATAATACATAATAGAATGCTGAAACGATGGGTTCTAGAGTAAAAATTCCTGCTCCACTTTTTAGACGTGTGGTCTTGGACACGCTGTTTAACCTCATGGAGCCTTAATTCCTTCGTTTGTAAAATGGATATAATAATAAAACCTACCTCCTAGGTTTGTTATGAAAAATAACGTGGAGGCTCAAAATAGGATTTGGCCCAAAGTTAACACCCAAAAAAGGCTTATTGTAATGCAATTTTTGCATTGTTTCCTATTTTCTCAAATATAAATCAAACACCCATGTCTTAAAACATCATTAAACATAAATCACTTTTTGCATCTCTGATCATTTTTGGGAGTCCTAGTTAATGTCTATTTATTTTTGATACCTTCTTTTAAAAGATTTTATTTATCTATTATTTGAGAGAGAGTATGAGAGAGAGAGAACATGAGAGGAGAGAGGTCAGAGGGAGAAGCAGGCTCACTGTCAAGCAGGAAACCCGATGTGGGACTCCATCCCTGGACCCCAGGTTCATGATCTAAGCCGAAGGCAGTTGCTTATCAACTGAGCCACCCAGGTGCACTATATCTGATACTTTATCAGAGTTTTATAAAAATAAAAAAGCAGGGAATTCAGGCCTCAAGAGACAATAGTGAGAAGAATAATTTCCATTTTATTTGGTCTTTTAGTCCCAACATTATAGAGTAGATTTACCCATTTCCTCTAAAGTTGAGCTCCCTACCTTTAAACTGAAGTAATTCAGTCTATTCACAGGTCACAATTAGCTAAAAACAAAACAACATGTCTGTTCTGGGAACCACTCAGATGACCTACTAGAATGGTATCTTCTTTTTAAGTTTTGGATTCTCATCTTCCTTTTTAAAGAGAAATCTAGGCTTTTTCCTCCATATAATTTTTTTTAAGGTTTTAGTAATTTATTTTAGAGAAAGAGAAAGAGAGAGCAGGGGCAAGGGGAGACGGGGAGGGTCAGAGAGAAAAAGAGTCCCAAGCAGACTCCACACTGAGCTTGGAGTCCAGGTCTCAATGCGGGGCTTGATCTCATGACCCTCATGGCCTTGAGCGCATGACCTGAGCTGAAACCAAGAGTCGGTCACTTAACCAACTGAGCCACACAGGCACCACCTCATCTATGTAATTTTCAAAAATTCATAGGAGCACAAGGAGTGGGTAAGAGAGTCCTTTCTGGAAGGAGCCTTATTGTAGCCCCCAGGTATAATTTTAATTAAGTAGCTTAATTAACTAATTAATTAGGCAATTAAGTAGTTTCATCATCCAATTGTCAACTTCCTTGAAAGGTATGCTTTCATTCATCCTATGTTTTGATGGAAAATGTTAGTATATCTTCAGCTGCCTGCTTGCCTCCAAGTCAAAGAAATGCCACAGTATTTGTCCTGAATTCTTGATTACCAATTCTAGAATTCTCTACCCCCATAGCAGACAAAGAGAAAATAATGAAAGGAAGAAAGCATCTTCTGGTTTTTTCCCTACTCTGAAAATCCTTTCACAAGACCCACTTCTCCTCCTTAAATCTCTGAATCTTTAAACTAAATATAAAAGTTATTTTGGATCAACTTATATTAAACTCATGAAGAAAATTTCACTGACTCCCAGCAGTTTTAAATCTGGATTCTGTGATAGATTTATATCTTTCAGAACTTAGGTTTCCTTAAAGGACACCCAGGAGCTTTCATCTGTGATGCTTTTGCTGCCCTCCTGTGGCTGTCCTGGATCCTAACAACCTGGAGAGCCTTTTTGTCCAGCTGCCTGGTCTCACCCTTTGTCATCTGCTTTCTCTGCCAGTGAGCCTCCTCCTCACTCTTATCTACGGTATCTTAAGGAATTCAGCCCTTCGATGACTCATCCATATTCATGGCTCCATTTGACCCAAGACTGTAACATTATCCGCTGCTAGACTCCATCTCCCTTCTGGCATTGGTGCTCCAAGTGTGACTAAATGCTTGCTTCCTCTTTGATGGAGAGTGTACGTTCTTAGTAATGGTGCATTCGGTTAAGTGATCATTTATGTAAAAATGATATTCTCAGTCCTTGTTTATAACAAGGCCCTTCACAGTCCAGATGATCAGGCTGGACACATTTGTTGACAAAGCTTGGCTTCTTCACTGATCATTTTATAGGCATTTCTAGGTCTACTTGTTCTGGGGGGAAGGGGGGGCTGCTTTTCCCAGAAACCTGTTTCCTATGTTTTTGTCTCTCCTCACCATCCAGTTAAATATGCCTTTTCCTGGTTCAGACAACCTCACAAAGATTCTTATCTCCAACTAAGGAAGGTTTCTAATTCAGAATCATTTGCCAAAATGGAACGCCTGGTGCGCTTTATGGGAAATTAATCATTTAGCTTTTCCTGGCACTTTCTCAAGTTTTAGGAAATGATGTACTCTCCTCCCCCGACGGAAACAGCTTTTTAAAATTAAAATCTAAAAATATTTACAAGTGAAGATGCCAATTTCATTACAAGATAAAGCCGGCACTAAAAAATGGGCTAACAAATGAAGTGACACAAAGGTTTCAGGATAAGAACAATTACCTTCTCATCGTCTCTTAGCTAAACACACCAATACTGAAAATGCAGGTAAACAATAGTAGGTACTGGATATATGACACTACACTAGTGATTTAGCAAGTAAAATGGGTACTGAATTCTAGTATTCCCTACTTCTATGCAGGTCACTTAACCTATCAGTGTCCTGGTTCACTCATCTTTAAAATGGCTCAGTAGGTTAAGCGCCTGCCTTCAGCTCAGGTCATGAACCTCCCTCTCCCTCTGCTGCTCCCCTCCCTGCTTGTGCTCTTTTGCCCTGTCTCTCTGTCAAGTAAATAAGTGAAATCTTAAAAATAAATAAATAAATAAAATGGAGACAATGCTACATACTTTCCAGGGTTGTTTATAAAAAACGTGGTACTTTTACAAACTGTAAATCAAGATACAAATATGAAGTAGTATTGTTTACACTCTATCTTTTGGGGGATAAAATTAAAAGGAAAACAACATCAAAACAGCCAAACAACAAAGAGCCTCCTCTAATGGTTCCTTTGTAAAAACTTGGCAAACTCGGAGCAGATAAAGCAAATAAACACATTTTATTCTAAAGACAGTTTCCTATATTTTCCTGTCATAAATCTGAGAACATTTGTAGTGTACACAGCTGATGGTTTCTTACATTAAAGCCAAACTCTAAACACTGGTAGACATTAGGTTGAAATTCATAAAGCCATGAAGTCAGATTTTAGGGAGAAAACAGTATAATGCCTAGTTAGGTATTGCCTGTTAGATATTAGCCAGTCTGAGTCCAGTTGATTTGAAGCAAAAGATTGACCTGAAATGGTCGAAATGGTCATCTGACTAGAGAAAACGTGGTCTATAATGCAAGAGGATCATCTTGGAATTAACAAACTCCTCTATAAGACCTAGAGAACACCCTCAGGACAGGCCACCCCTACTTAGGGGTCACGTTCCCATCTCCTGTGGGACCACCTTGTCTTGTCAGCCCTCATTCTGCACAACGGCTAACCTCTGCTCACTCACTTGGGTCTTAGGAAATCTTCACTGTCATTTTAAGAGTTAGACCTTCTAATGGCTAATTTAAACACTGCAGTCTTTTGGGGATAATAGCCTATGCCAAATAATATTTTAAAAGAAGAAGAACCCCTTTTAAAACCAATCTCACATAGGGGTGTCTGGGTGGCTCAGTATGTTAAAGCCTCTGCCTTCCGCTCAGGTCATGATCTCAGGGTCCTGGGATTGAGCCCCACATCGGGCTCTCTGCTCAGCAGGGAGCCTCCTCTCTCTCTCTGCCTGCCTCTCTGCCTACTTGTGATTTCTGTCAAATAAATGAAAAAAAAAAAAAACTTTAAATAAAACCAATCTCACATGGAATTCCAATTTATAAAAGAGTTCAAAGGGAAGCTGGTCCAATTGAAATAGGAGTTGGGGGATTGTCTAGATTTCTCTGAGATTCTCCTTCAGCTTTCGCTTCAATCTCAGACAAACTTCAAGGATTTTTAAGACTTTAGGAAACCCAGGTTGGAAACATTGGTCTATGCTAATGTGACAAGTGGTTTTCTAAATAAGAAATTTGGATAAACTTTAAAATAATGGGAGGCATCATGAGAGAAAGCAAATCAGTCTCTAGATAAGAGAATGCCTGAGAAGAAGTACGAGGGAACTTTCTAGAGTGATAGCAGTACTTTGTATCTTGACAGGGTATAGGTGTAAGCATTTCTCAAAATTGAACTGCACTCTTAGGACCTCAAAATACACCTCAATAAAAGAACAAGGCTAGAGCCAGGCTGAATCTAGTTAGTTCCCAGATAAATACTGACTCATGTTCACTTAACTAAAAAGGTGCTCTGAAACTTCACTGGGTTTCATCTACGAAGGTCATGCTTATGTTTATGGAGCAGTCACTATGGGCTTGTTATTACTGTAATTCCAAATCAAGTAACACAGTTCAAAGAATCAGCTCAATGGTTGCAAAAGTTACCACTGTTTAATCTCTACTTGTGATTTATCTTTGATGGAGATAAGAAGGACATTACAGCCCGAATTAAACTGATTAATACTTTGCATCACAATTGCAGTGAGAGCTAACCCTGTAGCACCCTAGAGACCATTTCAAGAAAAATGATTCTGAAAACACAGCCTCGTTTCAGGTCAAACCCAAGTGTTAATTCTCAAGTGGCATTAGGAGTTAGGAGTTTCTTTCCAAAACCATGGTTCATATACATTTTGGTTCTTACAAACGTTTGTGAATCTGATGAAATATAGACCTTTCCCCTTAGATATGTGTCTGCATATTGTGCGTGCACGCGCGCTCGCGCGCACACACACACCCTAACACTGGATATATTTCAGAAACGTACATTCCCTGAAGCCTATTCAGGAATTCAAGTAAAGAAACCCTTCTCTGAGCCTGGATGGCTCAGTCAGTTAAGCATCTGCCTGTGGCTCCAGGATTGATCCAGTGGGATGGAGCCCCATCCTGGGATGGAGCCCAGAGCCAGGGCTTCTCCTTCTCCCTCTGCCTGCCTCTCTCCCTGCTGTGCTTTCTCACTCGCTCTCTTTCTCTCTCTCTCTCTCTCTCTATCTCTGTCAAGTAAGTAAATAAAATATTCTTTTTTTTTTTTTTTAAAAGAAGAATCCCTTCTCTGAATATTTTCTCTGCTTCAGAAAGTCTCATTTGAGAATAGTCTCTATAGTGTGGTAGAATAATAATAAAGTTGTCCAGGGGGCAATGATTTATGCTCTGTTCCTAAGTGGGGCTGTCTTTGTTGTTGTTGCTGAGAAATTTATTTTCTACAAACTGGCTCATGTCTATTAAAGGAATATCTAAGAAGTATGCAGCATTGTTTGATTTTCAGACACAGCATGAATACCACATGATTTACCTTGGGGCTTCTCCATAATAAACATTTACTGAATTAAATTTTAAACTCATGATTTTTCCTACAATTCTAGAAGCTTCAATTTCATTCATGGATAGGAAACCTCAGATACAGAACCATTCAAGGTGAATTGGTGAGTCAATGCAAAGTTTTATAAAAAAGACTGAATCCTTGCTCTGGTACTAGCCCTTTTTTTTGAAGGCTATGTCACCACCAAATGTTTTAAATAAATAACTAACAGCAACAATAATAGAATAATTATCATTCTAGGGGCAGTTACAAGCACGAAGCTAAGAAATGTTCAAAAAAATCCACCCTGAACAATAAATTTGAAATCAGAATTTTAAATGTAGATTCACACTGAATGATGATCTTTAAAAAATAATGTGAACATATTCTTCATCATCTGGTGATTGTCTTAACACTGAGTGTCGCTACTTCATTTTAGTATTTGAGCTTGCGCTTAGCCTGCCATTGTGCTCATGCCATGTGAGAGCTAAATAATTTCATGGCATCCTACACAAAGAAAGGTTTCTGGCAGTTCCACTGGAGAAATGTAATGACAGATCTCTGTTCACGGAGCATAAAGTAGTTTGAGAAATGTGCTCTGAAAAAAAAAAAAAGAAAGAAAGAAAATCCTTGTTGATTGAATACTTGGTTTTCAAAATAATATTTAACTTTTCTTCCACAATACCAATTTAGCAGTAAATGTTATAATAAACATAAAGAAATTCTGTTTCCACTTCCAGAAATAAATGGATTAAGCTCCCACTTAATGTAGATTTCAATTCCCTAAAAATATTAACCTTAATGCTAATCTTTAGTGATTAATAAAATTGGCATGTAGGAATTTCTGGCTTGCGGAATTTTGACATATTATAACAACTGACTAACCTGAACTATCAAACAAATCCTTGGAGTTTTAAATTTCACTTTGTATGGCGTATTTATGCAAGTAAGCCTTTTCTGCATTGGAAACAGTGAAGCCAGAATGCTGCAAGTTATAGAACCCGACATGAAGCCTCATCACAATAATATTATATTCAACATCAGTGTCAATAAACAACATTATCTGTCATGTCAAATGAATACTATTAACTTGGACTTTGTTTTTATTTGATTCATGTGTTTGTGATGATTTCAAAATATTTATTCTCCAATAGGGCCTGGAAGTGTAAGTTAACTTATTTCTAGTTTTAGGCTTTAGGTTCTTATGCTTGAATAACACCACAATACTACAATAAAATTTTATTTTATTTTATTTTTATTTTTATTTTTTTACAATAAAATTTTAAATAAAAAATTTAAGTCAATACTGGGGAGGTCTATGAATATATATTTCCTTTAAGGGGGATCTACATATGTTACTCAAGTCTAAGAAACACTGGTCTAGAATAGCAGCGGTTAATTTATCAGTATCCTTGAGATATATATATATTTTTAATATTTTATTTCTTTATTTGACAGAGAGATAGCAAGTAGGCAGAGAGGGAGGCAGAGAGAGATGGGGGAAGCAGGTTCCCGCCAAGTAGAGAGCCCAATAAGGAGCTGAATCCCAGGACCCTGAGACCATGACCTGAGCCGAAGGCAGACGCTTAACCCTCTGAGCCACCCAGGCCTCCCTTGAGATACATTTTTATCACTTAGTGAGTCAATTTCTCAGGCTGATGCATGAGGATACCATGGCAAAGCTTGTCAAATACCTGGATGAAATCAATACATTTTTGGTGCCCTTTTAAGCATTTTCGGTGCATTTTTGGCATTCTGGTGATCTTTTCATTTAGTGATGCTATAAAAAAAATAATAAATTTTGGAATAAAGTTTAGGGAGTCACTTTGTCTCCCTGGAGACTCAAGGAAAGCCATATTTGTTTTCTCTGATTCACTCTGGAACACATTCTTCACTGTAGAGAAGATAGAACCAGAATGACACTTAGGGAGCTTTGTATCATGTGGCAACCTTGGGATCTGGGTGCTTCACTGTGCCTCAGATAGGAAAGGGGGATAAGGGAGAGACGATTCCAACACTGGGGTATGGTGTCCATTCTCTCTTTCTCCCCTTCTCTTTTTTGATAGAAAAAGTGATGGTGCCTCTCATGGAGGCCAAGATCTGCCTGTATTTCAATCATCAGCTGCAAGTGTCTGGGTGTTCTCCCTCATTCTGGAAAGTGATCACACCTACCCATGGGTGCTGAGATGGGCATTCTGTTATAGCTTCAGACTCTAGTCCCTGCCAGTCTCTGGACATAGAGTCCACATAGATAGGAAAGTTCACCTCTGTTTTCTGGTCTTTTTGAGGCTAAGGGTCCCCATGTAGATCATCATCCATGGCTACATATTCTAACTGACCCATTGACTCCAATTCTGCCCAGCTCCTACCACAGGCTGTCCTGTACTGGGGCCACTCTAAACCTTAGAAGTAACAGAATTCCCAGGCAATTTTCTCTCTCCTAGCTGTAAGGCCTGTGAAGGCAAGAAACTTGTTTCCTTTGTTTGTCTTCTTATTTTGAGCATGGAGCTTGGTACCTAACAGATAGGTGACTTTCAAAAATATTTATTAAATGAACAAATGAGTAAATGAATGCAAGTTTTGAAACATGTCCAACCCTACCAATTAAACAGAGACCTGAAGCATTTTATCCCACTTCAGAAAACACAAATGATTTTTTTTTTCTTTTTTTAAATCCCATTTGTGTGGTCTCCAAATCCAGCATCTCTTTCCTTGTGGTCATTCTGGTTTGTAAAGGACTGAAACAAAGGCTTTCCTCACACCTTTCTCAATCATGGAGCAGAAGGAAATGCAATATTCCCAGGGCCTGGAAGTCGGCACCCCTTCTCTTCCAGGAGGTGAAGGAGAGAGTTCCAGCTGTCCAAACAGTGAGGCAGAGACCTCTCTTTTACCTCAAGACTGAAGGGAATTTTACTTTACTCTGCGTAGAAGTCCTGAAGTCCAATGTGAACACAAAATAGGATTTAAAAATCTGCTTCCAGGAAAACTTCTGTGGTTACAGGAACCATAACTGCTTGCTCTCACTCTTTGCTTCAAAAGACACACTCCCCACTCCTCAACCCCTTGGCCTTTGTCATGTGTGAACAAAATGTATCCATCCATTCATGTAATCTTATTCTTACCTTTGCTTGAAAATGCACCAATAATGTTTGCTCATTTTAATTGTCATTTCAAATAAATTTTCCAGAATGAAAGGGCATGATTATGATCTGACTCTCAAATTTCTACTAAAAAATTCAGATTACTCGCCAGAAATCCAGGACCTTCTCACACCAGAAAAAACTAATTTCTTGCTATAAAAGGTCACACTGACATTAAATAATGACATATTTGAGGGAGGCAACCTAACCAGAAACAGAGTGATTAATAACACCTAGCCCATACCTCATCTTAAAATAAAAATTATGTCAAATTTTCAGTATCCTATTATGTACCAGCATAGTAAATATTATTTTCAAAAAAGGCCACAGCCATGTTCCTGGTCCTGCACACCGCTTTCCCTCAAGGAGAACAGTCTATTTTCTCCCCCCTTGAAGTTGAGCTGACCTTTGTGGATAAACATCTGCCTAAATGAATAGAAATGAGACATCATTGCAAACTTCCAAGACAAGATCATAAGAGCTCCATCTGGCTCTCCATGGTGGGAGGTTCACTCTAGGAACCCAAGGATGACCTTGTGAGGAAGCTTAGGTTATAAGAGGGGGTCACATGTAAGTGTTCGTCTGACTGTCCCCAACAGACAGCAGCACCACTCCCAGACCTGTAAGGGAGCTGGTCTTCAGCTGATTCCTTGGTTTCAAACTACCCCAGGTAAAGCTGAATGGAGCAGGAATGAGCTCTTTCCACTGTGCCCTGCACAAACAGCAGCTCTTTGAGCAAAATAATTACTGTGGTTACTTCAGGCCACTAGGTTTTGGGTTGTTTGTTATGCAACAGTAGACAACCAGACTAATCAAATGCTCTATTATCTCAATCCTGTGTTCATTTAATCCTCATAAGAATTGGAAGGTGGGTATGATTAACTCCATATTGCCAGTGCATAAGCAGACACTGTGCTGAGCCCTGGAAATATGTTAGTGAACATGGCAAACGTTATTTCCTGCCTTCACAAGCTTACAGGGCACAGTGATTGTGTTATTTCCTTTAGAATCATAAGCCATTGGGGGCGCTGCTGACCCTTCACTACACATATGAGAACAAAGATCATGCATTTCCCTAAACACTGTCTTAATCGTAATATTCTCCAGAAGGGATAAATTAAATCATGTGTTTCTCTTGGCTTCAGATGCAGTGTGCATGTATGTGTGTGTGTGCGTGTGTTTGTGTGTGGTGTTCTAACATTAGAATTTTACAGACTGAGTCTTAAACTATGGTGGATGGCTTTCTATTTTCCGCTTGATCCTTCTAAATATGTTTTAAATTTTCTTATTATTCAATAAGAATAAAAATATATGTAAAAATATTTTTATAAAGCCTAAAATATAAAACACAATATACATTTATTGAAGGGAAACTAGAAAATATAATTAATGAAAAACAAAAATTATACCAAAGTGACAATATAGATATATAACTGAAATATTTTAATAAATAGGCTTCCAGGAATTTGCTATTCCTATGTATGTATATGCCTGTCAGATGACAGAATATTGACGAGGACACACCAGACTTAAAATTTCTTGCCTCTTAACCTCATTCACATTGGTACTAGAAATGGAATGATAGATGATTAAAATCAATGCAAAAAAAAATCAATGCAAGTAAAATCAACTTGGCTTTGAAAAGTATGAGTCTAGAGAGGACGCCCTTCAAATATTTTTTATATTTTTTCACTTTAGGAAAGTAAGATAATTCAACTAAAATAGAGTATCTTTAAACGCTTTAGGATTTAGGACTCCTTGACCTCTTGGTTTACGCATGTTCCTGTATATTTATAGTTATCTAAGATCTCCAGGGTCATTAACACATTGGCTGTGACTTTGATGCTTTGGCTATGGAAGATGTACTTCACCCATTAGCAGCATCCCACATTCTCGAAAGGCAACCTCTGAAGCCTGGTTTTAGCTGATTGTGGCAATCTGGGTTTCATTATTTAAGAGAGATAAGATGACAGATTGGGTTGGTTCCCGCTATCTCAGAATAGCAGCCTTAAATATTTGGAAAATGTGAACACAAAAATATTTAGGGATTTAAAGAGTGTATGCTATTTGCTGTCTGAAAGAGAAAAAGCAGAAGATTATCACCCAAACAGTCTTGATATTGGGTTTTATCTTCCTGAAACAAGCAGACGAAGGTTGAAAGCGTCTGTTGCCACTGACCGTGAGGCTGTGGACTTACTCATATCTCTAGCATCTCTCATTTCTTTTAGCTTCATGTTTAGTGAGTAACAGTGGAATCTGGGTGCCAACATGTTTTTAGCAAATACTGTCCAGGTCTGCCAGCGATTTCAGCTGCTCATGACCATGTAGAAATACAAAGCAGGAAACGTAATGAAGAGGAACAGAGCTTTCAACGAGGGAATGTTCAGAAAGGTTTCATAGGTTAGAGTTCAGCTCCAACTGTGAATTTCAATTTACTATACCTTTTCTTTTCTCTCTTAGAGTATTCATGCCTGAAGAAATGATCCGGGAAAAGAAGTCATTTTGGATTATCTTTTTCATCACATGGAGGGATATTTCTAACAGCCAATGGCTCATATCTTGGGATCTCGACTTCTCAAAAGAATTCTATTTTCAACTGCTAGACGCGGCTCTCCACTTAAGAGACCGCCTTCCCTCAGCAGTGAATGGAGGCCATGTACATCAGGCCTTAGCTATGGCAAAGATTAGTTCCCGGGAAGCCTGAATTCTTGCCATCCCTCATATGACATTCTGCATTTAAATCAGACCACCCAAAAGGAATAGATATGTGACCAGCAGTCATCAGTGTAGTTGAAAATATAAAGCCCAAATCGAATGGCCCACGAGATATTTGCTGTTTATATTATCTGCTTCCTCACGGTGTTACACGTGCATAAATAAAAGTACCAAAGAAAGGAACAGGAGGCCAGACTGAACAGCTGGAAAATGTATGACAAATCTATAGTCCACTCACCTTCTGATTTCATTCCAGTTCTTTGCACCAATCAGTTTCCTTCTATAGCAATTCATAAGCTTATGGGAGAGTCTTTATCTTGCTCTCCAACGCTAACTCATTTTGGGGTCAAATAGGCAGTGAGATTGCAGGAGGTTACAAGAGTTGAACAAAGGAAAGCCAATTCAGTATTATTTTTATCTGACTGGGCATTTTAATGTCACTGAGAACAAAAGAGTTCTCCTTTTCCCTTTTCTTACTTAACACTGGCCATCAAGGAAGACTTAGAAATGTTATTATAATTATGGCTTACATTTTCATAATTTCTTGATTCCCTGGAGTATATAGAAAAATGAAAAGATAATGTTTTACCTTTAAAGACTGAAATGGAAAAACCTCCTGTTCGTGGGATCTCTCTGGAATGTAGTGATTTGTGATTGCAATCACAGAGCCAGCTAAAATAGCATATGAGCTCTCCAATGTCTTCCTTCTGTCAAAAAGAACATTTCATTGAAACTACCTTTATAGCCTGGAATGGCTGTCTGCTTTCCAAAAAGGGTTCTAAATGGCTATTAAGCAACCAGTAACTCTGCCTAAATGTAGAGCAATTAGAACCATTTTCAGAGTTTTGAAAGATTGTTCTAACCTCGCCCCTTCCTTTGCCAAGACCTTAGATGGAATCAAGAAAATAAGCAGCTTGCAGATGAAGAAGACCAAAGATGTGAATCAGCACTATGTTTGAAAGTGAAGTGTGTCTGCACCTTTAGAGCAATTTTTGAATTTTTAATTATTATGATTAACTCTGGAAAATGGGATGCCATAATCACAGAACATCTCCTTCATTAAAAAAAAAAAAACAAAAACCTCGTGCCATCAACCCCAACCCACATCATTATGCATCTGTGCAAGGCCCATCCTTTCAAAATTATTTTTTTCTACTCAATTCCTTATCCCCACCTTCATTCTGTGCATTAAAGTCATCTTTTCCAATGTGCTTGATATGTGTCTATTATGAACAGATACTTATTAAATACACACTGTGTGTGTTGACTTATATCATGATTTCATGGTATAAATATTGCTTTATTTCTTACTTTTTGGAAAATTTTGTCATAAGCTCTATTTCTGTTCCTCTATGTGCATCAAATGCATTGCTCCTGATACTGCACAGTCGTTCATGCTGTGCACTCACTACTTTCTCTTTATCCCCACTATGGACATTTAGGTGGCCTCAATCTCCACACAGTTGATGAATAAGCAACAGTTGATGAATATCCTTGTACAGTCTCTCATGGATCTGTAAGAGAGTCTTCCCAGGGTATGGATCCAGGAGTAGGATTTCATGGTCATCTATGCATAGCTGATTCTACTGGGGACTCTAGGATCTACTCTTTTCTCTAGGACAGCCAGGCCGGTTTTGCATCTCCACCAACAATGTAAAGCTTGTCTCCTCACATTCTCATTAATATTTGATAATGTCTTTCTAATTCTTGATAATATAGTGGGAATAAGGTAGTATCTCATCGTTTCAACCCTGTTGGGATTCTGCAGAGAGATCGAGTGTATTTTGCATGTATGCAGATAGTTACATGACATTAAGTGGGAGCATGGCATTGTTTCAGAGTTTGAGACTGGGAAAGAGTCTGTTTGGCTACTGATCTGAAGGACAAGTTATAGATTGATGTGGATGCTCAGCTTAGTTTGTTTCGTCAGCCCTCCCAATGATTCTGTGAACTGTACATACCATTTAATAAACCCCTTTCTGCTTAAAATAGTTAGAAGGGATTTTCTTGTTGGCAGCTAAGAAGGCTGGTTTGTATAGTAATTGGTACCATAAGTGGTTGCAAACCCTCAAGGAATGGGAATCTAGGATAGGTTATTCAGATAGGTTAAGTTTGAAAGCAGTGAGGATCTGGTTCCCATTATGATACAGGTCACCACAGGATTTTATCTGTGGACTTTTATTTTTCCATACACATTTTGGAATAGACTTGATGACAGTCTCAAAAATACTCTTGGATTTTTATTAAAATCATATTGAATTCATAGAATAATTTGGAGATAACTGACATTATTAAAATATTTTTGTCCGTCAATGAACATGGTATGGTTCTCTATCTGGACTTTCCTTTATGTCCTATAATAATATTTTTAAAATTTCTCCATAAAATTTTGCGGATCTCTGTTAGATTGTTTCTATTTCTGGGTGATGTCCATTTCTTCTCTAGTCCAATAACAATCATGTTTTAGATACAGGAAATTATGAACCACATTTTGTTAACCATTATAAACATGGTATATGATGACTATAAAATAGAAAGGGAGTGGCAGAGGGAAAAATTTAAAATTTTTATTATGTATAAGTATCTACTTTATAGGTTTTTTAATGCTCTTGTGGATGATATCTGGATTTCTTATGCATTTTCTAGTTGGTTATTGCTAATGTAAAGACATAATAGGGGTTAAGGACACTTGCTATACTCTCTTATTCATTCTACCAGTTTCCCAGTTGATTCAGCTATTTTAAACATAGATTGATCTTATCATTTGCAAGTAATGACTTTCCTTTCTTCCCTTCTGATCTTTAAACTCATTTATTTCATTGCCCTATTTCACTGACTAGGTCTCTAATGCTAAGTTGAATAGGATCAATGATAAAGAAAGTCAAGTCCTGTGTCCAGTCTTAAAGAGAATCATAATAAAAGAAAGACGAAGGGCTTTGCAATCTGGTCTCCTCATTTGCCACCCCTTTTTCCTAGAGCTGTCTCCCTTGGTCATAATTACTTGTCCTTGGGGTGTGCCATCAGAGAGAAGGAGGTAAGGTGGGGAAGCCCAAGCCCTGCTCAGTCATTTGCACTTATTTTGTTCCTCCCCAACTCTATTGAGCTCAAAGACCACTCTTGTGTTAATCTCACTGATCTGGGCTACTCATTTTCTGCCTCAAGTTTAGACAGAGATGGCAAGAGTCTTTCAGGGCTCTCTTTCTATATGCCGGCTACCTTCCATCTGTGGCTACTCACCCCTTCCTAGGCTCTTACTTCAGCTAGAACTCACTCCAGGGACTTTTCAGCTTTCCCAATAATTTCTTAGATCCATCATTTTCTTCCTCCCTTCTGAGGCATCTTCAGGTCTGGGTTTAGAGTAGCGATCCAGAAATTCCTTCAAGTAACATCTTAAATTTTTGTTATCTGGTATTGTTGTCTAAAGATGAAAAGAGTAGAGATGAAACTTGGTTGACAATGTAATAAAGAGGTAGCACAACTTGCACACCTACCATGAAGTATTATCTATGAAATACTATGAAATTTGGTCCAATACTAGGAAGGAGACTAGAGCTGGCCAGACCTTTGCATATCTCGAGCTCTTGATCCTTTGCACAGAGGGAGAATAAGAGGGCAGGTTGTTGCAGCTGAAGATGTACTCATAGTCTATTTACACCTGTCTAAACTCCAGCTTTTAGTCAATGGTGCTAGATGTTTGAAATTGGGTAAGAGAAGGAAGGAAGGTGGGAATGGGCAGATCATACACAAAAAAAGTATGGCCAGAGATTTTTGCCCTTGAACACCAAAAACTGAGAGAGGGACATCTCCCAGGGCAAAGGAAGGCAGCTATGCTCACTACTATACCACCAACGCTGATTCCCAGGGAAACAAACAGATGAGATGGCATTTAGGGAAAACCTAGAACAGAGCATTGGACTGCCAGCTCGGGCCTCCTCCTTCTTCCCCACAATGTTCTCTAATAGGAAATGAGTACTTTTCCAAGATAAGCAATCATCAGAATAGTACCAACACTGGACTTATGCACAGACATTAGATCTAAGTGAAGAGCAGGAAAAGAACATAAAGAAAGATCCAAAAAACAAACAAAAAAAACCTTGTATCTTGAAGAAGCTTTTAAAATGAAGACATAAATGAAGAAAGAGTTCAATATCTTAAAGCAGTTACAAATCACATTCCAGGGCGCCTGGGTGGCTCAGTGGTTAAGCCGCTGCCTTCGGCTCAGGTCATGATCTCAGGGTCCTGGGATCGAGTCCCGCATCGGGCTCTCTGCTCGGCAGGGAGCCTGCTTCCCTCTCTCTCTCTGCCTGCCTCTCCATCTACTTGTGATTTCTCTCTGTCAAATAAATAAATAAATAAAATCTTTAAAAAAAAAAAACAAAAAAAACAAATCACATTCCATTCCTCACAGAGACTGTTCCAACAGAGACTGTGGCTGTTGGGAGTCCCTTGCTTTATGTGGTTCCAGGTCCACTCTCTTGACCCACACCTACTCCAGGGAAATACCTTCCTTGCCTAGCTCTTGGTGAGAGTCTCACTACCTCCCAATGTCAGGCTTTCTACTCTTTTCCACACCGTACTGTTTTCCCCGAGCATGAGCCAGCCACCAGACACTTGAAAAGTACAAAAGATGCTCCCCTCCCATGTCCTCCATTAAATTCTATTTTGAAAGTGGAAAAATTATGAAGTGAATTGTTTAAAAAATACAAATTTGGTGAAATTTTATTCTGTGTAGGCAAAATATAGCCATGGATTTAAAAACCAGAAAGATGTTTATATAATCTGTAGGCAACTAGGTATTTTTTTAGTAGTTTTGTTTTAAAAAAAAAAAGAAAAGAAAACTATGGTAAACTTTACATAAAATTTGACCATTTTAACTATTTCAAGCATATAGTTCGGTGACATTAGCATGGTCCTATTTTTGTAAATGATCATCACTTTCTGTCTCCAAAACTTTTTCTTCTTTCTGAACTGAATCTCTACCCATTAAACAGTAACTCCTAATTTCCTCTTCCCCCTCAACTCCTGGTAATCACCATTCTACTTTTTGTCTCAATGAATTTGACTACTTTAGGCCCCTAATGTAAATAGAGGCATTTAGCATTCTTAAAATTGAATAAATCACATTATATGTGTCCATTAACCTCTACTTTGCATATTCAACATTCTTGTTATTCTCCAAACTGATTAGAAAGAGGTTTAAGTTCTTACTGATTGAATGTAACCATGTTAACAGGGGGTTTTTCTTGATACCAATAAACAGGTTTTTCTAAGCTTTAAATATGCCAATATTAGAGAAAATTTATTCTGGATGGAGAAACAAAACTGAAGGAGAAAGCTGAGAGAGCAGAGTTATACACCGAGGAAAGAATCACAGAAAAGACCCAACTGATAGAATTCAGTGTCTCTTTCCGTGGGTTGTGTAGGTTTTAATTTATTTAGTAAGTAAGTATACCAGCTGGCTGGAGACCACAGGGCTGGACATACTGGTCCTGGAATGGAATAGAAGGCAAGGTAACTGGCTTTAGTTCATCACATGAGCTCATTCAAAATTTAGAAAAAGAAAACATAGGCATTTGTTCTGATTCTCAGTTGGGAAACTTTCAAATGCTGCAATTGTTAAGAAATAGTAAGATGATATTTCTGACTTTTAAAACTGATTCACTGGCTTTTCATAAAGGATAAACACTTCACATTTCAATAGCTATTCCAGAATGGCCTTTTATAATTGAGCTTTGTATTAACTAATATTCTAAAAGGCCTCACTCACAATCATCAGTCATTACAAGAGCTTCTCTGATGTTTCAGGCATGGTGCTACGCAGTGGGGTAAAAAGATACTACATTCAAATGATTCCATGATGAAATAGTGCTAGGTGGATAGTCAGGTAGGTAAGTAGCTAGCTACATTGATAAATAGAGACAAGAATGAAGAAAAGAGAGACAGGAAGAGAGAGAGGCAGAGGGAATCAAAAGCAATGTGGCAAACTAAGAATCAGGTAAAGGGTAAATAAAAGTTCTTTCTACTATTCTTACAACTTCAAGTTCAAAAACACTTTTTAAAGGTGCTACAAAAAGTAAGAAGATAGAATATAAAAGTAATAATGAGATCATTTAAAAAGTCATGTTATAAAGGGTCTTCCAACCTTATTTTTTTTTAAAGGAATGATTCCTCATGACAGTAATAGAGATTTAGAGGAAACTGGAGCTCTATGGGAATAAGTTTGCAAAATACTATGCTCCTTTCCCAGATAGTCTAGTGTACATTTTAGCATATTCAAAGATCAGAGAAGTCCCCTAGGAAGTAAAGCCAACTACTTTATTCTGTTTAATACAATTTATCCCAATGTATTTGACCAAAGAACTCCTTTTTTTTTTTTTTTTAACACCTATTAAAATAGAGATTTCAGAAGTGCCATTGTAAGATAAGGAACATTATCTCAATTTGTGTACAAATTCAGTTAGAAGGAGTCTACATGTAATCCTTGTTTGTTCCTGAGTTTACACAGATACAGTTCCAACTGGTTCTCAGATACCTTTGTGTGAAGGTATAGATGCATGGCCTTCCTTTAATTGGAAACTCTTATCCTAACTGTGGTATTTATTGGATTTCACACTGAGATAAACAGTTTTTGTTTATGTAATTTTCCCAGGACTAATTGCTGAGTTTTTAGAACACTCTTTCACTAAGCTTTAATGACTACAATTAAATGAACCACCAAGATAAAACAAATTATCAGTTCAGCCACCTATTGTGAACTGGTTGATCTTGAAGTACCTGACATAAACATGTAAGACTTTTGGCATTTTGCCTAAAATTGCTAGAGGCAAGATTATCCAGGTAATCTCTCCTTGTTCCCTTGAGTCTTTTCTCAAAATTCCCCAAGAGTAGAAGGTGACAGCAGAAATATCACATCAGATTTTTCTCTATATTAACAAAGAAATCCCTGTTACATGAATTCTCACTGTATGCTTCATTACTAGAAATAGTTACAAACGAACACTTTGAGAGATTCTAAAAGTAGTTGAGAGCAATTTTACTTTTTAAAAAAATGTTTATTTATTTATTATTTGAGAGAGAGAGAGCAAGAGGGATCTAGAAGTCACCAGTAAGAGGGAAAGAGGGAGAGGGAGAGGAAATCTCAAGCAGACTCCCTGCTGAGCACGTGCCTGCCATGGGGCTTGATCTCATCTCATGACCCCCAAATCACGACCTGAACCAAAACCAAGAGTCAGTCACTCAAACAACTGACCCATCCAGATGCCCCAACAGTTTTTCTTTCATAAAAAAAATATTCCAATAAAAAACTTGAATAAGATGTCTCATTTCTTAAGTGATAAAAACACATCCTGGAAATGAATTCAAAGAATGCTAGTTTTCATTTTTTATTTTATTTTTTTAAAGCGTTACTTTTTTTTAATGTTAAAGATTTTTATTTATTTATTTGTCAGAGAGAGAGAGAGAGTGAGCACAAGCAGGGGGAGCAGCAGGCAGAGGGAAAGCAGATTCTCCACTAAGCAAGGAGCCTGAAGTGGGACTCCACCCCAGGAACCCAAGATCATTTCCCAAGCCAAAGGCAATGCTTAACAGACTGAGCCCACCCAGGCAACCCAGAGAATGCTAATTTTTAAAGCTTACAAACTAAATATGTATTCAGATGCTACTGATGAACTCCAATATTCTGCTCCTTTTTGTGTATATATTTGGGGCAAATACCCAATACATGATCCAAAGTGGAAATACGAATCTGGTTTTATAAGGAATAGAATGAATTACCTCCACAATAATAATGTATATTGCTAGTAATAATGTTATATTAATTAATATTATAGCTAGTAATAACAATGTAATTGCTAGTAGTGATAAAGATATTTTCTAACTGAAGTAGGTTTTCTTCATAATTATACATGTGAAGTCATAGAACAAGATACAGTGATTCTTTTTTTCAAGATTATTTATTTAGCATTTGAGAGAGAGAAAGCAGAGGGACAGACAGAGAGAGAGAATCTCAAGGAGACTCCCCAGTGAGTATGGAGCCTATCAGGGGCTTGATCCTATGACCCTGAGATCATGACCTGAGCAGAAATCAAGAGTCAGATGCTCCACCAACTGAACCACCCAGGCTCTCCCAGAATATAATGATTCTTAAAGAGCAAGTATTGATCTAATAATGTACCAATTCTCATTTAATTAATGGACTACATTGCTAAAAAAGGAAGTATATTAGTATAAAACCTAGCATTATTAAGTAGATAAAAGGAAGAAAAAGGATATAATGTCATGTAGATTGAGCTTCAAAATAGCAAAATATCATTTTCCAGTGATATTCCTAATTCACAAATTTCTTTATACTTCTTTACAATTATGCTCAGCACACTGTGTAAACTGTCATTTAACCATGTTAATGAACTATCTTGATTTCTTTGGATTATGTGAAATAATGAAAAATAAGAAAAGATTGATTAAATGAAGAGAGACAAAGAAGAACCTAACATTCCCTGTGACTGTTTTGTATTAAAATAGAAAAGGACACAATTTTATTTCTGATGGTGGATTATAATGTGGAAAATACTAATTACTTTCTTTTTCTTGGTTAGACCAAAGGTAGAGAAAATGGGTTTTGATTATTTACAAAAGAAGTACGCATTAGAGTTCCACTGATTCATTGAAACAATTCATAATCACCTACCATTCACTCATTTAATTCAGAGATTTGTGAACAACAGCCCATGGGCCAGCTACCAGGTTTCACTAGTTTTACTGGAGCAAATCCATGCCAATTCATTATATTTTCTATGGCTGCTAAAACAGCTGAGTGGAGCAGTTATAACAGAGAATTGATGGTCCACAAAGCCTAAAGTAGTTTGGATGGGTCCTTTGCAGAAAGAGTTTGTGGACTCCTGACTTAAGCAGGACTCCTCATTTGTTACCATTTAACAAGTGTTTTGCTGAGTCAAACTGGCATTGATCTGAGGGCTGAGACTCCGGCAATGAACTCTGCCCCACAGAGTTTAACACTCTAGTGAAAGAGACCATTAAATAGCAATGACATCAGCAGCATAGTCAAGTCTAGAATAGGGGAAATGTGGCAGGCGATGGGAACACAGATCAAAGAAACCAAACCTAGAATGGAGAGGGGTGTATGGAGTAAGTAAGGGTAATCCTAGAAGGAAATGATACCTACACTGAAATCTGAAGGGCAACAGCCAGTCAGGAAAGTAAAACCTTGGGCTGGGGAGTTTAGAGGGAGAAAGAGGGAGCTGGAGGTAGGTTGTGATTGTTGCGAGGAGAAAGACATATGGGGAGTCCCATGGATAAAAGAAAGTGTAGCATAAGTGATGTCTAGTCCAGTCAAAGCAAAGGCTTCTAGGGAGAAGTATAAAAAGAAAGCTAGAAAAGCAAGCAGAACTCAGATTATGAGTCTTACAAAGATCTCATGTCAAGGAAAATGGAAAACCATTGAAGGATTTAAATTATGAGATACAATCTCATATTTATATTTTAGAATGATCACTTAGACTGCAGTCTGGACCTTGGAGAGGAGAAAGGCTAGAGTCAGAAATAACAACTAAGGGGCACCTGGGTGGCTCAGTGGGTTAAAGCCTCTGCCTTCGGCTCAGGTCATAATTTCAGGGTTCTGGGATCGAGCCCCACATCGGGCTCTCTGCTCAGCAGGGAGTCTGCTTCCCTTCCTCTCTCTCTGCCTGACACTCTGCCTATTTGTGATCTCTGTCTGTCAAACAAATAAATAAACCTTTAAAAAAAAAAAAGAAATAACAACTAAGATGCTCTTGTAGACATTTGGACTCTTTCCATATTTGGGTATGGTTGACAATGCTGCTATAAACATTGGGGTATGTGTAGCCCCTGGAAAGAGTGGTTTTACAAATTAGTAATTTTATTAATCCAAAGGGATACACGCAACCCCACTATTTATAGCAGCATTATCAACCAGAGCCCAATTATGGAAAAAGCTCAAGTATCCATCGACTGATGAATGGCTAAAAAAGATGTGATACATATATATATGTGTGTGTGTGTGTGTGTGTGTGTGTGTGTATACACATGTATATATGTGTATATACATATATATGTGTATACATATGTATATAATGGAACATTACTCAGCCATAAAAAGGAATGAAATCTTGGATTTTGCAACAACGTGGATGGACCTTGAGAGTATTATGCTAAGTGAAATAAGTCAGTCAGAGAAAGACAAATACCATATGATTTCACTCATGTGTGGAATTTAAGAAACAAAACAAATGATCATAGAGGATAAAAAAGAGAGAAGCAAACAAAAAAAACAGACTCTTAACTATAAAGAATAAACTGATGCTGACCAGAGGGAAGGTGGGTGGGGGGCATGGGTGGAACAGGGGATGGGGATTAAGGAGTGCCTGTGTTGTGATGAGCACCGGGTGATGTATGGGAGGGTTAAATCACTATACTGTACACCAGAAACTAATATTACACTATTTGTTAACTAACTGGAATTTAAATAAACACACACACAAAAAGAAGCTGTTGTAGAGACGGAATTCCCAGTTATAGCCCAGTGAGGAGATTGGCAAATCCTCTACCTGAAAAGCAACTATAAAGCTGGAAAAAATTGGCAAACAAATCATCCTTCAAGAGTCTGAAAATTAATAAAAGCACACAACAATCTGAGAAGCCTTTGTTTTTGAAAAATCTACTTAACTTCCCAAGTGGGAACATAGGAATCTGTAGTGTTCTGGACTTCAGACACCCCCTCCTCCCCCAGCTCAGCAGTCAGGGAAATGTTCCAAGGCAGGGCAGGTCACAAGGACCAGTAGCTTCTCCCTGACTGGCGAAGGGGCTTGCTTAGTGCAGTGTGGTGGGAAAAGACTGCATCCAACAGTGTTACTGGCAAAAGGGACAATCACAACATTACTTAGTAGGAAAGGCTCACAGCTCTGCTAGCCTGAGGTATAGTCATCGTTGGAGAAGGCATATGTCTTGCTGGTCTGTGTATATTTGCTTATACTGGAGAAATCCCAAAGCAGTTACAATGCCTTATTGACCGTAAAGCTGAGCACACGCACATAGGAGACACAAAAGGGCCCAGCAGAGAGCAGAAGCCTGGGCACACTTGAAATGACATGAACTGAGAATGTCACCTGCTTTACCCTTGTACATATTTATCCAGTAAAGAACAGGAGAGTTACTGGCTTGATGTGGTTGAGTCCTACCTCTATCCAACCTCTGTCTAAATGAAGCAATGCAAACACAGGGGTGACTTTAAAGAAGCAAGGTCAAAAATAAAAACAAGACTATTTTAAAAACCCCAAAACATGAAGCAGAGACATCAGCACGTGCAAACCACAGAGGAGACAGATTTCACAGATCTTGCCAGGTAAATCACTTGACAAAGAAATAAACAAAACCAGGGGTGCCTGGGTGGCTCAGTCAGTTGGGCCACTGCCTTCAGCTCAGGTCATGATCCCAGAGTCCTGGGATTGAGTCCCGCATCGGGCTCCTTACTCAGCAGGGAGCCTCCTTCTCTCCCTGCCTCTGCCTGCCACTCTGCCTGCTTGTGTTCTCCCTCTCTTTCTCTCTGACAAATAAATAAATCAATAAAATCTTAAAAAAAAAAAGATACAAACAAAACTGCAACAACGCACAGTCATCAGTGGGTAGAAAAATCAGGATCCATAGTTGCTTTAAATGTATTATCTAAAATGTCTAGATTTCAACAAAGACTGCTAGACACTCATGGCAACAGGGAAGTGTGACACAGACTCAGGGAGTAAAAGAGCCAATAAAACTTGCCACCTGTAGCTGAGTTCTATGTTTTGGAGGTTCACATCCTCTAAGAAGCAGACCCAGATGAGATTAGGCATGCCAAAGATTCACTGGCAGAAATGCTTGTGAACATGAAGGGAGAATTTAGGAGAAGGGAGCAGGAATATGTAGGAGAGCCTGGGTCCCTGTGCAGGTCTGAAACCTAGGAAATGAGACCAGGAAAAGAAGGATTGGCTAGGGAGAACCTAAGTCACAGTGCAGTTCTGAGAAAGTCTCAGTGATCCCTTTAGAGGAGCCCAGTGCTAGACAGGCTCAGCTGTGGTACCCACACGAAGTGACTGGCTGGGAGTAACCTCAGAGAAGTGTGGTCTCAGTGTGGCCAACAGACGTGAAGGTACAGCTGCTCAAACATCCAACCTTTTGGCCTTCCATAATACATCCATGCTTGCGTGTCCACTCTTAGCAGTCTCTTGCTTCTGTTTGGCTCTCTTCTTTTTGCCAGAATAATTCAGGCCTCTGCACTTTACTTGGCGTCAGTTATCTCTAGCCTTCTAAGAGTGAGTTTACCTGATTCCCTGGGGCCTCACCAGAGTCCCCAAATCAATGAATTCTTACTTAACCATTCTTTTGTTTCAACCCACTAAATTCGATTCCAGGGGTAATGCCCTCATTCTTTTTTATTCCCCCAAGATATTCTTTAAGTAATTTTGGCTCTCATGCCTACAACTCCAAGATCGAGAGTCACAAGCTCCAGTCCACCAGCGGAGACAACCAGGGGCCCCGTAATCCCCTCATTCTTAATGGCACACGCTAGCTAATTCTTGTAACTGTTTTAAGATGTAATTTCTTCCTTCCCTCATCAGGCCCAGTACACCCCCACCAGGTCACAGTGAAGAATTAACCCAGATCATCACTCTGGCAGCCAGGAGAGGAGGTGGGAGCAGCTCCTGAGGGGGGCACCTGTTGCCTCGCAGGAGAATGTTCTCTGTAATGGCAACTGCAGGCAAGAAGAGTGATAGCTAGGGAAGGGTGAGCACCTCTGCAAACCCTGAAAGTTCAGAGTCCCCGGGTTTGCCAGCCAACGCCCTGACACTGCATGAGAGACCTGCCTAGTCTGAACATTTCAGCATTGTCAGAGTTCTGTGGCTCTGTCATAGCTTCTTCCTGCTGCTCAGCTGTTTTTACTCTTCCATTTTAGAAGATAAAGATCTCTTCTTAAGCTGTTGGAGGCCCACTGGCTCACACCCTTAGCCATTAATGGTTTGATAACTGCCCTCAATATCTCATTATCCCATCAAAGGACGTCAAAATAGTTTATTAAAAATAAAGCAGCTCTACTCCTGTAGACATTACTCCCTGATATCTTTCGCATGCCAGAATCAACTGCATTTTTCACTAATGGGACATTTTCTAAAAATCTTCAGCATTTGGGCTCTTACCTTTTGCCATAAACTACATCATGCCCTTCCCATTATACTCAGGCGAGGGTCCTTTGTACCAGCCAGCCAGCCAGTGTGTGAGCCAGTCCCAAGTCCCATCTTACTGCTGGTTCTCTCAGACCCAACTCTTGAAACTAGCTGTGTCAGTTTAGGTCCTTCAAAAAACAGACACCAAGGTGTATTAGCCAGGCAAGAGATTTCCTGGGGGAAGGATGAGTGGAAGGGAGGAAGAGGAGGTACAGAAAACCTTTAGGTTATGGTCCAGGTCTGACTCCTGCAGAAGGAGAGAGGTAAGGACTGATTGGGTGGGAAGAAGCTCAGACCTCAGTGGAGTTCAGAGAAAGTCTCAGCAGGGTTGATGGAGGCCCCAGAGAAGACTGCCTCTAGAGGAGCCCAAAGCAGGGAGGCATGGCCCAGCTCAAGGATCCACACCATGCTCGGACTGTTGGCTTAATCATTGGCTGGGAACAGCTCAGGAAGTTGTTTGGGTGTGAGTGCCATGTGGCTTTAGGTGAGGCAGCTGGAAGCTGTCAATCAACTGTGACCCTCAGCAGTTCTACTAAGTGATGATATGACAAGTGTAATTCCATCCTCTACACATGTTTTTTGCCAGTGTTTCTGAAGATCCCTAGACTAGAGCTTTTGCACAGAGGTCTCCTTTTGTTTTGTACTCCTATTCCTGTAAGATCTGTAAGTGATCTGTCTCCTCTAGTGATCATATCACTTCCGAAAATCTCAATGCTCTCTTGGCATCTATGCCCCAAACTCAAAGATCTCACTTCATTCCCCAAAGTAGTACTATCACAGTGCTATGATAGCTATCTGACATACAGAAGATTGGTGATAATGGGGAAATTCCAAGAGAGATACATGAAACACTTAAATTTTAATTTTAGGTGATATCATGCCTAAAGTCCACTGACCCTTCTCTGCTACAAGGAACCTCTTACTAGGTTTTCCAACCCTCCCCCTTGCCACTTGTCTCTTCCTGAGAAAATTTCCCCATCCATTTCTTATCTCAGTATCAATTTTCAAAATTCTCCTTCTCCTGGGTTGTCTGGAGGGGAAAAAATAAATATTCTTGTGTTTTGCATTCCTGCATATAGTTTGTGCACAATGTTTATCTTGGATAGTAGTTGAGGATCTGGAGTCTCATTGGGCAGAACCAAAAAAGGTCTAATTAAAGTGTTTTTAAAATATTGTGGTCAATCCCAGATTTCTAGTATATTCTCATATCTTGGGTTTGGCCACCCTCTCACTATATTTTTATTTGCTAATAAATTATTAAAAACTCAATCTCAGATTACACAGAAGGTTATGATAGCTCTCATGCAAAGATACAAGAAAACAAATAGCCATAAGCCACAGACTTTCCTATGCTATTCCTCATCTCAAGTTCATTTTCCAATCTATTGGTATTTTCATCTTTGAAGGAGGTAACATCCAGTATGGCAAATGAGCATTAAAAAGACTACATATCAATTTATGAACAGATGTAGGCATGTAGCCAACATGTATAAAAGGAAAATTTTTTAGGGAACTGATTCTTTGATGTGTATGTTCTTTTATAAGAATTTTTCTTTATCTCTCCCATAAAAAAAGGAGCCTAGTTCAAAGCACAATCAGTCTTTCATGCTAAGGACAATGGATGGAAGCAATTTGAAGCAAATGCCCTTTGATTAAATAGATGACTATTTGACTTCTTAATAAATAATCAACATCAAAATAAAAGCCTAGATCTTTTCAAGTTCACAGGGCTATGGTTTATTTTAGCAGAATTAAAATGGTATATGCACTTTGAACTCTGTAGCTTAAATATTTTTAAAAGACTCCTTGGAAATGATTTTAAAATAACTCAACAATGTTCATGCACCAAAGCATGGAAAATTGAAAGCAAATCAAGATCCTCAGAATACATATTTGCCTTTCAGCATCACCTTGTACCTGCGGCTTTGATTTCAAAACAACCCTTGCATGTGTTTATTTTGAAGTCACTTTGATAGAGGGAGGTATGTGCTGCAATATACAGATAAGCAGGAAATGAACTGTGGATGAAAAATCTATTAGTTCCGAAACTCAAAGAGAACAGTGGCCTCAGCACTGCATGTTTGTCCCTTTGCCAATTTGAAATTCTCTCTGTTCCCAATGATGCCACCTGACTGTCCCAATTTTGAACCATCCTATCTTGCATTTGTACTAGATTATAGGTATGGGGAGTTTATTTTCTTACCTACAAATTCCAAAGAAAAATGATCCTTTCACTCGTGTTCTTTGCTGGGATGCCCCAGGAATGGCAGCTATGGTCATCCTGCTGGAAAACTGGTTGCCCTTCTGTTGGTAATGCCAGCTGGTTCTTGCTTCAATCATGGCTGTCCCTTTAAAAAGTCAGCATTTTATTTTCTTCCCCACGGTGGGGACGACATGCCCCCCCCCCCCCCCCCGCAGTGAGCTGGAGATTCTTTCCCTCCACCACACACAAAGCATAAAAATACAAAACAATAGCTCTACACCCATACTTAATTCTAATTACATAGTTTCCTGCGAAGGCATTAGCTGAGAAAAAAGACCGAGGCATATCTGCTTACAACCTGCTTACACTTTGACTATGGCAGAGAGATTTCCTAAATGGTTACAGTTATTAGATTAGAACAACTAGGAAGAAGCTAATAATAGTTTGCTAATTTTTTTAAATTTAATTTCAGAAGTGCGAATAAAAAGTATAAGTTGCTTTCACTTCCCCTTGCCTGGTCAGAAGATTTTCACATTAGTATCATGTAACAGTTTGCTGTGCATTCTTCGTGACTTTTTAATGCATTTACATACACACTTACATGTATAAGTATATCTAGGAGGTGGAATAGTGCTCCCAGAAAATTCACATCCACATGGAACCTCAGAATATGATCTTATTTTGAAATAGGGACTTTGCAGATGTGACCAAGGTAAGGAAGGATGTTGAGATGAGATCATCCAGGATTAGAGAGAACTGTAAATTCAATGATGATTGCCCTTATAAGAGACAGAAAAGAAGATGCAGACACATGGAGGAACATGGAGGAAAAGATATGTGAAGATGAGGGCAGTGCTTGGAAAGGTGCCTCCATAACCCAAAGAACACCAAGGATTATTTGCACCCACCAGAACCGGAAGAGAGGCAGGGAGCAGACTCTCCCTCAGAGCCTCGAGAGAGAACCAACCCTGCTGACACCTTGATATTGGACTTCTAACCTCTGGAATAATGAGAGAATACATTTCTGCTGCTTTAAGCCATCCAGTTTGTGGTAGTCTGTTGTGGCAGCCCTAGGAAACTAATATAGTCCATAATTATTTACACATCCACACACAATTATTGTCTTGGAAAGTTTCCATAAGAATCCGTGGTTCTCAGTGGAAGATGTTGTACTCCATATAGAAACACATGAAGGTGGTTTGGGTTTCAAATAATTGGAGGATGCTATGGGCATCAAATGGGCAATGTTCATATCAGTCCCACACACTGAGAAATTGTTCAACCTTCTGCCTGACTTTTGAATATCTTACCAGACATTTATGGAGGTGAAAAACCCATTTACAATTATTTGAGGCAAGGACCTTATGTTGTTATACAAGTAAACACAAACCATAGTTTTAATATGCATACATTCTCTGAACTTCCAAAAAATATGATCACTGTAAAGTAAGAGAGCTCTGCATTTTCTTTTTTTTTGGAATTATGTCTATGCAACTTGTTTGCATTGGTAGCTGTTGTCTCAAAACATCAGACAGTACTATTTTACCTGTTCATTGTGCCTGAACATTTATATAATTAAATAAATATTGCATTCATCAGGGTTCTCCTAATTAATATGAAGAGGTTTATTATAAGGAATTGACTCATGTGATTACAGAGGCTGACAAGTCCCAAGGTCTGTAGAGTAAGTTGGAGACCCAAAAAAGCCAATGGCATAGTTCTTATCTGAAGGCCAGATGGCTTGGTACCCAGGAAGAGCTAAGGTTTCAATTCAAATCCAAAGGCAGGGAAAATAAAACATCCCACAGTTTGAAGGCAGTTGGACAGGAGGAATTGCTTCTTACTTAGGTAAGGATCAGCTGATTTGTTCTATTCAGGCCTTCAAATGATTGGATGAGGCTCACCCACTTTAGGAAGGGCAATCTGCTCTACTAGATCTACTGATGTAAATGCTAATCTCATCCAAAACACCCTCACAGACACACACAGAATAGTGATTGACCAAATATATATGTAGGCACTCTGTGCCCCAGTCAAGTGAACACATAAAATCATTCATCACAGATATTAATACACAATTGTTTTTCTTTCATTTCTACCCATATTTTAGTTAAATGATATATTAGTTTCTTAAAAAAAAAAACAACCTAATTATCTCAGGTGATATTGTCTATGAATTTTGTTTTAGAATAGTAAAGGGGAGGGGGCGAACCTGGGTGGCTCAATCAGTTAAGCATCTGCCTTCAGTTCAGGTCATGATCCCAGGATCCTAGGACTGAGCCCCATATTGGGCTACCTGCTCAGTGGGGAGTCTACTGCTCCCTCTTCCTCTGCTCCTCCTCCTACTTGTGCTTTCCCTCTCACACACACTCTCTCTAATAACAAAAAGAAGTCACTGGCCATTAGAGGGTCAAGATGCACCATGTGGCTGTGCTGCATTCAACTATAATGGTTTAATAGTTCTCCATACGTGCACATACAGTAATACATTTGATGAACCCTTCAGGGTTTTTTGTTTTATTTTTTGCTATTACCAAAAATATCATGGAGCTTACCCTTATACATGCATCTTTGTACATTTTAGAATATTTCTGTATAACAGATTCCTCAAAATAGAATTTCTCAAAAGAGTATATAGGTTTTAAAATGTTAATAGACACTGTAGCAAAGGGTTTCAAGACTAGAACTTTCTCTTCAATAGAAATTATACACTGGAAATTATACAATGGAATGGAATTATACAATGGAAATTATAGTAAAAAACAGATAAAGATAGAGATGCTTTTGAAACAAGGATAAAACTCTGGAAGCCCCACCCATTCCTCTGTGGGCCAAGGTAGTTCTTGGACATCCCCACAGAGAGCCTCAGGTGTCAGCAGCATAGCTTGAAGACCACTGGCCTGAGATATAATTTATCCCTTTCTTGGTGGCTTTGGCCTCGGAGGCTCCTCAATACCTTCCTCTCACTCTGTCTGACATCCAGGTCATTATCATCAGGTTAAGGGTTAGTCCACTCATCAGGTATATAGGCTAACAACCAGCTAGGTTCGCCAGGCTGCCTGTATTATTACTATTTGCTTTAAAAATATTTAAAATACACATACTAAAAAGTACAAAAATGTAAACATATGGCTTAATAAAACACCATAATGTACATAGCTATATAGCCACTACCTAGATAAAGAAATAGAACCCTATTGGTGCTCCATGCTAAACACAACCTCCTCATTCTACCCAAAAGGTAACCACTGTACTAACATATATAGTAATCAATCCCTTGTTTTTCTTTATACTTGTACTCTAGTAAATACTATATATAAGTAAATATACTATAATTTTTTTTTTACTGTTTGGGGACTTCATATCAAAGGGATAATACAGCAGTCATTTTCTCTTCTTTGGTGCAATATTATTTTGGTGAGATTTTTAATTTTTTGTGCTATTGCATATGGTTACAGTTTTTTATTTTAATTTTTATTGCTATGTGACATTCAATTTTATGAGTATACCACAATTTAATTATCCATTCTATTGTTGATGGGTGTTTGATTGTTCTTAGTTCAAGGCTATTATAAACAATGCTGTTATGAACTTTTCCGTACATATCTTCTAGTTCACATAGTCTTGCAATACTATTTCACACGTAGCTAAAGATAGAATTGCTGGGACATAGGATATGCACCTAAGCTTTCTATTCTGACTTGTTTTACTAAGTAAACAATCAACTCTACTGGTTTTAAAAAGTATTTGTTTGGTAGATTACCTGATATCTACATGTAGTTGCAATAATCAGTTCTCAGATATTTTCCATAATATTTTATAAAATGTGGGATTGTATAGGATTTCTTTTGGGGTGATGAAAATATTCTAAATAGACAGTTATGATTACACAACACTAAGTAGACTAAGAATCTCTGAATTATGTACTTTAAAAGAATGGATTTTATGGCATGTGAATTATTCTCAATTGTTTTAGAAAAAACAAACAAAGAAACTTCCAAGTGACGATAAGAATTCAGGATTGTTGATGACAGAAGCAATGTAATAGGACACTCTTTCTACCCCCAACCAACCTACCAGGAATAATGTGTTGGGGGGGGTAGGGCAAGGAATGGGGACTGAGGGGTAGGTAAAGGAGAGAGGACAGCAAGAACATGATAGGCTTAAATGGTACCTTAGAAAAATGTTATGGTGTCTTATATTATCTGATCATGGGAAATAAGGAAAAAGAAAATGGAATAGGCTTGGTGGAGTACTTTAAGCAACAGTTATATTTAAATGTGTATGATTTTCTGATCTACAAATATCAGCTCCCACATCCCAAGGAGTGTTAATATGTTCATGGATTACATGAAGAAAATTGAGTTTTAGGGATAAAACTCAGGGTCACAGGGTTAACATACATAAATAATAATCATAATAGTAGTAATCACAGCTAACACATTATTATTTCACATCTATTTTGTATTTATTGTAAGACTTCAAGTCCCTGCTGCATCACTGACTATCTATGTAAGCTTGAAGAAGCTACTTAGCTTCTCTTGACCTTCCTTTCTTCATTCAGTGAGCTGCTATTGTGCATTTCAGTTCCAAAAATGATGTCACGGGATTTGCCATTGTCTCTCCCCTGCTTCCCTTTAAAGGAGGGTGCACAGTAGTAGATCTGCCAGTTAGAAGGAGTGTACACTTGTCCAGCTCTTCCCCACATACCCCGCCCCCAACATAATCCCCTTAATGAGGTAAGGCTGCTGGCAAGAGACAGGAACATCCCCTGTGTCCGGAGAACACAGAAAACTGCCTTTCTGCTTGAAACTAGAGAAAAGGGGAAAATAAGAAAAAAAAATAATGTCTCAACAAATCATCCTGTCACAAAAGCATCCGACTAGCTAGAGAATTCTAAGCAGCATACCTACAAAAACCCCTTGTTTGAATTGTATGGTATTCTGTACTCTCAGGATATGGTATGAGAAATAGTTTTTTAAGTCTGTGAATGGTTCTTCGAAATATAGCTTTTTACCTCTTTTTAATAAAGTGGGGGATAAACTTATTTTTGTTAACAAGTACATGTAAGTAACAACTAATATCAGTTTTGTTCATTTCGCAGGTTTGAGGACATGTAAAGTGTCCAGAAAATTCCAACGGGCTTTTGCTATCAAATGAAACAAGATGGCTTCTTCAGCAGCTGAATATCACTCTATATAACACTTTTCTTCTATAAATGAAGGCCTTGTTTTACAACTGGCCTGGATGCTTCTGATTTTATTGGAACTATACTAAGAAGCTGGGCTGCTGTGAATTCCTGCCTTGTGGCTAAAGGTGCATAAAGTCAATACAGTGCCTGAGCGGCTGCGAGGTCGCATACCACCCACGTCCCAGGTGGAATTAAATGTCCTCAAGTAGGCTACTTGGAAATTCTAGTTTTTAAAGCATGTTTTTCAGAGCAGCAAAACACAAATGGCTGTGTGTATATTTACTGTACTTCATGCATCCCACATATAAAAGCTGTATTGAACATTTATGAGGGTTCTCCTCTGAAAAACTGCAGATCATAATAGAAAGTATGTTTTTGCATTTTTACTCAAACCTCAGACTCCAATAGACTGAGGGCCTGATGGAGCCAACTAAAAAGAGGGAGTTGGTTACCACAACATACAGTTTTCCTGGCACAAATAAAGCTGTCTGGCTTACTCAGGCCTTGAGGCAAAGGAACAAAAGAACCCAAGCAGTTCCAGAACATTCTGCCCCCAGCTGCCCATGTCCCTGCTCTTTTTTTTCTGCACAGAAAGCAAGTGAAGGGAAGAAGCAAAGCAGGCAGTGCCTGTGAGCTCTGCAAGATGGGGTGAAAGGGAACACTGGGAACCTCTTCTTCTTTTTCCACCGGATATTTAGTACCTTTTCCTTGACTTTCAAATTTCAAAACTATTTGTACACTGTTGAAACAGCAAAGGTCTAATTATGAGTGGCTTCCCAGGGTTTGTGTAGCAAGTCCCTTTGTTTCCAAGGTCATCTTAGGAACAAATGTTCACTGCATTTATTGTTTGAAAAGTGTTTAAATATACTGAATTTCTTCCCAACCACTTACTGGTAATAGTCACGGTCCAACAAGGAAACCACTCTATTATTTTTTTTTTCCTAAAGGGAAATCAATGCTCAGAAATAGTTACAAGGGTGATAGAAGAGCTGGGAGCCAAACAAGAGATAGTGAGGCCAGGCAGAGATTAAAAACGGCGGAGAGACAAACGGAAGTAGTAGAGTTTCCAGAGCCCAGAGCCAGGGTCCCCAGACATGAGCTGTCACAGCAGACAGGTCCAGTGAGAGCCAAATCAAAGGGGAAATGCTGCCCCTGCTGGAGAAGCCATTCAAAGCAAAGAGCTGCCCTGTGTGCACCTTCCTCCTGCACCTCCAACCTCCACCCCCCAGCCCCACCTGCAACCTCTCTCCAGCCTCTTGAAATGCCCGAAAGCCAGAAGCCAACTGAGGAGAGTGTGGGAATTAGCCTGCGGGCAGGGCTGAACCCCACTGCCATGGAGAGCAGAGAAGGTGATGGGGAATGAACCTCAGGGCACACTGAGATCACAGTTTTCTTGACCATTCTCTGGCTCCTCAAGGCTAAATAAAAGCTATTCCTGATATGAAATCTCGAGCTCCCTGGATAACAGGGAAGATTAAGTTCCAAAGGCTGCAGCTACCAAATGAACCCCACCTTCCGCCTACCTGATAACTCAGGATGGCTCTCACCTGTGGTATCACTGGTCTCTACCGCCCTTCCAGCAAAAGCTCTTGTCCAATGGGGACCATTGCCTTTCCCTTGAATTTCCCGAGATTGTTTCAGTATTTTCTCACACTTACACAGGAACTATTGTGCAGCATTTTACGAGCTGTCACAAATAAAAATGGGTGTGAGGATGAGTCCACGGCTGACAGGGTGCTTTTGCCACGTATGTCTTCCAGAACTTTGGGGTAAAGGGAGAGAGAAGGAAGAAAAAAAAACTAATGGGAATAAGTGGTAAGTTACATCTCGCATTCTCTTTCCTAGCATAAAAACACCTTTTCCTTTTCTTATTTTTTTTACTCTGCCTTTTTAAGAAGAAAGGATATACCTAAGAGAAATATTTGGGCTGTCTAAGGGTGGGGAACAAGGGCAGATCATCCAAAAGCAGCTGGAATATCTCTGCAATGGGAGTGGACCAGAAAACGCTCTTTCTGTGCCATCAGTGAATCGTTGCTGTGAGAAAGCCAAAATAGCAACTTCTTTATCTCCAAAACAATTCTCCCTGAGGCCAGTTCCCAGCTTAGTGTGCACACACAGGACACTTCCCAGCTGTCTGGCAGGGCTGTGCTGTTCTCCACAGACCAGGAGCCTCAGATCACAAAGGAAGCTACCATGTCCAAGTATTTCACATCACAGGCAGGAGAGGGGCACAGTGGGTCTGGGAAAGTCCTGTGAGATAAGACACTATGAGGGTCAGTCTGAATACAGAAGGAAAGCTATTGTGCCGGCTCTCTGTTATCTTACTGAATCTTCACAACAGCCCCTCTTGGTGAGCATTCCTATTTTCTATCTATCTATCATCTGTTTCATAGATGAGGAGGCTGAGGCTTTGAGGCTGGGTTATTTGTCCAGCATCTCACAGCTAATAAGGGGCAGATCTGAGACTCAAACCTATGTCCATCTCTTCCGCAGATCCAAAGCTCTTCATCAGTTCTCCTGGTCTGCATATCATCTGTAAGGGAAACTCAATGGAGAGTTACACATTCGGTGTTAACCAGCCTTGCAAATGATCACTGACCTCATCACCCATGAAAAAGAAAATAAACAGAATCACTACATGTTGGTTTTCTCTTTGTATTACCTGAATGCAAATGATCAGTGAACTCTTGCCATCTATTTAGTCTTAATGACTGAGTCATAGGCTATCTATTGATGCCCTAGAAGCTTCTAAGTTCTGAATCTCTCCAGCTACCCAAACCCCTCTTTAAAAGGATGTAGCTTAACCTCATAGACTTTTTAAAAGTGAACATTAGGATATGCTACAGGTATTTTACACTTTGTCTTCAGAATTTATTCATTAACTTTCATTGTCTATTCCTGTCAGCTTCTCCTCACTTCTAGTTCCCTGTGTCGTTAATCACCTGATTTCTGGCAGGTCACTTTATGGTTTGCTTAGCCCCTTTGATGATTGAACTTCCTTTGGACTTGCTGTCCTGGCCTTGCCCTCAGCATCCTCCCAGGACCTGCCCACCTGTCAACATTTGCCCTCTGGCTCCACAACCATTAAATGGGATCGAGAAGCGCTCCACTTGGACCCTTGTAATATTGGGATTTATGAAGTAGAAATACATACTTGATTTTCCTCCTGGTTCTAGCACAGAGCTACTAAAACCCTTGGAATCTCCCAAGTGACAAGAGCAATGAAGGTGTCTTTTGTTATGTTAATAAGGTGACTCCAGGCATCTTCTTAGATCACCTAAGGATGGGCCTGGTCATCAGAGGAACCATGCATTAGAATTTTGGAATTTTCAGTTCCACACCCCTTCTCCCCACCCCAGGGAGAGGAGAAGGGCTAGAGATTGAGTTCAGTCACCAATGGCCAATGATTTAATCCATCACTCCCATGTAATGAACCTCCCATAAAAACTAAAAAGGATGGGGGTTCAGAGAGCTCTGGACTGGTAAACACAAGTAAATTTGGGGGAGACTGGTATACCTAGAAAGGGCATGGAACTCTACACTCTTTCCACATAACTTGCCCTATGCTTTTCTTCCTTTTGGTTGTTTCTGAGTTATTTCTTTTTATAATAAAGTGGTAATCTAATAAGTAGAATGTTTCTCTGAGTTCTGTGAGCTGCTTTAGCAATTAATTAAATCCAAGGAGGGAGTGATGGGAACCTTCAATATATAGCCGGTAAGTCAGAAGCACAGGTGATAACCTGGACTGGTGTCTGAAGGCAGGAAAAGGGATCAGTCTTGTAGGATAGAGCCCTTAACCTGTGGAATCTGGCCCAGTCTCTAGGTAGATAGGGTCAGAATTGAGTTGAACTGTCGGACAGCTGGTGTCTGAAAACTGCTTGGTAGTAAGGGGAAATTATGCATACACACACACACACACACACACACACACACACACACACAAACACACACACAAATTCAGGCGACCAGAATTGTTAGTACTTGAACCTTACCAAGTACTCCTATTAGGCAAATGGGAATTTGACAGAAATGTTTCCAAGAGTGAAACTCTAGGTGTCCTTTAAAGGACAGGGTAGATTTTAAAAGGCAGGACAAAGTCCTCAGGGGAGGACTAAACAACTTCTCCAGATACTCTGCTATGCATGACTCTACATAAGGCAGGTATTCTGTGAAAAGTCAACTAGTTTAGCAAGATTCCTCTAAGTGCCACATTAGTACCTGGAGGCCAGTTTAATGTGAATTACATTGCAATGAATATTCTCAAGCCAGACAAACTGTCTGCAAGATTACTGAGGGACCTGAGAGTGCCATAATGACCCAGAAACAGAGGCCCAGAGGCACTGACCAGAAGCCTGTGTAGAGCTGGTCTCTCAGGAGGAGTCAAATGGAGGGTTTAAGATTTTATGAAGAATTATGATTCTCAGAGATGAATGAAGAAAGCTAGAGAAAAACCACCCCATCAAAAATGAAAGAGTGCCTTCAAGACTTGACAACAGTGGCAGTTCTGCCTGCCAATGCTGTAGGATAATTTATGAACCACACAGCAGTTCAGAGTGGTTTAACAATTACTGGATGATGAATATATATTTGGAACTGCTACTATTTCTGCAATAGCATAATGATATGAAATTAGCAAATTCTAGTTTATTTTCTATCTGAGGGTATGAGGATGCAAATCAATCAGTTAAATATGTATAGATACAAACCTACTTGTTGAAGATCCTAATGATCTATAAAGACCTTCTGAGCCATAACCTCCTATATTTGGAAAAATGTAGAATTTACATGACCAAGGATGGATTAGTCTAGTTTTCATATTTACCTATTGTGGTAGGAAGAATAATCCTACCACCCCCCACCGGAAGATATCCAGGTTCAAATCCCCAGGATGTGTGAATATGTTACCTCATATGGCAAAAGGGACTTTGCAAATGTAATTAAGTTTAAGACCCTGAGATAGGGAGATTATCTTGTATTATCTTGGTGGGTCCAATGTAATCACAAGGGTCCTTACAAATGAAAGAATGAAGTAATAAGAGAATCAGAGTCAGAGACTGAGATGTGATGACCATAGAAGCAGACGTTGGAGTGATTTGAATAAGGGCCCATGAGCCAAGGAATGCAGATGGTTTCTAGAAGTTGGAAGAAGGCAAAGAAATGGATTCTCCCTTAGAGCCTCAAGAAAGAACACGATCCTGCCAATATCTTGATTGTAGGGCACTGAAACCTATTTTGGACTTCTGACCTCCAGAACTGTAAGAGAATAAATGTTTTAAGACACTAAATTTGTGGTAATTTGTAACACCAGTAATATAAAACTAAGACACTTAATATCTTTCATTACAAGTTTCTTCTTCTCTGCCTCATAAATTCAGAGAGCTCAATAGCCAAGTCCAAAACTGAAAGGAAATTCAAGAAAGCCTATTTAACAAAGCATGAGAAAAATGCCATATAGATTCAAATGAAAGAAAGAAAAATATAGAATAACACTATAATTTTTATGCCATATTAGCCTAGAACCATCTTAGGCTAGTTAGTAATTCAATTTATTTAAATATTTTCAGTGTCTCTTCTTTTTTAAGATTTTTTATTATATGTCAGTCACCATACTGTATGTCATTGGTTTTTGATGTAGTGTTTCAAGATTTATTATTTGCATATAACATTAAGTGCTCCATGAGATATGTGCCCTCATTAATACCCATCACTGGGCCACCCCATCCCCACACCCCCCCCCCTCCAAAATCCTCAGTTTGTTTCTCAGAGTCCGTAGTCTCTCATGGTTCATCTCCCCACTCTGATTCCCCCCCCCCTTCATTTTCCCCTTCCTTCTCCTAATGTCCTCCATGGTATTCCTTATGTTCTACATAAGTGGGACCATATGATAATTGACTTTCTCTGCTTGACTTATTTCACTCAGCATAATCTCCTCCAGTCCCATCCATGTTGATGCAAAAGCTGTGTATTCATTTTTACTGATGGCTGAGTAATATTCCATTGTGTTTATGGACCACATCTTCTTTATCCATTAAACTGTTGAAGGGCATCTCTGCTCTTTCCATAGTTTGGCTATTGTGACCATGGCTTCTATGAACGTTGGGGTACATCCAACCCCTCTTTACATTATATCTGTATCTTTGGGGTAAATACCCATAGTGCCATTGCCAGATCATAGGGTAGCTCTATTTTTAGTTTTCTGAGGAACCTCCACACTGTTTTCCAAAGTGGCTGCACCAACTTGCATTCCTACCAACAGTGTAAGAGAGTTCCCCTTTCTTCACATCCTCTCCAACATTTTTTTGTTTTTTGCCTTATAAATTTTTGCCATTCTAACTGGTGAAAGGTGGTATCTCAATGTGGCTTTGATTCGAATTTCCCTGATGGCTAATGATGATGAACATTTTTTCATGTGTCTGTTAGCTATTTGTATGTCTTTTTTGGAGAAGTGTCTGTTCATGTCTTCTGCCCATTTTTTGACATGATTATTTATTTTTGGGGTGTTGAGTTTGAGGAGTTCTTTATAGATCTTGGATATCAACCCTTTGTCTGTAGTGTCATTTGCAAATATCTTCTCCCAATCCGTGGATTGCCTCTTTGTTTTGTTAACTGTTTCCCTGGCTGTGCAGAAATTTTTGGTCTTGATGAAGTCTCAAAAGTTCATTTTTGCTTTTGTTTCCTTTGCCTTTGGAGATGTGTCTTGAAAGAAGTTGCTATGTGCGATGTCGAAGAGGTTACTGCCTATATTCTCCTCTAGGATTTTGATGGATTTCTGTCTCATATTGAGGTCTTTCATTCATTTTAAGTTTATTTTTGTGTCTGGTGTAAAAGAATGGTCGAATTTCATTCTTCTGTATATAGCTGTCCAATTTTCCCAACACCATTCATTAAAGAGACTTTTTTCATTGGATATCTTTCCTGCTTTGTTGAAGATTAGTTGACCATAGAGTTGAGGTTCCATAACTGGGCTCTCTACTCTGTTCCATTGGTCTATGTGTATGTTTTTGTGCCAATACCATGTTGTCTTAGCGATCACAGCTTTGTAATATAACTTGAAATCAGACAACACGATGCCCCCAGCTTTCTTTGTTTGTTTGTTTGTTTCCAACATTTCCTTGGCAATTCAGGGTCTTTTCTGATTCTATACAAATTTTAGGATTATTTGTTCCGCACTGTGAAAAATGCTCATGGTACTTTGATTGGGATGGCACTGGTAGTATAGATTGCTCTGGGCAGTATAGACATTTTAACAATGTTTATTCTTCTGATCCATGAGCGTGGAATGTTTTTCCATGTTTTTGTTTCTTCTAAAATTTCTTTCATGAGTGTTCTGTGATTTCTAGAGTATGGATCCTTTACCTCTTTGGTTAGGTTTGTTCCAAGGTATTTATGGTTTTTGGTGCTATTGTAAATGGAATCAATTCTCTAATTTCTCTTTCTACAGTTTCATTGTTAGTGTATAAAAAAGCAACTGATTTCTATGCATTGATTTTGTATCCTGCCACATTACTGAATTGCTGTATGAATTCTAGTAATTTGGGGGTGGAGTCTTTTGGGTTTTCCACATATCATGCATCTGCGAAGAGAGAGAATTTAAATTCTTTGCCAATTTGAATACCTTTTATTTCTTTTTGTTGACTGATTGTTGTTGCTAAGACTTCTAGTACTATGATGAACAATAGTGGCAAGAGTGGGCATCCTTATCATGTTCCCAGTATTAAGGGAAAGGCTCTCAGCTTTTCCCCATTGAGAATGATATTCACTGTGGATTTTTCATAGATGGATGTTATGAAATTGAGGAATGTTCTCTCTATCTTTATAATCTGAAGAGTTTCAATCAGGAAAGGATGCTATATTTTGTCAAATGTTTTTTCTGCATCAACTGAGAGGACCATATGGTTCTTCTCTCTTTAATTAATATGTTCTATCACACTGATTGATTTGTGAATGTTGAACCACTCTTGTATCCCAGGGATAAATCCCACTTGGTCATGGTGGATAATCTTTTTAATGTACTATTAGATCCTATTAGCTAGTATCTTGTTGAGAATCTTGGCATCCATATTCATCAGGGATACTGGTCTGAAATTCTCCTTTTTGATGGGGTCTTTGCCTGGTTTGGGCATCAAGGTAATGCTGGCCTCACAGAAAGAGTCTGGAAGTCTTCCTTCTGCTTCTATTTTTTTTTTTTGAAATGGCTTCAGAAGAATAGGTATTATTTCTTCTTTGAATGTTTGGTAGGATTCCCCAGGGAATTCGTCAGGGCCTAGACTTTTTTTTTGGGGGGGGGGGGTTGATGACTGCTTCAATCTTGTTACTAGTTATTGGTCTATTCAGGTTGTCTATTTCTTCCTGTTTCAGTCTTGGAAGTTTGTAGGTTTCCAGAAATGCATTCACTTCATCCAGGTTGCTTGACTTATTGGCATATATCTGTTGATAATAATTTCTGATGATTGTATCTATTTCTTTGGTGTTAGTTGTGATCGCCCCCTTTCATTCATAATTTTATTAATTTAGATCCTTTCTCTTTTTTTTTTTTGATAAGTCTGGCCAGTGTTTATCGATCTTATTAATTCTTTCAAAGAACCACTTCTAATTTCATTGATGTGTTCTACTGTGTTTCTGGTTTCTAATTCATTGATCTCTGCTCTAATGTTAATTATTTCCCTTCTCATGCATGGGTTAGGCTTAATTTGTTGTTGATTCTCCAGTTCTTTAAGATATAAGGAGAGTTTGTGTATTTGGGATTTCCTATTTTATTTTATTATTATTATTATTTTTTTTTTGAGTGAGGCTTGGATGGCTAAGTATTTTCCCTTAGGATCACCTTTGCCATATCCTATAGATTTTGAACCAACGTGTTTTCGTTCTCATTAGTTTCCATGAATTGTTTAAGTTCTTTGGTTTCCTGATTGATCCAAGAATTCTTGAGGAGGATGGTCTTTAGCTTCCAAGTGTTTGAATTTATTCCAAACTTTTGCTTGTGATGGAATTCCAGTTTCAGAGCACTGTGGTATGAGAATAGGCAGGGAATAATCTCACTCTTTTGGTATTGGTTGAGACCTGATCTGTGACCCAGTATGTGGTCTATTCTGGAGAAACTTCTGTGTGTGCTCAAGAAGAATGAGTATTCTGTTGTTTTAGGGTGGAATGTTCTGCATATATCTATAAGATCCATTTAGTCCAGTGTGTCATTCAAAGCTTTCGATTCTTTGTTGATTTTCTGCTTAAATGATCTGCTGAGAGTGGAGTGTTAAGGTCCCCTACAATTAATGTATTCTTATGCCTCTTTATTTTGATTAACAGTTGGTTTATGTAGTTGGCTGCTCCCATGTGGGGGCATAGATATTTACAACTGTTACATATTCTTGTTGGATAAACCCTTTAAGAATGACATAGTGTCCTTCTGTATCTCTGACTACAGTCTTTAGCTTAAAATCTAATTTGTCTGATATGAGAACGGCTATCTAAGCTTTCTTTTGCAGTCCACTGGCATGAAAGATGGCTCCCCATCCCTTCACTTTCAGTCTGAATGTATCTTTAGGTTCAAAATAAGTCTCATGTAGACAGTACATAGATGCGTCCTCTCTTTTTATCCAATCTGCAACCCTGAGCAGATTGGATAAAGTCGTTCACATTGAGAATGATTATTTAAGATGATTTTATTGTCATTGTATTGTCTATGAGGTCCTTGTTTCTATAGATTGTCTCTGTATATTTCTGTTCTACAGCACTCTTGGGGGCTTTCTCCTTTTATAGAACCCCTCCCCCCCTTAATATTTCTTGCAGGGCCAGCTTTGTGGTCACTTATTCTTTCAATCTTTGCTGGTCCTGGAAACTCTTTATCTCTCCATCCACTCTAAATGACAACCTTGCCAGATAAAGTATTCTTGGCTGCATGTCCTTCTCATTTAGTACCTTGAATACATCTTGTCAGCCCTTTCTGGCTTGCCAGGTTTCTGTGGATAGGTATGATGTCACTTTGATGTTCCTACCTCTGTATGTAAGGAATCTCTTTCCCTAGCTGCCCTTAAGATGTTTTCCCTGATTTTAAGACTCACGAGTTTCACTATTCATGCCTGGGGATCAGTCTGCTCTCCTTGATCTTGGTGGGGGGGCTGTCTCTAGGATGCGAGTACTTTTGTCATTCCCCAGATTAGGGAAGTCCTCAACTAGGATTTACTCAAATATATCTAGTCCCCTCTCTCTCTCCACCCCCTCAGGGAAACCAATAATTCTGACATTGGAATGTTTCATGGCATCATTTATTTCTCTAATTCTGTTTTCATGGTTTCAGAGCTGTTTGTTCCAGGCCTCCTCCTGCTCCTCTTTTCTACCAGTTTGTCTTCTAGATCACTAATTCTTTTTTCTGCCTCATTTACCCTAGCTGTTAGAGCTATCTAGATTAGATTGGATTTCACTGATTTTTAAATTCTGTCAGATCAGCTCTTACTCCTGCCCTTAGAGAATCTATGTTGGCATTAATGTTTTTCTCCAACCTAGCTATTGTTTGCATAACTGTTACCCTGAAGTCTATTTCTGACATCTTTTTTATATCCATATCCATTAGTTCTGTGGCAGAGGTCAGTCTCTGAATTTTTCCTGTGTTGGGGGCTCCCCCTCCTAGTCATTCTGGTGAGAGGTGGTTGAGGGAATGTACAGAGTACAAACTATTGGCCACAACCCAAGCAAGATGCACCAGTTTTATGGGGACCTTAGGGTTGTCAGCCTCTTGTTCTTTCACCCTGTCTTCTGGGGGAGGGGCCTTCCACGCTGTTACGCAGCCCTGTTTCGGCAAAGTTGTCCTGTCCTCTGTAAGGGGGATGGGCTCAGTGCAAACCAGTTTTGGAGGGGTTTTGTTCTCTGGTGGCTTTCCCTGGCAGCTTTCTGTGTGTCTCTTCTGACAGTCAGAGCAGAGGTGACTGATTCAATCCTCTATCTCAGAACAGAAAGATCACAGTCCATATTTCAGAGTGCTCTCCAGGCCACACCGTCTTCATTTCTGTCTGTGCTGCTAAAAACCGCAGTGTCCTGGCTTGTGCTCCTCACAGTAGCACTCCCAGCCCTTGATTCCAGGTTCGGGCATGTCTCTGACCTTTGTGCCTAAAACTGCCAGCTGCCCCCAGTTCACATGCATGCCCCTGTTGCTCCAGGTTTTAGGCTGGGGGGCTGCCCTAATGTCCTTTTCTGCAGCTACTGGTCCATGAGTCTGTGCCCAGTCCCAGCCTGGGATGCTCTTGTGCTCCTGTGTTATTTCACCTTCCTGACACCAGCACTTATGGTGGTTCCCTCCCTCTTCTGTTTATCTTCCAGTATCTGCCCACAGAATTGAAGCTTCCTGCTTCATACCTTGAAACCAGCTACCAGAAATATTCTGTTGGTATAGAACCTGATATATCTTCTTACATCTCAGGCAGATTCTGTGGGTGTTCAGAGTGGTCTGGTAGATGTCCAGCTCAATTCAGGCAACCGGTTGAAATAGGGCCCCCTACTCCACTGACATCTTGGTTATCCCCCATGTTTTCAGTGTCTTTTACAGACTCATATTAAATTCACCACAGTCCCAAAAGAGAAATCTCTTCCATATATTTCCTAGATATCTTAATATTTTAAATAAATTTAAAATTTTAGGATTTCAAAACTTATATTTAGATGTTATGATGGATCCTTCAGAGGATTCTACTTTAATTTCCCTGATAATTTCCACTTCTTTGGGTATTGCCCCTTGATCTACAGGACTTAAATTAAATCATTCCTTCTAGCTAATATGAATTTGAACAAGGAAAGGCCAAGAGGAAATCCTAACCCAAGCTGGGCCAATTATTTCTCCTGGGAATCTAGAATTTGAACTGCAATATTCAGAGTCTGGGAATTGGAAATGGAGTTACTTTAATATCAGAATGGAGAGAGAATTTCCTTAAGTTCCACAGGTGAATACTAAGCCTTTGTAGGCCTGGTTATTAAAGTTTACCTTGGATTCTGTAAGACACTCTATGTGGCAGTATGATTTGTGTAAACAGCGGCAATTCTCACCCCTCCCCATTCCAATACTGTTGCCACACTTTTGGGATTTGCAGCTCCTCTTCATGGTGGAATAAATTTACCTATCCCTTGAATCTGGGATGGGCCTTATGACTTGAACTGAACTGTGAAATGTGATGAAAATGATAGGAAGCCTCCACACTTCCTCAGTCTGTCTGTCTGTCTGTCTCTCTTTTCCCCTACTTCCTAGGAGAACAAGTTCAGTGTAGCCTTCAGGGTAATTAGATACATGTTACCCACTCATAGCCTTAGTCCCAGTCAAAAGCCAGTCGACCCCTGGACATGTGAATGAAGCACAAAGGATATCCTAGACCTGCCAGTCTTCATTTGACCTTCCAGCTGATTACAAATACATGAGCACACCCAGGCAAGATTGGTCAAACCTTGCCCAGATGTGTAGATCCATCCATCTGACTCATAGGTGTACAAGTGATTTTTTCATCATTTTAAGTCAGGGTTTCGGGTGATCTATCACAAAGCAATGTCTAGTTGTATACCCTAATTTGTTTGTTTGCCTGTTTCTTTTCTTATTTAAGAAATATTTATTAAGCATCTAGTAAATACCAGATAAGTTCTTGTGCTAAATATATAAGACTACTATGACATTATAATAAAACACAGTTCCCACTCTCATAAAGCTGATATTCTAGTAGGCATTGTGGGAGAGGTGAGGAGACAGACAATAAACAAATAAGACAATCAATAAATGGTATAACAAATGGAAAATTAATAAAATAGTATTTGAAAAATTGGGAGTATGGTGTCAAGGGAAGAAATTAGCATCTTCTAAAGAACGCAAATGGAAGTTTATCGCTATAAGATGACATTTGAGTAGAAACCTGAGCAGAGTGAGTGAGTAAGCCCTACAGATATCTAAAGAAAAAAACATTCCAGATAGAAGAAATAGCAAGTGCAAAATCCCTGAGGCAGGAGTGAGCTTGGCATGTTTGTGAAACAGGAGGTAAGTTTTCTGGAGCAGAAAAGGGAGAGAGGGACCAGGGAGAGGTCAGAGCAGTGGCCAGAGCTCTGGTCATGGGAAGCTTGAGAGTGATGATAAGAATTTTGTGGATTTCACTCTCAGCAAGATGGGAGGCAATTAAAGAGCGTTAATCACAGTAAGTAAGTGAAAGGAATCACATTTTAGAATGTTCACCCTGAGGACTATGGGAATAAACTCTAGATGGACAAGAAGGGAGACCAACTGCAATGTAGCTGTGATACTCTGGTGGAGATGACGGGGGTTTGGACCAACACATTTTCTGTTCCTACAGGGGTGATCACAGAATCTACAAATTTTTGGTTTCAGGGGTGTGAATGAATAAGGGGGTAGGGATCACTGTAAGGTTTTGGCCTGATAACTGAAGGGACAGATAGGCATTAATGGGAAAGGCGGAAAGAAGAGAATTAAGGAAAATCAGGACTTCAGTTCTGGGCATGTCAAGGTTGAGACTGGTTCTAGCAGCCACAAGGATAACGTCAAGTAGACAGTCAGCTGTATGACTCTGGAGCTGAAGTCAGAGCACTGTATTAGAGATATGGATTTGGAAGTCACTTGTGTATAGTTGAACTTGAGAGGTCTGAGTCCAAGAGAAATCCTCCAGGGAAGACAGAGAACAGAAGAAGCCCTGGGGCTCCCTACTGATTATATCTAGGAAGACAGCGGTTGACAAGGTACGAAAACCAACAGGGATTTCTGCCAATAAATTCCTTTCTCTTTAACCTAGCTTAAGCTGGTTTCTGTTATTTGTGTAATGGGATAATACACAGAGATTTAAAAAAAAAGGTTTTCCTTTCTGAAAATTATCCACATTGCCCTGTGGCTCTCCCCATGCTGGATCAGAACATCCATGGCTGCACAGGGAGAGCAAACACAAAGACTTCCACTGATTAAGTGATTTCTCTTTAAGTCATGGCAGGCATAAGAATTGAAAACCAAAGCACTTTTTATTTGTGAGAGCTAAGGGTATGAGAGAGAATGCTTTTGTTTTGATAGAAGAGTGAGCCAGAGCCTAGGGTACATGGTAGAATCCTGTAGGAAATAATGCAGGAAAGGGATTAGTGGTGGTTTCTAGCCACCCCCCCCCACCTCCCCACCCCCAGGGAGATAAGATGGTTTCCTTCACAAGGGAAAAGGCTGTGAGAGAAATCAGGAGCTCTGGGATGCTTCCCGGCCTACTTTTCTCCACCCTCCACCCCCCTCACGTTTGAAAGCCCTGCTGGGGAGGGGCAGACAAAGAGCTCCAGGTAAGTTTGAAAATTCCTCAGCTAAAGGACTTTGCTCTCGTCCCCTGGGTTACTCGGTCAATTAAGTGTCTGTCTCGGGTTGCAGATCCAAGAACTTGCCATCAAGTTTATCAAATAAATAAATTAAATAAATAAATAAATAAATAACACTAAAAAAAAAAAAAAAAAAAAAAAAAAAGGACTTTGTTCTCCACTTCCCATCTGGGGTGCAAATAGGACTAACTCAGGGTGCATCTCACACTGATTCCTGAAAGTGACAGCAAAGTGGACATGGTGTCCTCATTCATGTATTTAAGCAGAAAGAGCCTGGGCCAGTGGATACCTCCCCCTATCCCTCTCAGTTCTGCAGGACAGCATGCAGCATAGATAGGATTCGAAGATTTCCTCACACCCCAAGAGTGGGATGCTGAAGAAGGTTACAAGCTGAGTGTCTCCGGACCAATCAAAGAGTCACCAAGGCCAGGGGCAAAGTCCCAAACAAAGGTGTCAGGGTGGAGAGCTTAAAAAGCCCAAGCCACAAGGCAGCCTCAGGGAGGTTCCAAGGAGCAGTGCTAAAGGTGAGAAGCCCAGGGCCATCTGCCTGAGTCAGATGAATTCTGTTACAGGGAAATTCAGTTACATCTGAGCTCTGCTGATACATTTTTTTTTTAAAGGTTTTGTTTATTATTTATTTGACAGGGAGAGAGAGAGATCACAAGTAGGCAGAGAGGCAGGTGGGGAGTGGGGCAGGGGAAGCAGGCTCCCTGCTGAGCAGAGAGCCTGATGCAGGGCTCCCTACCAGGATCCTGAGATCATGACCGGAGCTGAAGGCAGAGACTTAACCCACTGAGCTACCCAGGCGCCCCTCTGCTGATACATTTTTAAAGCCGTTACAACCGGGAATGCAAAAATCCCTCCTTAACCTAGGTATCAAATGCGAGTTGTACATTCTGCATTGAACAAAGAACCAGATATTTAGTAAATTCTACTGACAATATTTTGGCGACATTTTTTTCACTAATAATAGAGTGCTCCTCAATGGGTCATTTAAAATTTACTTTTCTAGGGGCACGTGGCTGGCTCAGTTGATAGATTATGCAACTGTGGATCTCGGGGTTGTGAGGCCCACATAGGGGGTAGAGATTACTTAAAATGTTTTTTATAGTGGTGTTATAAATAGTGGTTAGTTTCCCATATTAGTTCACTAAGTCTATGTAATCCCTAATATAACTGAATTGTAACTAGTCTGGTTGGTGCCAGAGTGGGATAGTGAAAGCCTGTATCAAATCCCTGGTACTACTACCCATAGTGGACCCTCAGCTATACACTTAGCTTATCTGGGCCTCAGTTTCCTTATATGTAAAAGGGGGATAACAATATCTTTTCTTGGAGGTTGTAAGAACTTGTAATAATTTCCCTAAGATACCCAAATCTTCAGTTTTAAGAATTAGTAAAAATTTCTATGCAGCCCCTCAACAATTTCCATAAGATACTTCAAGCCTTAGCAATCAATCTTGGCTCAGCATTCAAAAAAAAAAAATCTGATTGAATAAATCTATTCTAAGCTATGGATTGTTGATGCTCCTTTAATCCTCACAGAAGTATTTGCACTTTTGAGTGAGAAAGATTTTTAAATAAATTCTTAATAAAGAAATTTTTTAGTAATTATTTTAATAACACATTCTTTTAGTAACATATTTAATACCAAAATTTAAAGTACCATGAGGGAAAAATAGTTTGAAAGAGATGAACATCCCTGAAGCAAGGTGGACCTACCTGTCCAAGCAAGCTTAGCATACTCTCTTAGGATTAGTTTGGGCTGCATATACTAGAAAAGTCCCAATAGGTTTAAGCAAGATAGAAGTTAATCTCTCTCATACACATGAAAGGAGTCTGGAAGCTAGCAATCCAGGGCTAACATGGTTACTTTACGAAGCCATCAAGGTCCACAGCTCCTTTGCCTCCCTTGAGTGCGGCTCTTGTCATCTTTGTCCAATAGGGCTGACAGCCCACCATATCCACACTCTGAGCAGCATGATGGAAGAAGGGACAAACCAAACCAAACCAAACAAAACAAAACAACACACCCAAACCCAAAATTATTATGTGGAAGCCTCCCTATAAAAATTTCACCTGCACTTATTAGCTAAAATACCATCACATGACCATGACCCTATCTATCTGCTAGGAAGGCCAAGAAACATCCTTTAGCTGAGCTTTGCCTTCCAAAAAATGTAGGGTTCTATCACTAGGAATGAAAGGCAGAACAGATGTCAAAAATGAGCCCCGAGCACTTTCTGTCACAGCACTCTTGAACCTGTTACTTAGCTCTTTTCTCTCAGTTACAATTTCCCCCTTTAATACTCTGTGCTGTGACAATGCAGCTGCGACCCTGCGAACGCCATTCTGCTTTGCAGGGGATTCTGGAGAGAGACTAGAAGACTTGAGGAAGAAGGATGCTGTCCCTTTCTGTGACACCTAGCTCTGCTTCAGCAGCCCGACATTGGCAGTTTCTTCCAGGAGCAGCTCGCCATTTGTTAGCACTCACAGACCAGCCTCCCCTCTCCTTGCTTCAGCTACACCAGTGCCAGGCCAGCGGGCCCCCCTACTGCGGACTCAACAGTGTCCACTTGAAGCTCCTCTGTTCACACCCTAACCCCCACCATGACTGCATTTGGAGACCAGACTTTTAGGAGATTATAAAAGTCAAATAAGGTCCTGAAAATGGGGTCTGAGTCCTAATCTCTCTTCTTTCCCCTAGCATGCCCTCAGGAATGACCCCACCAGGCAGACAGGAAGAGAGCTCTCATTAGAAACAGCCTGTGCTCTGGCCTTGATCCTGGATGTCTAGTCTCCAGCCCTGAGCAAATACATTTCTGTTGTTTAAGCCACCCAATCCATGGTATTTTTTCTACGGTAGCCCAAGCAGACTAACACAGCCACGTTTGGATTCTCTTCCTCCATAAAACACAAATTCTTATATTCTTGTCTAAGAACTGGGCCTGCACTGTTTCCCTATGTCCATGTTTTCCTGGATGGGATAAGGTCATCATCTAAAATTATACAGCCAGACCAACTCCCTTTATTGAGCTGCTATTTTTTTTTTTCAAAGTTTTAGAACTTTCTACTTTGGTAACCTCTAAGTTCTTAAAATAGTTCCAATTTGTTCCCCTGATGGCAGCAGAGGGAATTCCTTGGAGAAGGTGGGACCCTTGATATAAGACAACTAATTAATTAGTAAGGCAGGCATTTTATGTTGGGAGCAGCCTGAACTAACTGTGTACTTAGCTGTGCAGTTAAAGAATCATTTCCATGTGATACAGCATTTTCACACATTTTCAGGTTGCTTTCACATACTCGAGACTTCTTTTTTGCCTCATCTTTTCAATGCCATATTTAGATGGTTTGTGTGTTCGGGTATTGGAAACCATGTACAATAAAAAGTTCTGGAGGAGTTTATCTTTCCTTCCACAACACTCTTCCATGATCTCTGCTTCTCTTCTTAGGCTATCTGATTTAGTTTAACAGACTTTCCTTTCCTATCACTATAAATCCCACAATCACTAAAACAATAATGCTAGGGAACTAATAGACTCTCTCAAAGTGTCCTCTTATCAGGTTATCTTGTATAAGATAATAACATTTCAGGCCCGATTCCTGTCAAGAATCTTGTTTCCTTGAAGAATACTTCTTGTAAACCTGTTTATATAGCCTTAGGCCTGGGCGAAGAGAGAGGCTGGAGAGTCACTGATTTAAACTTCCTCGCTTTCTCTGTGGCTGAAGAAAATGAAAATCCTCATCTATGTTGTAACAGGAAGAGCTAGATTGCAATATGCAGACATTTTCAAAATACCTAGAAAGCCTCAGGACTGATGATGATCACTTTGATTCAACATGGTATTTATGGTAGCTTCTGCCAACAGCTGTTTTCCTGTGTTCCTAGAGAACACTGGCATCCGTACCCATGGGGGCTATAGAGTTTTTATTTATTTATTTATTTTTAAAAATATTTTATTTATTTTTTTGACAGACAGATCACAAGTAGGCAGAGAGGCAGGCAGAGAAAGAGGGGGAAGCAGGCTCTCTGCTTAGCAGAGAGCCCGATGCAGGGCTTGATCCCAGGGCCCTGGGATCATGACCTGAGCTGAAAGCAGAGGCTTTAATTCACTGAGCCACCCAGGCACCCTCGGGCTATAGTTTTTAAACTATTGAACAAAATCCACTATCACAGCAGTATAAATTTCCTCACATATACATTTGAGGGTGATAGAGAAATAACCCTGGACAGGACTGTCCCAAGAAACTGTATTATGGCTGCTATATCCTTACTAGATGGGCAAGCTTCTTCTGTAATAGGCCAGAGAGCAAATATCTTAACCTTTGTGGACTGTATGGTCTCTAGGATTTTATTTTATTTTATTTTATTTATTTTTTATTTTTTTTAAATGAGAGAGCAAGTACATGAGCTGGGGAAGGAGCAGAGGGAGAGGTACAGGCAGACTCCATGGTGAGTACAGAGTCTGTGGCCCCGGCCAGATCTCACAACCCTGAGATCATGACCTGAGCTGAAATCAAGGATTGGATCTCAACAGACTGAGCCACAGGGTCACTGTTTTAACTACTAAATTTAGATTTTGTAGCACAAAAGCTGTCATAGGTAGTATGTAAATGAACCAGTCAGACTGTGTTCAATTAACATTTGCTTTTACAAAACAAGCAGAGGGCCACTTTGGCCCATAGATCATGGTTTGCCAATCTGTATTCTAGGATATGCAACAATACATTTTTATGTAAAAAAAAAAAAAAAAAAGGCACATGCCACCAGAACACCTATACTCTGTTTTCCCAGTATTCTACATAATAATCTACACATCTTTTACCTGTGAAGACACAAAATGTTGTCCTTTTTTTCTTTCAGCTTCCTGAATTGAGACTAATTTAGTGCCATTTTGTCATTTCCTATTTGCTAGGGTTGTATATCAAGGCAAGACAATGATAACTAACGGGTTCATTTATGGGCAAGGCCCAGGTTCTAACTTAACCTCTTCCAAAAGGGTAAGTGTAAGAGCATTCCAGGCCGTTACAAACCAAATAACCCAGTGAGGACAGGTGAAGTCTAATGCTTCTAATGGTACTTGGAAAAAACAGTCAGCCAAGACAAATAGAGAAGACTGTCAGTGTTATGTTGACAAATTGGTGGGTGGTTAAAGTAAAAAAGAGGGAGTGGGTAAAAGGAATTTTTAGAAGAGCAACAAAGGATAAAATTCTTTCTAGACCCTTGAGGCAAAGGTTCAAGTTCAGGGTTGAGGTTAAAGAGAAGAGGCTTCATCTACTAGATCCCAATGACCCAGTTCTTAAAGGCCTTTTTTTTTTTTTTTGGCAAATCACAAGTTTTAAAAACCTAACCTTAAAATAATTGCACTTGAAGTCCTCAGAGTAGGGAAAATAATATTAATAGTTAATATTTGAGGGCTTAGCAGTATAACCAATTTATGGGTGAGGAAAAAGGCTCAAATGGTTAAGTAATTTGCTCAAGGACATATGGATATGAAGAGGAAGGACCAGAATTTGCAAATAGGTCTGTTGGACTTAGAAGCCAATATTCTCAATCTTGACATTATCCTATCATCTCTCCTCACTTCTGGTTGTTGATAGCTAAATCTTCAGGTCACAAAAGATTCTGAAAGTAACTTTTTTTTTTTTTAAGATTTTATTTATTTACTTATTTGACAGACAGAGATCACGAGTAGGCAGAGAGGCAGGCAGAGAGAGGGGAGGAAGCAGGCCCCCCACTGAGCAGAGAACCCGATGTGGGGCTCGATCCCAGGACCCTGGGATCCTGGCCTGAGCCGAAAGCAGAGGCTTAACCCACTGAGCCACCCAGGTAGATGGTAAACTAAGTTCTAATGCTCATGTTTCAAAGACACCCAAGATAAAATTCTGCACTACGGAGTTGCTTCAAGTTCTGTTCCTGAGAGGATGATACATTAAATCTAGACATTTTTATCCTGGGCCAGAAAAAGAAAAGAAAGGAAAGCGGTGGGAAAATGAAGTTTAGTAAATTAAATAGTTAATTAATTTCATTATTTAATTTAATCAATTTGTTTCCATAAATATTTGGACAAAATATTTTAGGGCCAGCATATCAATGAAAACACAATAGAAAATGTCAGGTTACATAAGGTACCTGATGGTAGTGAGCGAATTCAGTCAGACACAAATAAGGAACGATCTGAAAAATGAATATATATGTGTGTATATGTATATACAATTTTAAAGAGTATTCCCATTATTATACCCAGCTAGTCTCAGGAAGGAGCATTTATCTTCTTAATCAGGCATTATTTCTTCTTTTCCGCTACCTAATACATGTCTTACAAGTTCTAGTTACAAATTTAAAAATTCATATGGGCATTGTATCGCCTCATTCTCTGAGATGGTTTTCATCTCTGACAGATATATCCCGCTTCTTCCTTTTTATCATAGAATTTGACATAATTATGTAACACTGAGCCTGAAGTACAGGGTTGTTTTCTTAATTTGTCCTTATACTTTATCCCATAGGTCTGGTCAATGGAAGCCACGCTTCTTCCTCCCCGACTGCTCTCCCTCAAGAGCATGGTTTCTTATGTACTAGTTAAATTGACTAGGCATTTGCTTTGTTTGTTTGTTTAATTTTTTGGTTAAAGAAAGGCAAATAAAGGAAGTCTGAGGTAAAATAATTCCGTCTGGGACCTTAGCTTCAGCCGCTTCTCCGTGTTTTAATAAAATCACTTTGATCCTAAATGCTTTGTCTCCAGAAAACCATCCAGAACTGTGTTGATATCAAAATATTAGGCATATTCTAGGTCCTGGGACCCTGAGGAGTTAAACTGTCTACAGATCATTTAGACCACCCACCAGTAATAGATGCACAGTCTGTCTAAACACCACAGAAATGCAAAAGCCTGCCTCTTGCTATCTCTGCAAATTGTGCCCAGGAGGCTTGGCTCTCCTTTAGAACTGCTGAGCTGGACAAGAATTTTACTCCTCTGGCCCAGTGTCACTTGCAGGTGGGAGGGAAAGAGAGATTAAGACCCAAATTCCATTGCTAGTGAATAAACGGTGGACCCAGGAGACCAGTTTATCCAAAACTGGGAAAGGGAATTTTGGGCTTCACATACTTCTGCACTCTGCTTCCGTTCAAATGATTCTTTCTTTCTTTTTCTTTTTTTTTTTAAATTTTCTTCAACACATCAGTTTCCATAAAAAGCATTCTCTTTTTAGTAGCCTAATCAAACATGAAATGAGAAAACGTCCATGTTGAAATTACTTTCAGATCTTGTTTATGGGTCATGCTAACAAAACACTCATATTTCTTTGTATTCAGACCCAGTTTTTAATGAAAAATTGATTCCCCATCTTATTCAAGAAATGACTTCTGGCTGTATCCAAAAGAGCTGATTCACTCTTAAAACTCTGGCACTCCTAGTAGCATTTAAAAGACAGAGGCTGTGAAAGTGTCATCGGCAGAATTCTAAGAATGACCCCTAAATACTCATTTTTATATAATTCCCTTTTCTATAGCTATGATGGGACATCACTCCTGTGATCATGCCACATTGCAGGGCAGAAGGAATTCTGAGGATATAATTAAGGTTTGACCTTAAAGTAGATATCACTTAGGTGAGCTAGGTCTAATTTCATGATCCCTTGAAAAGCAGAGAATTTTCTCTGGCTGGTGACAGAAGCAGTCAGAGAGACCCCCACTTAAGAAGGACTGGACACACCACTGCTCAAGAAGTTGGAGGAACCATAAGATGAAAAACAAGTGCAGACTCTAAGACATGCCTGTGGTCTTCAGCTGGCAACCAACACTGAACTGGATTTTTTTTTTTTTAAGATTTTGTTTATTCATTTAACAGAGAGAGAGATCACAAGCAGGCAGAGAGGCAGACAGAGGGGGAGGGGGAGCAGGCTCCCTGCTGAGCGGACAGCCCTATGCGGGGCTCGATCCCAGGACCCTGAGATCATGACCCAAGCTGAAGGCAGAGGCCCAACCCACTGAGACACCCAGGCACCTCACTGAACTGGATTCTTAAATAGCTTGAATGAGCTCGAGAGCTGATCCTTTCCTCCAAGTCTCCAGATAAGAACCCGGCCAAACCTCACAGGGACTTCCAACCTACAAAATGATGAGGTAATAAATGGGTGTTGCTTTTAAGCCAGTAAGTTTGTGGCAGGTTGCTCTGTAGCAATAGAAAACTAATATGGAAGGAGACGAAGGGGATCTTTAAGGGAGATGAAAAGTCCCAAAGGCATTCTGAGTAATAAGTGCATCCATGGAACAAGCATCCCCCTTAGAAGCGGGGGAGATGCCTAGAGCTGGGAACGTCGTGCAGATATATAAATTCTGATGTAATTCTTAATATGTTATTTCATAGCCATGTTCCATCTCCTGGTTTTGACTCTGCTCCTCGGAATTGACTCTCCACTCCAAACCCACTCTAGGAGAAGGACAAAGATTGGTGAGCCTCCCTGACCAGGCCAGCCACCTATAGTAGCCGCACACTGGGCACATTTGTGCCTTCCTGCTCCACGTGTCCCTCTACCTTTCAGGAGATGAAGACTATGAGACTGTTCTCTCTTGGGTACCTGCTCTCGCCACACTGTTAGTCAGTCCTGACTGGCTTCCCCAGGCCCAATAAACATGCTGCCTGACTCTGTTAGTTGATGGACCCATTTTCTACCCTGTCCATGGAGGAGGAAACCAGAACAGCCCAGAGAGGTCATTTCTAGACGACATGGAAAGGGTGTCACTGGTACTCCCAGGGGAAGCTGAGCTCCATAACTAGGGATCCAAACAGAAAAACACCAGGAACTATAATTAGGAGCCAGAAAGCAGAAGTTAGTTAAATATCCAGTCCAAGGAGATGGGGGGTGAAAAGTGAATACATAGACCGGCCCAATTTCATTTTGTTGGAAAGAAACCAGGTTGAGTCATTTTAAAAGATGACTTACACACCTATTGGACCTAGCCCTGTACTCTCATTTATCACTTTGAAATCTCATGCCCTTGAATTTTGGGTCTGACATCTTTGTTGCACTGACACCGTCATACTCTCTCTTCATCTCGAAACTTCTCTTAGCTGTCCTGATGCCAGCCTCTCCTGCTTTTCCTACTACATCTCTGGTTTCTTCTCTTTGTGAGATTGTTTGCCTCTACTCACCTTTAAAACTGGCATTCCACAATGACCCGTCCTTGACCAGCTCCTCATTCTCTCCATTCATCCTAGGTTTTTATTTCATTCATTCATTCATGGCTTGGTTTCAACACCCACAGACCCGATGACTCCTATCCTTAATCCATTCCCATCTTGAGCTCTAGAATTGCACATACAACTGTCTCCAGGACACTGCAAGTTGGATGTTCTGTTGGTGTCTCTAATTCAACATGCCAGCTCCCCAAACCATGTTCTTCCTCCTTGTCCTTTATCTGGTATCTAGCATCATGCACCAATTGTTAATTATAAACCAATCTATTCCAGGTGTCGAATTCTCATTCTCACACCCTGAGACCCAAATCACTTAGGTTAATAATAAATAGTTAACATTTAATGAAGAACAGTCAACCAATTACGCTTTAGTTTCAAGCAAAAGAAAAAGAGACAGCAAGAAAAGAAAGACCAGTTTTAGAACATCAATAGCTGGCAGGGATGTGGGTGAGAAGTGTTCCCCTGATCAAATCTGTATACCAACTGGAGCAGACCCCTCACAGGGAAAGCTGCTTTAAACAAGACTCAGTCGAACACAGACAGGATAACCTTCTAAAAACTCTCTCAGCCCAGTCATAGGAGCTCATGCTTCTCCCTACCCTGTAAACGCTTGGTCCTTTGCTGATTCAAAGCCAGGATCCTGGTCATTTTCTTACCTGAGGCCAACTCCCTCATCGTTTCAGCTTCCCGGCCAGGTGCCAGGATTTCCTGGCAGAAAGAGCCCATAGACTGGGCATCCCCCATGCCCCACTCCAGGTCATCTGCTTATTTCTATCTTTACACACAAGCCAGGAAGATAATTTACTCACACCTCCATTTAATTATAACATAATCCTACATATGCAAACATGATAACAGCAATCCTGTTTTACTCCAAGTTCTAATTGCATGTAGCGATCACGGGCTTTCACTAAATTATCCCCATCAAGCATAGAGAGTGTCATCATCGCCAGCATGCGGAAAGGCCCACCTGCAGCTTCTACCCCCATCCGAAAACCCCATTTGAGTTCACATACTTGCTCTGATGTTTCAACCAGTGGCCCCTCCCCTCACCCCCACCCCCTGCATTTCCACAGGCCGCATCTGCGTGGGTGCAGCTCCAGTGTTCATTCTTCTTTCTCACAGCATCAGAGACCCCGAGGTGCTGAGCGGTCTGCTCACCACTCCCCTCTTGCTTTTCTGCATATGGATGCTCTCAGCTGGGCTTCTTTCTCCTTAACCATTTCTTCTTCCTCTGGTTCTAACCTGTTTATGTCTTTTCCGCAGGCAGATCCCCTATTAATCAGTCTTTTTCTTGAATAATACCATAAGCTCGTCTTACCAGCATCAACCAACAATATTTCTTACTCTTTGCACCTTGCCCCACCCAAAATGCAGAATAAAAAAGGGAAAGGGAAGAATGCCTTGTCCCTATGCTCATTCTGAAATTCATTTCTCACTCTAGAGATTGTGCATTCTTTGCTTTAGTCTCTCTCAACAACTTTTCTCCATTACATCATTGGAAACGAGCCTAGAAATCAGTCAAGTCATGTACATAAAAATGAACGCTAGAGAAAGAAAACATGAGATAGTGAGGTGGTGAACTACGAAGTACAGGGGTCAGCAAGTGTCTGAATTTTTGCTTCTGCTCTTCAAAGTTTTTGCTGTTGGGCACATTCCAAGCTAGGCCTCAAGCCATTACCAGAACAGGTCATCTCAGTAGGTTTTTCTTTTACTTTTTTCCAAAGATGTTATCAATCAAGCTTTCCCAAAGGCTCACAGGCTATTAGCAAAGCAAAAGGGAGCCTCAGTGTCTCAGACACAGGATTACCATCTGCTACAGGAAGCGGGCCTGAAACCAGGAGGATTTGGCCTTGCACTGTGTCTCTGTGTTTGAGAAAAAGTCTGAGAGCGCTCTGAGGACCTGAAAACAACCAGCACGACACGACCATTTGAAAAAGAAATCCTGCAGCATTCCAGAGACATGAAGACAAGCTCAGTACTATGCAGCCAAAGGAGATCACTCCTGGGGGACTGGTTTACAGAAAGGAGAGAAACGACTTTCAAGAAGTGGCTGTCTGAGTGAGAGCAATTAGGGACTTTCTTTTTCTTTTAGGGCTGAGCTGCATGCTCACTAATCTTCAGTGCAAAGGTTGAATATCAAATGAAATAGAAAAAAAGAAATATGTTTTCCAACCGTCTGCATGTGGCCAGCTGCCAAACTGCCTAGCCTGGGTGGTGATTCTCGCCCTAAAGCCAGCAGAGAGATGGGTCGCATGTTCTAGTTGTTTCTCATTAGTGTTACACTTAAGTCATTTCGGTTGTGAAAGGCTTTGAAATTTAACAGAAAAGACAACAAATTGTGGACAGAGTTTGGGATTATAAACTCACTTCTATTCCACTGAGGCAAAAAGGCACACCGTTTCTCTTAACCTTGGTTTCTGGATTCATGAAGTGAAAAAATAATAAGTCTGCTTCAAGGCTGATTGCTTACGGTTATTCGGGTCCTGGTTTAAATGTCACCTCCTCTGAGAGATATCCTATCTGCAATATCTCCCTCCCTCCCACCACACACATGTCACATCACCCAGTTCCAAGTCTGTCCTCAAACTCTACTTTTACACTTATGTGTTGCCTGTCTCCCCCAATTAAAGTACAAAGACTATGAAGGTAAGGGCATTTTATCCGTGTTGATTTGTTGATTCATCCAACAAATACTGTACAGCGTCTTCTGGGTTCCAGATGCTGCTCAGTGCACTGGGGATGCATCAGTAAAATCAGGAGATTACCACCTTGTTTTCTAACAGAGAAGTCAGGCCTTGAACAAATGAGCAAATAATTGACAATTGTCCAGGGGTGATAGGCATTCTGCAGAAGGATAACATTTTTAAAGAAATGAGGTAGACCATCATGGAAGTATCATTTATACAGGATGGTCAGGGAAGGCCTGAGGAGATGACATTTTCACGGAGACCTGGGGAAAAGGAAGGAGTAAGATGTGCAGATACCCAGAGCTCGTGTATCTGGGAAGTAGGAGCACTAACGGACAGGGCCTTGAATGGTTTTCCCAACAACAGCAAGGGCAGTGTGGCTGGAGATGAGAGAGTGAGAGCCCAATGGGAGGACACGGCAGGGGAGCCCAGCTCCTGGAAGCATATGCGGTTTATGCTAAGGAGTTTTGATTTTGTTATGAATGAGATGGGAAGATGGGCTGGTTTGGGGTAAAAGAAAAACTTCTGTATTCTTTGGCTTACTATGTCAGCTGTGTGAAGAGGAGATTGAAGGTCCTTTCTTTTTTTTTTTTTTTTTTTAAGATTTATTTATTTATTCATTTGAGAGAGAGAGAGAGAGAATGGGGGTAGGGGGCAAAGGGAGAGAATCTCAAGCAGGACCCCTGCTGAGGGTGGAGCCTGAGGTGGGGCTCCACTCAGGCTCAGAGTGGGGCTCCAAGCAGGGCTTGATCCCTTGTCCCTGAGATCCTGACCCCAGCTGAAATCAAGAGTTGGATGCTTAAAGGACGAAGCCACCCAGGCACCCCTTGAAGCAATGTGACTGTGGAAGTTATGGATACCAGAGATCCGGATAAGAAATAAAGGCGTTTTGAATGGGTGGCAGCAATGATGACAGTGGGAATGTCTTCAATTCCGGATATATTTTAGAGGGAGAGGCTACCGGATTTCCTGACAGATGGGGCAAGCAGGGGAGTAGGGAGAGAGAAGAATCAAGAACGTCTCCCAGGTTTTGGGGGGTGCCTCGCTGGCTAAGTCAGTAAAGCATACAAGCCTTGATCTAGGGGTTGTGAGTTCAAGCCCCACATGGGACATTGAGCCTAACTAAAGAAAAAGAAAAAAAAATGTCTCCCAAGGTTTTAACCTAAATGACAAAATGGAGATAGAGAGCAAGAGAGCTTAGGGGAAGAGAGGATGAATATGAGAAGCCTGGAGGCAGGGGTGAGTTTGATTTGACACGTTAGTTAACTCTGAAATACATATTAGAAACCCAAGTGGAAATGCTGGATCAGTTAGACATATTAACTCAGAAGTTCGAGGGAAACTATAAAGACTGGAGATATAAATTTTGGCAGCAGCAGCAAATAGATAAAAATTGGAAACCATCTCATCACTGTACCCTTGGTGCCCAACACAGTGTGGACACTCAATAAATATTTGTCAAATTAATGAATGAGTGAGGATAAAATGAGATGACGGGTATGAAAATATTTTTCAAACTGGAAGTGCCTCTGGAAATAAAAGGTTATATACAGTATTATACTATGATTATCTTACAAAAAGAAAACTTTTGAATGAGCAGTAAAGATTGAGCAAAAGCACAACTAGAAATTTTGCTTCTAACAGAAACAAACTCCAGATGGCTTCTTTCGTCCTCCCCTTTTTGATATTTAGAGTCGATACTGTCTAATACTGTAATTAAGGGCGGTGAAGCACCATAAAAAACTGAAAGCTAGTGAAATACAGCAGTGGTTTTGCTCTAATCATGGCTCTTCAAATTGTCAAAAAGATTTTCACAGCCATTTTTCAAACTGTTTCGGAAGGAGTACTTTTTCAAAAACTACACGGGTTTTGTATGGATTTTCCTAACCCAGATTATACCATAACTCTAAATTTAACTGGCATTATTTTGTATTAAATAAAAGATAGCCCTGACTTCTTTCTATTTGCCTTTTAAGTCACAGCCTGATGTTTTCATTAAAAAAAGTAACTTGATGGAGCACCTGGATGGCTCAGTCCTTTAAGTATCTGACTCTTGATTTCAGCTCAGGTCATGATCTCAGGGTCATGAGAGAGAGCCCCCTGCCCCCACAACAGGTGCCACACTCAGCGAAGAGTCTACTTGAAATTCTCTCTCTCCCCTCCCTCTGGCTTTCCCCACCCCCCACCCGCCCCACCCATACTCACCCATACTCTTTTTCTCTCTCTCTGCCTCACTAAAATAAATAAGTCTTTTAGAAAAGACAAACAAGTAGCTTGGTGAATTTTATTGGGGAAACTGTTGCTTTGGGACTTAAGCAACAATCCAGTAAAAATTCTCTGGACTTTTTCTTTTTTTAAGATTTTATTCCTTTATTTGTTAGAGAGAGAGAGAGAGCAGAGGATGCAGCAGACAGGTTGAGGGAGAAGCAGGCTCCCCACTGAGCAAGGAGCCCCGTACGGGGCTCAATCCCAGGACCCTGAGATCATGGCCTAAGCTAAAGACACACACTTAAATGACTGAGCGACGCAGGAGGTCTCTTCTCTGGACTTTTTAAAGCACATGATAAAAATGAGATACTGCAAGTTATAGTCCCTCTATTGATTATAGAAATACAGCAAAGGTAAGGGTTTTCTGCCTATGAGAGCTGAATATTGGGTATGAAGATTTAAAGTTTCCTGGACCAAGAGAGGAGATAGTCAGCTAGAGCGATGGATGAAGGGATGGATGGATGTCTGGGGGGAAGTGAGTGTTGAGAGAAAGAGAAGCAGGAAGATATGAGAGAGTGAAAGGGAAAATGAGACATTCTGGCTTTTAACAAGGGGCCAAAACAATTCAATAGGACAAGGATAGTCTTCTTAACTGGAGTAATTGATATCCCTATTGGAAAAATAAACCTGAGGCTTACTTCACAATTTGTAAAAATTAACTGGAAATAAATCATAGATATAAACATAATATCCAAATCTATAAAATGTATAGAAGGAAACATCAAGGAAAAATTTTTAACTTTGATTTAGACAGAGTTCTTGTGACATAAAAGTATGAATCATAAAAAGAAAAAAATCATGTATTAAACTTTATCAAATTTTAAATAGTTTTCTTTTTGACAATCACTCGCCAGAAATTAGAAAATCGTGCCAAAGACTGGGGGAAAGTGTTTGTTAAACAAATATCTGGTAAAAGGTCTTCTACTTGGAATAAATAAATAAACAAATCTTATAACTCAAGAATTTTTTTTTAATTTGAACAATAGGCAAAGATCTGAACATGCTCTTCAGATAATATGAGAATGACAAATAAGCATATGAGAAGTTCAGCATCATTTGTCATCAGAGAAATTCAAGATAAAATCACAATGAAATACTACTCCATACCTAATAGCATGGCTCGAATTTTAAAAAAACCAACAGAACAAAACTGACAGTGACATCTACTCTCTAACCATGAGGAAATAATAGGGACCAAACTGGAAACTGGCGAACAGAAAACTGTGGCATGCTCATTCACACACAGTATTATTCAGCTATAACTACTGACACGTGGCACAACATAGATGAATCCCAAAAGCATTATCCTCAGTTGAAGAAGTTAAGCACAAAAAGCTCTTTTCTGCTTAATTCTATCTATATGTTTTTTTTTTTTTAAAAGACAAAACTATAGAAACATAAACAAGTCAGTGGTTACCAGGACCTGGGGGTGGTAGGAGGAAAGTGACTGGAAAGAGATAAGGGAAAACATATTGGGGGGGACAAAAAGGTTCTGTATCCTCATTGTGGTAATAACCACATGTCTGTATAAATTTGTCACAACTCAAAGAACTATACACTTTAAAATTGGTAAATCTTATTGTATGTTAATTATATCTCTCTAAAGCTGATGAGAGACATACATTTGATGAGATTAAAACATATTGGGCCATCAACAAGAAAGGATCAGTAAACTAGGAGGAAAATCAATAGAATTTATCCAAACTGAAACACAAAGAGAAAATAAAGTTTTAAGAAATTGCATAGACAGAAAAGAAAAAGAAAAAAAAAAAAAAGAAATGCATAGAGCCTCAATGACTTTTGGGCCAGGGACAAGCATTTCAACACAAAAGTACTTAAAGTGCTTAAAACCTCAGAAGGACTGGAAAAGGTGAAGAAAGCAGATAAAAATATTTGAACAAGTATTGGCTAAAAATATTCCAAATTTAAATAAAAACATCCATCAGAGATGTCATCAGCTTAATGAAATGAACCTCAAGCAGAGAAACACTAAGAAAACCAAAACAAAGCACATTGTAATCAAGGGGCTGAAGGCTCCATATAGAAGCAGCCAGAGGAAAAGAGGACATATGACATTAGTATTAAGAATGACAGTTGACTTATTGGAAACAACATAAACCCAAAGAGCATAACCTTCAAGTGCTTAAAGAAAAACTGATCGAGCTAGAATTATATGTGCAAACCAGGGCAAAATAAAGACATATCTAGATAAATGAAAGCTGAGAGAATATGCTCCCAGGGGACTCACACCCATAAGACCTGCTCAAAGAAGCTATGCAAGGTGAATGGAAATGACACCAGGTTTACAGGAAGGAACATAACATACCAAAGATAGTAAATATGTGGTTAAATATAAAGACTACATTGAGTTAACTTCTTTAAAAGATCTTTGACTACGTAAAGCATGTGACATTGTACCAATGTAATAAATATAGACATTAAATGTACAAGATTTATGTCTAAATATAGACATAAAATATACAATATCACAAAGATGAGATGGAAGGTAATGGAATAAGGGTGAATACTGTAATCCCTAGAGCAACCACTAAAACAAATAAGAATACAAAAGTTGTGGTTCAAAATCCAGTAGAGGACCTATTATACTATTATAAATAATATTTTGTTTACTATTTTATATATTTTATTATTATAAAATAAATAAAATTTATTTATTATATTATATTTTATATATTTTATTTATATTTTGTTTAGTATTTTGAATACTATTATAAATAATATTTTGTTAATTCATGATAAGGCATAAAAGAAGGAATAAAGGAAGAACAAAGGGGACAAACAGAAAATAGATTTATACCCAACCATATCAATAATTTATATTAAATGTAAATAGACTATACACTTTGGTTAAAGACAGAGCTCATCTTATCAGATTAAAAAAACAAAACCAGCATGTTTCAAGTGATGTGCTTTAGATATAAAGACATAGATAAACTCTTAGTGAGAAAAAAAATTGAGGAAATACCCATCTTCAATATCAGGAATGATAGAAGAGACATCTCTACTGATCCCACTGGTTTTAAAAGGGTGAAGCCAGTTACATGCATATTGAAGGCTTACAACCCAATACTGTATGTATCCCAACTGGCTAAATATTCATCAAGCCACTGTGCTAAACAGTTCAAGTACATCCTTTTATGTAGTCCTCTCACAATCCTGTAGTGTAGACATAATTTTGTTCATATTTTATAGATGAGAAAAATCAAGGCTGGCAGAGGGTAATTGACTTGCCCAAGGTCACGGAGCTTGTTAACAGCAGAATCATTTCTTTCCTGAACTCACATCCTGTGGATATTCCTAGCCTCATAACTGTCTCATTAGAATGAGTTTAAATGTATGTATTATACTATAAAGGAAGAACAGGTTTTGTTTTTGTTTTTGTTTTCTGAAACAATCTTACAGCCTGAAGGTCTTAGAGGAAGAATGGAAAAGCTACTCACCGACTTGCTGCTACTGTTGCCATGGGAACCTGAAAAGAGATTACATACACATCAATTTTACAACTCCATCTTTTAATAAGTGCGGAACATAACCACAGGCTGCTGACTCCTCATGGAAAACTCCTTGAAAAATCCATCTAATCAAAAATCTCCACAGCTTTTCTAATACAAAAATCCCAATTCACACAGTAAGCTGAACTTTGCCAGATGGGGTGAGTAATGATTCTCTTGTCCTAAACTGCCGTCCATCCTCTGCCTATTGAGAAGTGAATCAAGCCAAAAAAAAAAAAAAGGAAATTAAAAAATAATACTGAAAAGCAAGAACAAGGGACTACAAAGCATTGGGTGCTTACGTCCTAAGAGCGAGATCAAGAGGTGCTGAAGAGAGAGCTATGGGCACTGATTTAAAGCATTGGTAAACATCACTGAGACAAATAGGCAAATGGAAATTAGTCGCTGACAATGGAGGCAGCAGCTTCCACTAAAATCAAAGCAAAACATTCCTCAAAAGTACAGACTTATCTCTTTTGACTATTTCTCTGATGCTGAGGTATAGACATTGTCTACTCAAAGTAGGCTGTCACAGTAAGAAGAAATTCTGAAATTCAATAAAGCCTACATCTATTTACAAAGAAAGAGTGATGTTCTTGGTTACTAAATTTAGGCTCCTACTATGCCTCCCCAAAAGCTGATTTGAAAAGGCACAAGAGAAAACTGAAGCATGAATTGTAGGTACAGAAAAGTAAATTGTGATCTGCCAATTTTTTTTCATGACATACGACACTGGCTCAGCCAGCAGAAATGATTTAGAAAATATGTTAATTACAATTTTGTTTGGTTGCAAATGGCAGAAGTCCTAAAGGAACGAGGGCTTGAACAGCACAAAAGTTGATTTCTCTCTTATTTAAAAGTCTGCATTGGTCATGTAGGGCTGACCTGGCCGCGCCACAATCATCAGAGACCCCGTTTCCCCCACCCCTTTTATTGTTCCACTGTTTGTAACCTGTGCTCCAAGATGGTTATTGGAATGGCAGACCACATGTTCATAAGAAAGGCCACAGAAAGGGGAAAAGGATGAAGGATGCCCCCTTTCCTTTTAAGGGCACTGTTCTCTAGTGTCAGACACTTTTACTTATACCCCACTGGTCATGTCAGAGGTGAGTAGGCCGACTCTTGTGTGCCACAGACAAGCAGGTCCTCACATGTTGTATGACAATAGCCAGAGGAAGAATAGTTGCTCCCTGCAACTGTAACTCCAGGGGATCCCAGACTCGGGTATGATTGATTTATTCATATGTCACATATGCATTCAAGACACACTTTTTAGTCGTACTGTATATGTGAGGCTTTGTGTTAGATTCTGGAAATAAGAAAGACAATAATGACACATTAATCATTTCAACACAATGTGTAAGGAATTTCATAGAGGTAAAAAAAAGCAGCTATCTGTTGTATTGTAAGGAACTCTTTCAAGGAAACTTTCCCAGAATAAATGCTGTGTAAGGTAAGTCTTTTAAAAAGGTGACCTCGCCAAGTATACTGGTGGAGGAGAGCTGGGGTGGGGGTGGGGAGACGAGAGTTGGAGAGTGTCGGAAAGTGGAGAAGGCATTCCAGGCAGAAGGAGGAACAGATGCAAATGTGACAAAATATGGGAAAGTGTGGCTTGCTAGGGAGCTCTAGGCAGTTCCACAGGACTTGGAATGGGGACGAGGACATAGGAAGGGAGCCAGGGAGGAGTGGTAGATGAGACAAATGGAGACAGGCTGGAGAGCGCATGCATTGTTCTGTGCTCCCCAGGAAGCAGTAGAGAGGTCTAGGAATCAGAGGATCACAATGAGTTTGTGTTTTGAATAACAACTCTAGAGGGTGTGTGGGTAAGTGGAAATCTAATGGAAGATGGGCACAACTGAAAGCAGAAAACCGTTCACTTATCAAACATTTCCTGAGTGCCAAGTCTGCACCAGGCACACCGGAAGTGCTAGGGATACCCAAAGGAGTATACCAGACATGGGAGCCCTCCAGGACCCACAGCAGAGGAAGGGACAGGAACAGGGGTTAAGGGTCCTCTGCAACGCGTGTGAGCACGGGGAGGTGAAGGATGATCTGGGAGGGCGATGAAGAACGTGTCTACCCTTGCTGGGATGGGACCAGAAAATTACAGAGAAAAGTATATTTTAGTTTGCAAAGACTGACTGAAATTTTGACAGGTAGTCAAGGACTGCAAAGGACATTCTTGGCAGAGAATGTGGTACTTACAAATACAAAGAGGCATGAGAAGAAACTAGAAGTGGTTCAGGGTAGGGGTTCAGGATGCAAGTGTAGGTGGAGGGGTGGAAAATTAGCCCCAGATCAGGATGGAGACAGCTGGAGAGTCACATGATCAAACCTGATTAGTGATTATAGCAAATGTCTAGTTAGGAGGAGATGAGACCTTGATATAAAGTTGAGTGGAAAGAGCAGTCAGGGAGCTGCAGATCTTCCCTTTGCTCCCCCCGATCCACACCATGCCCTCCTCTACTCTGCTCCATGACCCAGGAGGCTGCATTGCGTGGATGACGTCCATCTGCTCTCATCCTTGGACTTCCAGCTGGGTTTGGCCAACGAGGAGAACTTGAGAGAGTGAGGTCAGGTTCCCCGCCTACGAGGTGACCCAAGGCTGACTTCATGATCCTGTTCCACGCTCCTATCTCCAAGGGGCTCTCGTGCTTTTCTTCTCTGCCCCAAGGCTCTGGCTTTCTTTTGTTCTCTTTGTCCCCAGAACCGTTCCCTGGCCTTCCCCACTTGGGCATGGGAGGGGTAACACGACGCACTACATTCAGAGTGTTATACTACCCCTGTGGTTTCCCTACACTGTGCTCTTTGAGAATAGCCCCTTTATTAGGTTCTCAAATTATGCACTGAGTGTGCCAACTCTTTCCTGCCAGGATCCTTACTAATATAATCAGTAAACACCACCCTCAATTAAACCATTTCTTCACAACCCTCCTGACTTTTCTGTGAAATCTGGAGCACCCAGTTTTCCGGGGGGGGGCAGGGGTGATCAAACACCCAAGAAGCTTCACGGCTCTCCCAATACAGTTAGTTAATTTCTTATGCCAAAGATCATAGTCTGGTGGGTTCAGATGAATTCAGGTGAGTGAAACTAAATTCTTGCTACCAACCAGTTCACAAGTTGGTGGGGGGAGATAAACTTGTATATAATTAACAGTAAAACCCACCAGACTAATCTCTGGCCTACTTCTCAGCATGGTACAGTTTAAGCAAATAGTCTAGACTAAATGAGAATCATTTCCATGGGGATATATTGGTCAAAGGGTACAAACCTCTAGCTACAAGATTAACAAGTTCTGGGGATCTAACGTTCGGCATGGTGATTACAGCTAATAATAGTGTATTGTGTACTCAAATGTTGCTAAAAGTAGATCTTAAATCGTCTCATCACAAAAAAAAAAAATGGTAATCATATGACGGGTTGGAGGTGTTAGCTAATGCTAGGTTGGGAATGATTTTACAATATTTAAACAGGTCAAATCAACATGTTGTATATCTTCAATTTATACAATGTTGTATGTCAGCCCTATTTCAATAAAACTGGGGTTAATAAAACTTAGGGTTAAAAAAAAAAAGCAACAAAAACCAGGGCACCTGGGTGGCTCAGTAGGTTAAGCCTCTGCCTTTGGCTCCTGTTCTAATCAGTCAGCAAGGCTTGGTGTATAAACAGGCTGCCTGCAAATTCAACCCTCTGTGGGGAGAGGAAGCTTCCAGAGAAAGAATACTGGTGAGTGAGCAGACATCCCCAAAAGTATCTATTACACTAGGTTGTAGGCCCTGTTTAGTCTTTTTTTTTTTTTAAGAGGCAGGGAGAGGCCCAGGGAAAGGGAGAGAGAATCTTAGGCAGACTTCACACTCAGGTGGAGCCCGACATGGGGCTCAATCCCAGGACCCTGAAATCATAACCTGAGCTGAAACCAAGAGACTCATTATTAACCAGCTGAGCCACCCCGGTGTCCCAGTCTTTCTCTAAATGAATAATTTCATAAGGCAGATTGTGATATGCTAAGAAAGACTGATTTAAAGTCTATCTTATCTTAGGGTATTTAGTGTTGTTTTTTTTTTTTTTAAGAGAACAAAAGCATATTTACAACTCAATTACATTTCTATTATGCTACTTCTAGTCAAATTAGACATTCCTTGGTTCCACAATGATTTTTCGGGGGGAGGGGTGTTGCCACACCTGCCACACAGCTGGGTCCAAGGACTGCCTGCATGCTCCCAGCATGCTCTGGGGTAAGTTACCATGACAACCAGTCTAAGAGCGTTTCCACCCTATCTACCCCCTCCAGGACAGACATTAATAGAATAGGCATATATGAGAAAGACTAAGAGACAGGCTGAATAAGCGTATGCAATTATTTTTATAGCACTGTGGTCCTAAATTATTCCTCATGTTAGTCGCCTTTGTAACACACAATGATTGGAGACAGATTACGATGTCTTTCCTGCTAAGTGTTTAGAGCGCTTTCGAATATGCTTTCACATTATCCTCACAGCATCCCTAAGAGAGAAGAAAGTCTTATTCTGCAGGTTGGCAAACTAAGGCACAGAATGGTAAAGTGTCCATTCTGCATCCATAGGATGAGATGATGCTAGGAACTAGGAGCTACTAGGTGATACTAGGAATTCAAGAATCCTACCTGTAAAATCTGCATTTTCACTACTCTTTTCTGCTCCCCTGTCTCTATCAGCTTTAAGCTCCAGAGAAAATCAAACTCAATACAATTTTTGATGCAACCTCATCCTCATTATAGTTTGTATAAACTGTAAAAATAACAAAAGTGGTAGAAGAGGGTAACTGGGGAGGACAACTGAGTAAACTATTAAAGAAAAAGGCTGGTGAGGGGCACCTGGGTGGCTCAGTTGGTTAAGCCTCTGCTTTCGGCTCAGGTCATGATTTCAGGGTCCTGGGGTCGAGCCCCGAATTGGGATCTCTGCTCAGCAGGGAGACTGCTTCCCCCTCTCTCTCTCCCTACCTCTCTACTTGTGATCTCTCTCTGTCAAATAAGTAAATAAAATCTTAAAAAAAGAAAAAAAAATAAGGTAGGTGCATATGAAGATTGGGAAACAGGAAAGTAAGTATATATGTTTCACCAAAGTTAAAATATTTCACCTCAATTTTCCTTCAAGGAAAGGAAAAAACCACTCAGCTTTGGAATAACAGAAGGTTAATCCACTGGCATGAGGCGTATTTGGGACTCAAGGAAACAATATGACAGGAATGATGGCCAAGACTAACAAAGGACACCTCGGAGAGTGAGAGGAAAACTCAGGAAGTTGTGCCTCCCTCCCCCCAAAAGCAACTAAAATAAGCCCACTTTTCACTTTTTCTGGGATTCTGCTTTTGGCCTCCATTGCTTCCGAGAGAGGAGAGCAGGAGTGCCTCATGGGAAGGGGTAAGAATTGCCTTTGTGAGATGGAAGCTGAGGACACATTAAAACCTACCAAAAGGTTGACTCCAGTGTTTGAAAGATTCTGAGATTCATTTCACCTCAATACTCCACGTGAAAAACTACAACCTAAGAAGACAGTGCTTTAGCCAGTGAATACAGAAGCACCAGAATGTGATTTCATGTCCCTGATGTTTCTCCAAAGCAATAACCTATCCCCCCAAAAGTCAATTGCCGGTGGCATGCTAGTATCAGGAGCTTTACAAACCCAGAGCTTTGGTACCTGGTGTATTTATCCTTGATTCATACATGCATAGGCACACACACACACACACACACACATTTACGTTTGTTCCTTTTCTCTCCTATTTCCTTATCGTGCAACATAAAATGTATTGACTTTCTAGCATAGTACTTAAGTATTATTAATTTTAAATTATAGCATTTCAGTTACAGAGGAAAAGTGTATATCACTCAAGAGCTTTTTATTTTCCCTTCTGTGGAAGGGATTAGCATGTTTTCGGTTGTATACAGGATAGTTACATCATGATAGGTAGAATTAGGACCCTGTTAATATCTTTATTTGGAGATTAAGTATGGTTTAAGGATTTGGGTATGGATGCCAAGTTGACAAGGGGTGGATTTGTGATGGTTAATTTTATGTGTCAACTTGACTGGTTAAACATAATTTCTGGGTGTGTTTATGAGAGTGTTTCCAGAAGCGATTAGCATTTGAATTGGTGGCCTGAGTAAAGAAAATTGCCCTCTGTGATGTAAGGGGGCACTACCAGCCCCTTGAAGGCCATATGTGGGAGTGGTGATCTCTCCTGACTTCTCAGATTCAGGAAGTGTTAATTCACTCACATAACTTTACCTTATGTCCAGAATCATTTAGAAGAGTAGAATACTAGCCTAGGACCGTCTTCTTTGTCTCTCTTCTGACCACCATCTCTGTGATAACCATTAACTATGTGCCTCGGGGCAACAAGCTCCAGCTGGAAACCCCACCTCATTCCTGCCCCCAAAAGAGGAGCAGGACTCTGGAGTAAAGCTTAAGAGGTTCAAATCCTGGTTAATGGTGAACATTCTGTTGACCAATAACATTTACAGTAAGTGAACATAAGCAATGTTCCTCTTCCTCTCTGACATTTAGAGTTTCTGTCTATAAACTATGATTAATAAAAGTGTCAACCTCATATGGATATTGTGAGTATTAAATGAGATAATCCACATGAAGTTTGTCTAGGGGCTAGGCCACAGTCATCACTTACTACCTGTTAGCTATGTATTAAAACAACTCTCCAGAAATCTGTCTCAGCCAGGAGTTGTGTCTTTGCTCATCAGACAGGCCTTTCTATCATACTCAAAGAGGGTGAACACAAAGGAAAGCACAGAAGACTAAGGACTGGAAAATGGTGAGGTTGTAGAAGTGGCCAATCAGGAGGAACCAATTAAATAGTTGCCCAAAGCATGTATAAAGGGTCTCTCTGGACAGAATGGAGTGTAGTGTGTAGAAAGCAGTTAAATGGGAACAGTTTAAGCCTCTTAGGGCAAATCTAAGAAGGGACATATTAAGTGTATTCATAAAAATAGACAGACTTTGGAAAATATACTTAATTAAATGAAAGATTTGCATAGAAAACTAGTCTTTTCCCAAGCTCATTAGAATGGCAAGTCAATGATCCCTTAAGAAATTTTGAATGTTGCTTTTATATGGTGGGAAGATTGGGAGACTGAAATAAACTCAAGATACTAGCAGTAAATCTGTGCCTTGCCCAGACCTCAAGCAGAACTCATGCATTTTTAGGAGGTGAAAAAGTAGACCCTATAGGAGAGTTCAAGAGACACAAGTGATATGCTTAAAACATTCCAAATGTATTTGCAAAGGAAGATTTACTCTTTGCTGTGTTCAGTATATTGCCTGGGTCAAGAATAATCTCTTCCTCAGGTCTCTGGTTCATGCTGGCTTTCTTTTTTTACATGCTGTCCTTCGTTTGCCACACAAAGATATTCCGAATCTGTCATAAACACAGACACTCCCCGTGCAGTATAATGATAAACTAGCTGTTGCAAAGAGCTTAGAAACCAGACAGAGTGTTCCCACATATCTAACCCAAGTTATTTTCTGTGGCTTAACATATTTTCAATAGCAGTTCAACCACATGCTTAACTCCAACATAGAATTCCTTTCACCAGCTACGGAAAAAAATAATCAAAGAGTCTATTGCTTCTGTGGAAGTTCTTGTACATGACGCCAGGGGAATTATCCTTTCTCTCACTCCAACATGCTTTATGGGTTTGCCCTGACCTGGCTACACTAAACCCCCCAACATATGACTCTGTGTGCACCACGGCCGTGGAGGTTGGAAGAGTCCCAAGAGTGTCAGAAAGATGAGAAAGAATGCTTTAAAGCCCTGGAACCATTCATTATCCTGCAGGGGACCCAAATAGGCAAATCATCTCCCCTCCATGGTCTGCATTATTCCAGTCCCTTTCAAGGTACAGTAGTCCCCCCTTATGCCTGGCAGATACCGTCCAAGACATGGATGTCTGAACCTACAGATAGTACCATACACTATACAGACTATGTTTTTTGTTATACATATATGCTTCTGATAAAGTTTAATTTCTAAACTAGCATAGTAAGAGATCAACACAGTAACTAATAATAAAAGAGAACAATTGTAACAACATACTGTCATACGTGAATGTGGTCTCTCTCTTTCTCTCAAGATATCTTACTGGGCTACACCCCCCTTGTTCTTGTGATGACAGGAGATGATAAAATGTGCACGTGATGAGATGAAGGGAGGTGAATGAGGAGGTATTTTGACATAGCTTTGGGTTACCACTGACCTTCTGACAACTTATCAGAAGGATCATCTGCTTCTGGACCACAGACGACCACAGGTAACTGAAAGCATGGAAAGCGAAACCACAGATAAGGGGGAGCAGGGAGCTGCTGTATGGTTTCCAGCAACTGTGACAGCCTCTATCCTTTGGAACTTCTGAATATCCTGGGCCCTTCCAGTTGGATCATCAAGCTTTTGACCACAGAGATAATACAGCAAAATGCCAGCAGGGCCTCAATGTAGGAAATGGCCGCCATTGAACTCTAGCTCAGCCTACTGCTGCCTCAGTACTGCTGCCTATGATTAAAGAGTTTGGGTTTAAAAAAAAAAAAAAAGTTGGCCTTTTTTTTTTAGAAGGTAGAGTGAATCGGGTTTGGATGCTGAATTCTGAATCTACCTCTCACTGGTTCTAAGACCTTGGACAAGTTATTGATTTTTCTAAGCCTCAATTCCTCATCTATCCATTGAAGAGAATGATACAGCTAACTCTATGAGTGCAGGAAAATTAAATGAGATCATTTATGTAAAGAATTCCATAAGAACAATAAGCAGTCAGTACATACTAGCTATAGTCAGAGAATCCTGCTTTGGAGATGCAGTCTGACCTTCCCCCTCCCAAACATTCCTTCATTCATCAAATGAGTATTGATCCATTTCAGACACTACAAACCATCCACAGAGCTCCACCAGCTAGACATATGAGAGATCTGGGTCAAACTACATACAAACATTCAAATTTGAGATTATGTATTGAATCTAGTAGCAGATTATCTTTTTCTGACCCCTAAGAAATATTCCATCAGACTGCTGGGCTCAGTCACATAAAAACCAGGAAGAAAGTCGATCAGAAATGTATATAAGAAGATGAACAAATTACCCACAAACACATTAAAAGGTTTAACCTTACTAATGATTTTTTTTTACCCTCCCCAATGTCCACAATCCCACCCCCTTCTCCCAAACCCCCTCCCCCCAGCAACCCTCAGTTTGATTTGTGAGATTAAGAGTCACTTATGGTTTGTCTCCCTCCCAATGATTTTTGAATTAAAAATAATCCAATAACACTATTATACCTACCCAAAAGGTGAACATTTGAAAATGATAATGTTCATGGGTCCCTGGCTGGCTCAGTCAGTTAAGCACCTGCCCTAAGCTCAGGTCATGATCCCAGGGTCTTGGGATCAAGTCCCGCATCAGGATCCCTGCTCAGTGGGGAGTCTGCTTTTCCTGCTACCTGCCCCCCAACTCATGCTCTCTCCCTCTCTCTCTCTCTCTCAAAAATAAACTAAATCCTAAAAAATAATAAAAGTGATAATATTCAGTATTATCAGAAGTAGTATCAGATATGCTGATAAGAATGTAAATTTTTGGAGAATTTTATTAATATACAAGGACCAAAAGTTGATATCTTCTGACCCAATAATCTAATGTCTGGAAATTTATCCAGAGATAATACTCAGAAATACAAACAAAAATGTATATATGCAAGAATGGTCAAAGCAGTATTATTTTGGGGTGTTTGGTTGGCTCAGCTGGTTAAACATCTGACTCGATTTTAGCTCAGAGAGTGATTTTGGGGTCCTGGGACCTAGCCCCATGTAGGGCTCCCACTCAGTGGGAAATCTGCTTGAGATTCTCTCCCTCTCCCTCTGCCCCTCCCTGCTCACAAGCATTCTCTTTCTCCCTCAACTAAGTAAATAAGTCTTTTTTAAAAGTATTATTTTAACATTAATTAATTAATTAGATAAATAGCATAAATATCCCCAAATAAGGAAATTCCTAGATAAATTCTGATAATTCAATACAATAAAATACCATGTATCCATTAAAAATCATGTTTTCAAAGAGTATTCAAAGCCATGGGAAAGCACTTACAATATAATGTTATTTTAAAAAATTGTTTTAATGTAATGCAATTCTTAAAAATTGATTATAAAACTTCCAAATATGTAGAGAAAATTAATAAAAGAAAATACGGTAAATGTTAACTGTAAATATCTATAATGAAGGAAGCAGAATCATGTTTATTTTCTTTTGTATGGTTTTTGTATTTCAAACTTTCTGTAGTAAACACGCCCTCCTTTTATGGTCAGCTTTTATGTTTGTATGTATGCTCCAGTTTCTCAGAGACTTCTTACTCTCCGTGGATTTATTTACACTTAAATGTAACCTTCTAGAGAAACAAATCCTCAGCCCCAAAGAATAACCCTATTCTAAAACTCCTAGTTCGCAGGCTGCTCTGGCCAGTAGAAGAAATACTTGAGGTGGTCAGTCATTCCTTCTTGACCCCTCCTGCCCACATCACAGTATGTGGGAGGGGAGCCTTAGGCTCAAAGACTGATGGGAAAGTGACAAAGCAGTAAAGACAAGCCAAGCAGATGAAACCATTGTCATCAAAGTCAAGGAAGCTGTAGCCATGCCATTGATTCCCAATGCTAGGAAGGTGGAAGAGTCCAGAGGTTGAGAATATTTTCAAGATACCTTCCTCAGGAAAGGCCTGATCTCAGAAGAGAAAGTACGGAAGAACAATCACAGCTCCTTGAAGTCATCCTTTGACTTACTGTCTAGCACGGACCCAAGAGATGAAAGACAAAAAGAGATACAATACTGTGCTGGGCCTCATGGTTTCTGAAAGCATGTTTCATCAACTTTGTGAAATTGTAGTATTGTTCATTGTTGTTATTTAGCACCCATAGAGTATTCTATTATTCAGGGCATCTTGCCAACAATAATTAGTAATTTTTCTCATCACTCTGAACAGCATTATTAGCATCATTATCCTCTGAAATATACAAGAATATTATGAAAGCTGATGCCACAGCAGTCACTGGCAAAGCCAAAATTAAACTTATTTTCTGGCTTCTTGATTAATAGCTAGAAGACTCAAATAATACAGAATTGTCCCACTAGAAGTAAAAGGGATGCATTATTTATATGTAAGATAAATAAGTTGGTTGTGATTTTGCTCCTCTCAAATAAAAATTATTGTGTATTCTTTTAATTAAGTAATACAATTATACTGTCTGAGTTGCAATTAGTGTCTTCCTTCTCTGGCTTTCCAAGGAGGGCCTAGCCTCTATTTTAGTTTCTTCTGATTATTTCTGTCCATGGCTCTTGCTGGCTTTGGTGTTAGTCATCTGTTGCTGCATAACAAATTACTCCCATAATTTAGAAGCTTAAGACAACAAACATTTATTATGTCACATAGTTTCTGAGGGTCAGGAATTTGAGAGTCATTTAGCTGGGTGGTTCCGGCTCAAGATCTCTCTATGAGATGCACCCAAGCCGTCAGGAAGGCTGTGGTCATCAGTAATCTGACAGCTTGTTTAGGGCTGTGGTTGTTGACCTCAGTTCCTTGCTGGCTATTAGCAAAAGGTCTCAATGCCTGCCCTGTGGGCCTCCTCCTTAGGCCACTCACAACATGGTATTGAATGGCTTCCCCAACACTGAATGACGAAAGAAAGAGTGAGATTGCAAGACAGCAACCAAAATGGAAGTCACACAGGTTTTAATAGCCTGTTCTTGAAAGGGACATAACATTGTTTCTATCAGATACTTTTGCTTACACAGAGGAACTCCAGTAAAATGTGACAGGGAACCAAACAAGGGCATGAACATTAAGCATCAGGGATTGCTGGGGGGTCATTTTGGATGCTGCCTACCACAGCTTTTATTTTATTTTATTTAAATCTTTATTAGAGAGAGAGAAGCAGAAGGAGAGGGAAAGAGAGAATCTTAAGGAGGCTCCATGTCCAGCATGGATCCTGGATGCAGGGCTAGATCTCACCATCCTGAGATCAAAACATGAGCCAAAATGAAGGGTCGGACCCTTAACCAACAGAGCCTCCCAGGCTCTGTCTTGAAGAAAATGTGATTTGTTTGTTTGTTTCTCCAATGGTTTCTTCTTGTCTCAGTGGTAGCAGAGCCTTTCCCATTCTTTCACAACCCAATCAGCAGCAGAATGATAGCCAAGAAAATTCATTTAAAGTACAATCTTCCAAAATAACTCAAAAACATTTTTTAACTAAATAAATTTTGATCATTTTAATTAGCCTCACTGGCCTTAAGACTGTGGATCTATCATACTGACATTATTAGAATTTTTGGTACATTTTACTTGAGTTGGATTTCTGAGAGGAAAGACTAATGTTATCCTAATAGGAAAAGCCATTTGAGAAACTAGAATGGCAATGAAATAGAGTAATTAAGTCATGCCGGGCTGTGCTCAAAGCCCCGTTCTGCCCCGTCCTAGCTATTTGACTGTGGACAAACTGAGCCTCAGAGTGTCAGTTTCCTTATCTATAAAATGGGCACATTCCAAGTTCTGTTGCCTGAAATCTGGGCAAGTGCTTAGCCAAGTGCGATCACTGTCAATAACGAAGATTTCATGTTTTGGCCCAGTATCCACACACAGCAAAAGGCTCTTGAATAAGCTTTTTCCAACTTCATTGACCCCCTCACTCTCCTTTCATCTTAAGGAATTTATTTAATCCTTTTTGCTTCCTATAGAAGGTAGATGTTTCTTAAGAGATTCTTTATTTTTAATTTTTCAAGGCTGTGACCAGCAAGGGAAAGTGGTGAGTAGGTGTTTTATTTCTTTTTTTTTTTTTAATTAATTTTGAGAATCCGTCAGAGTCAGGCATTCAGAAACTAGACTATCATGGATTTTGAAGGTCGTTCCCTTACCTTTCCCCTATCCTGTGCCCCGTCGCCCAGCATGGAGCAAATACATGACCTGAATTGAGGTGACAGCTTTCACGTGGAGAGCTAGCCCGGAGAGGTCCCAGGAGAGGTGAGCAGCTACAGTGTAACAGGAGGCATCTATTTGTTACCAACTACACCGATTCTCCCTGCTTAAGTCTTGAGCAAGGTCATTATTCTCAACTCGTGACGCATGGGTGCACAGCAGGCCCAGCTGATGGGGCACGAGCCATTAGTATTCTGCACGTTCCATCGGCTAAATTTGCCATTTCATTTAGAATGCTTCTGATTGCATATTTTTTTACATTCCTGGCCTCCTCAGAGAAATGAATGCCACTGTTAGTGATCTGACAGGCAGCAGAGCACACAGCGATGCATTTTGTCATCAAACTAAAGGGGAAAGTTATTAAAACACTTGGCTGTCAACCATGAATTTGGTCAGAATCACTTAAGTTCTAAAAGTACTTTTACATGCAAGAGCCAAATATAAATAAGTAAGTATTGTGGTAAGGGGGGGGGGAGATTTTAATAAATTAGAATTTACCAAAGAGACTGCTTTCTTCTCTAATTATGTCCAAATAAAAGTTCAATGAATGCAGACATTTTTTCATGGTACAGGATCATCTTCTGGCTATTGAAATGGGCATCACATACTTTGCAAACCTCAGAAACTCTATGTTTTAAAGTGTGTACCTTTAAAAGATAATTAATATTTATATTTTATTATATTCTTCTCAATATCTGATAGGCCAGAAGACAGCTGAAGTGTTACTTCACAAGAGAAATAAATGAGGGGCATTGTTTTATGGGCTGTGAAGGGAATGTAAAATTTGTACTCCTATCAGTGGAGCTACTAAAAAATGGAAATTTATGATTTTTGCCCCCCAGAAAACCCTCATTAAGCTCCTTGAAGAAATGGAAACCTCATGAGCAGTAATCAAAGCATATGAAGCCTCCTGAGTGGTTAACAGAACCCACTTCATCAGACAATTCCACTGAGGACAGAGTTGCCCAAGGACATGCTTCTTATGGAATTTATTATGAATTAAAATTCAGCTGCAGAGAGTGACTGAGCTAGAGAGCTTAAACACTAGACTGTATCCATGAGAATCTTCCTTGAGAACCATACTGGCCTTTCATCATTGTCAAATCCCCAGGAACAATAAATAAGCCAGAGGCAGACTGACGTGCCCCATTCAAGGCAAATCCATGCATAGAACGCTCCAGACAGGCAGTCAGTGGAAGCCCCTCTACTGGAGGCCAAAGCAGCTAGATACTGCAAGTCAACACAAGTCAGTTCGATTTAGAACCACAGTCTGGGCGTGTGTCACCTTGTCCTAAGCACACCTTCCCAGTTTCCACGAAGACGATTGCTTATATATGAGTTTTGACACTATTAGCCTGATGAAGGAACATCTGACAGAAGACAAATTCATAATACTTTGCTTTTCAGGACATCCTGTGGGACCATGTATTAGTTTCTTAAGGCTGCTACAACGAAGTACCACAAACCAGGGAGCTTCAAATAACAAAAAATTGTCTCACAGTTCAAGAAGCTAGAAGTCTAAAATGAAGGTGTTGGCCGGGCCAGGCTCCCTCTGAGATCTCTAAGAGAGAATCCTTCCTTGCCTCTGCTGGCTTGACATTTGCTGGCAATTCTTGGCATTCCTGGGCTTAGAGGAACATCACTCTAGCCTCTATCAACATCAACCTTTGCTTCTGTGATCACATGACTTTCTTCTCTCCGTGGGTCTTTGTCTTGGCTGGTGTTTTCTTTTCTTCTTAAGACTATACATTTATTTATTTGAAAGAGAGAGAGATCACAAGTAAGCAGAGAGGCAGGCAGAGAGGGGGGAAGCAGGGTCCCCACTGAGCAGAGAGCCTGACATGGGGCTCGATCCCAGTACTCTGGGACCATGACCTGAGCTGAGGGCAGAGGCTTTAACCCATTGAGCCACCCAGGCACCCCAGTGTCTGTTTTTCTTATAAAGACACCGGCCACACTGAATTAGGACCTATCCTAATGACCTCATCTTAAATTGATCACATCTGCTAAGACTCGATTTTCAAATAAAGTCACATCACAGGTTCCAGTGGTTAGGACTCAGTATATCATTTAGGAGACACTACGCAGCCCTACCAAGAGGCTGCTTTGGTTGACGGAGACTGAAGCAATTCATTTAGATGGACAGGATGCAGACTATGAGGGAACTGGTGGCGGAAGACAAAGGATGAGATTGTTAGAAGAGTGTGACCAATAGTAGTGGATTGATTAACACTTTAAGTAAACTGAAAGCTAAGTATCCATTGGATTTAACAGCAGGGAGTTTTGTGTCTATAGAGTGGTGAGGGCTAGGACCCTATTACAATGGGTAACAGAGTAAGGAGCAAATAAGGTCATGAAGACCATGAGTGTAGGTAAATCTCTTAAGACATTTAGCTGTGTGGAGAAAAGAGACAAGAAGGCTCTTGGAGAGAACGCTGATTGTATGCAGGGCTTCTGGTGTCAAGAATTTGGAAGCAAATCACATTTACTGGTGATCCTCTATACTGAATGGCCACTGATTCATACACCTGCCACAAATGAAAAGGCTAGCACCTGCACACTGGTGGTGAAGATTTTATTTGAGAGCTCACTGCTCCCTGCTTATAAAGAGACGGACAAGGTGTGCGAAGAGGTGGTTTGAACTGGGAGGGGCTTGTTAAGTAGGCTACAGTGAGGTTCATACTTTCCTCTATAAATGGTCATGAAAACTGACTCCTAGTGGCACGTTTGGCTAAGTCCATGACACCTGTTTGTATTAAGGGCCCAATAAACTCTCTTGCGATCTGCAAGTCATCTGCCTCTTTCCTTCACTACCTGTATCAGTCAGCGTTCTTCAGAGAGCATCAACAGGATATATACACACATAAAAAAGATTGATTTTAAGGGATCAGCTCATTGGACTGTGGGATCTGACAAGTCCAAAATTTGCAGGACAGGTCAGCAGGTTGGAAACTCAGGTAAGGAGCAGATGCTGCAGTCTTGAAATAGAACTTCTCCTCTGAGAAATCTCAGTTTTTCCTCTTAAAGCCTTCAACTGTTTGGGTAAGTGAGGCCCCACCCACTTTAGCCAGGGTACTCGCCTTTACTTAAAGTCAACCAATCATCAATGTTAACCACATTTACAAATACCTTCACAGTGACAACCAGATTTCTGTTGGATTGAACAGCTTGACGCTATAACCTAGCAAAGCTAATCTGTGTAACTAACCATCACATCGTCTTCCTAAGGACTTCTGAGAGGCCACAGCTTCTGAAAAGGCATACCAGTTCTGACCACAGCAATAAGGCAAATGTCCACTTTAACCTTAGAGGCTTGGATTTAGGCATTCATAGAACAGTATTTTTTTTTTATTTTTTTCAGGATTTGATTTATTTATCTGACAGAGAGAGAGAGATGAGCACAAGCGGGGGGAGCAGGGGAGGGAGAAGCAGGCTCCCCACTGAGCAGGGAGCTTGATATGGGACTCGATCCCAGAACTCTGAGATCATGACTGGAGCTGAAGGCAGATGCTTAACCGACTGAGCCACCCAGGTGCCCCTAACACTATCTTTTTTTTTTTTTTTAAGATTTTATTCATATATTTGACAGAGAGAGATCACAAGTAGGCAGAGAGGCAGGCAGAGAGAGAGAGGAGGAAGCAGGCTCCCCACTGAGCAGAGAGCCCAATGCAGGACTCGATCCCAGGACCCTGAGATCATGACCTGAGCCGAAGGCAGCGGCTTAACCCACTGAACCACCCAGGCGCCCCAACACTATCTTTTTTTGAAGATTTTATTTATTTACTTGACACAGAGGGAGAGAAAGTGCACAGCAAGGGGAGCCGCAGAGGGAGAGGGAGAGGGAGAAGCAGGCTCCCTGCTCCATCCCAGGACCCTGGGATCATGACCTAAGCAGAAGGCAGGTGCTTAACTGACTGAACCACCCAGGCGCACCTAGAACAGTATTTTTGTAGCAAAATCTATATGGTAAATGGAGTTATCAGCCACAAATAAAACTATTAAAGACAATGAGTCCACAGAATGATAGATGCTTGCATTCTTTCTAAAAATAAAATTAGAACGGAACACCTGGCTGGCTCAGTGGGTTAAGCATCTGCCTTCAGCTCAGGTCATGATCCCAGGGTCCTGGGATCAAGTCCCATGTTGGTCTCCTTGCTCAGCAGGGAGCCTGCTTCTCTCTCTGCCTCTGCCTGCCACTCTGCCTACTTGTGCTCTCTCTCTCTGACAAAAAATAAATAAAATATTTTTAAAAATATTAGAACTATGATGTGCTTTAGTTTATTCACAGTATAAAAACACCAGACCCAGGCTGTGGCAATTAGCTCATTATCTTATAGTAACACTACCTATTACTTTCTGGAGGCGTCATTAACCTCCTTTCTCCTTAGAGGAGAATTTAATACAAGGCAGCTCTGTCTCTCTCACCATTCAGTGGAGCATTTAATTATCAAAGGATCAAAAGCATCTTGTTAGAATGTTGCCATGCGGTGTGGACTCCAAGGGAATTAGGAAGGACAATTTAAGTGTAATTTCCTGAAAGAAAGGGCTGTCAACAACAACAAGAAAAAATGAGAGCACAGAAGATGACAGCTTCAGAACTGTACCATGTCTCTTTCTATATTTCTATCACAGAAAACTCTATTAAGATAACTTACATCAGGAAAAGCATCCAAACAAAGCAAGAATGTTTCTTATCTACATGAACTGAGCATGTGAAAATATCACCAAAGGTGCTTACTCCAGAATGCCATATACTGTTATTAGCCTTTAACATTTTAGTTCAGGTCATGTATCAAAAGACTGTTATAGATGGTGAAACACACACACACACACACGCACACACGCGCACACAAGCGTCTCCAAACTCCCACAATTATATGAGGTTTAAGATCCTTCATTCCCTAATCATATTCCTTTCACTCAGAAATGGTTTTATTACAGCTTCTCTTGAGATTTTTTTCTTGAAACTGAAATGACATAATATGCCAACAGAAAGATCGAAAGCTCACAGTTGAATATAAAAGGGTGTCATTTATAACTCATCCTTCCAAGACAAAACCAGCTCACCTTTATATCAAAGCTTGCAGGGTTTGTGCTGGGGCTAAAACAATGCAGAGAGCCATTTAACGTGAGTCCTGGAAAGAAATCCTGGAGTCGCCTTTTCTGTTTATTTTTCCCATCTCCAACCTGCACATAGGATTAAAAGATGTCACTCAATTACATTTCAATTTTTCTGCCAGCTGCATTCATTACAAAATTTCAGAAATGTTCCAGGAAGGGTCATTTATTGAATGGATGTTAAATTTGCCACTAGAAATTGACAAGTACCCGGCAGCATATTTTGTTCTCTCTCAGAGATCATTTATTTCAAAATACTGTGTTTTTGATAAGTGGACCATGTTTGGGACTTTAGAGTATCACAGAGACTATAGTAATTCCCCCTTACAGTGATTTAAATGCTTTTATTATTAGGTCTTATAAAGAAAAAAAAATGTGGGTTATATTAGTGAAGGGGATTATTTTTTATTACATAAATATTTTATGATATCTATTTTCCATTTCTTGCCCTGACACTTTATTACTACCCACTCTTATTAATTCCATGCTTGATATAAATTAAATGTGAAATTTTGATGTGTGCGGTTGCAGGGCCTTGAGGGCATAAAATCCCTTCTCTAAAATTACAATTACTTAACTTCTCCTAGGATTAATATGCCTCACCACAGTCCCTGAGCTATCCAAGAAAGAGATCATTTGGAAACAGAGCAGCAGGCTTCAGACGTGACAACTCACAACCTCGTACTTAGGCTGTTTGTGGGAACTCCAAGACAGAGTTCACCACGAAATTTTTCATAAAGAGCTTGTAAAATTGAATCCAGTCAAACTCTCCATTGTTCAGGGGCTGGTACTCTTGCCTGGGGACCTCATTACTTGCTGGCACCTCTGTGCGAAGCTAGATTGGCCTCGGGAAGGTGGAGAAACTGACCCACACCATGGTCACCACTTGTTAGCAACTTGCAGGAAATGCAGGCATGGCAGCTGAAACGCGCTCTGCCTCCCTGGGGGACTTAGCCAAGCTCTCCTCCTCTTGGTTACGTTACAAAATTGATTGGGCTGTTGCTATTTTTCCAAGTTTCTCCCAGAAGAAAAAGGATAAATACATTTAGAAATGCTTAAACCAACACAATATGATTAGGAACAAGGAGGATGGCGGAGTAATAGGGTAAAGAGAAAGAACCCTGGAAAGATAGGCTGGATAGGATGTCAAAAAGACGGAGCTCAAAAGTGTGGATGTTTTTGCAGGCCCTAGCTCTTAAGTAGCTTAAAAACACCTTTTTAAAGGAAACAATGACCCACAGTGTTAACTTATTTCATGAGATATATATATGCACGCTCAGATATACATATGCACACCCATATCTACATATTGTACACACATACATAAAATAAACATGTGTGTATATGTATATATAAAAATTCCCCATTATGTGTCCTTCGTGGTTGGCTGAAGCTCTTGGCTAACTTTGCATAATCTTCATTCTGAGGTCCAGGCTGAAGAAGAAATCCTTTTCTACAATATTGCTGGGCTCATGCCAGAGAGAAAGAAGGGAGAGGGTCAGATAGGCAGCAAATCTGACAACCTCCACTGGAAAGCGGCACATTTCTTCACTTCCACCCACAATTTTTTTTTTTTTTTTTTTTTTTTTTGCTAATCAAGTGGTACAGCCCAATCTAAAGTCAGGAGGATGGGAAGTGTAATTTTCCCACAAGAAGGGAGCCTGTAGGGAAAGACAGGACACACTCTTGAAAAATGTGTGAAATTCTATGTGAAATGGAAAACACGGCCTGATCTCTTTTTGCTTAGAGATTTCACAGGCATCTAAATCATAACAATTCTCTAGGAAATATAGAAAGCCAATAGAGTTCAAATTAATATTTATTTATTGTGTTAAATGTTTTACTGAAAGGAAAACACCATGCGCTATGAGAAAATTGTTACAAAGAGCTAAGGTCTTGTTTCAGTTTGGTTTTGTTATTTTTGCCTCGTGTTTGAGAGTTAGTTAGGCCTGCCTGGTCTGGGATGGGACACGTAGTGGGGTACATGCTCCTCATTTTTCTCTACTGAGCCATTGAACTGAAAACCTGCCTACAAACAATTGGCTGCCATAGCATTTGGCCTTCACATGGATCAAACTCATTACAAATTATGTCCACTTCTGTTCATTGTTCATTAACATATGACATTTAAAGTCATACAACTTGGCACCAATAAGATCATAAAGATATCTGCAACCCAGACAGTGAAATTTTATGATGGTGATAAGACAGTCCTTTGGATGATCCCGAATAGACTTCTACTATTTTTTAATGATTTTTGTGGTTGTTTTTAAAACACAAAACTCAAAAAAACTCCTGGACAACCTACACATGAGCTCCCTCTTCCCATAAGAATGTCACCCAGGGGTATGGGGACACTGTTATATCGGGGAAAGGAGCCACCGAAGAATTTGATGCCAAGGACTCTTAAAAATGAAATTTATTTCTGAGAAAGATCATGCTTAAGCAGCCAATAGGCACCAGTTAGAAGGCATGACAATACAATGTGTAGGAAAAGCCAAGGCCTGACTTTAAAGGTGGTTATGAATAAAATTAAATGATGGAAACTCAATGTTTAACGTGCCAGCTATGAAGTCTGGAGAAGAAAACTTTGAAAAAGCAGGGAGAGCTGAAGGGGGAGAAAAAATTCACCTGACTTCTGGTACATGAAACTTCTGTGCCGGTCTCCCGAAACCAAGAGAAACTCTTCACTAACAAATATGTAGATATATGATTAATCACAAAAATTGGAGAGAACACCGAACAGAGTTTAAAAGAAAAAAAAAAAATTGAGTTGCAGTGTGAGCTTTGCCACTCCGTAGTCATATCACTTTGGGGAAACAACAATCTGAGGTTTTTTTTTTTTTTTTTTTTTTTTAAAGATTTATTTATTTGACAGAGAGAAATCACAAGTAGACAGAGAGGCAGCCAGAGAGAGAGAGAGAGGGAAGCAAGTTCCCTGCTGAGCAGAGAGCTCGACGCGGGACCCGATCCCAGGACCCCGAGATCATGACCCGAGCCGAAGGCAGCGGCTTAATCCACTGAGCCACCCAGGCGCCCCAACAATCTGAGTTTTTAAGGAGAAGATTCATGAGCAGCCCTGTGGATTTCATAAGTGGTTTAGACAGTAATCTACAAGGAAACACATGAAAGCAGTTTTAAAATCAGTTCAACATACACCTCCTGGGTATCTACTACACTGAGAGAGGAACTTGGAAATGTGCCAAGTGCTGTACAAATATCAGTTATCATGTGAATTTTCTTCCCCGTTCCTTCTGTTCCCGGAGCCTGGAGAAATCAATAACAAAGTAATAGAATGGAAAGTTTTGTATGGAACTCATCTGAATGGGAGCCAAACCCTCTTTCAGCATAATAAGGTACAGAACACAAGCTAGAAAAAAAAAAAAAACTCTTACGTATAAGCAATCTGATTTCCTTTTGAATCTGTTCTTTCCTGTTCCATCACACCCTCCGTGCCAGCTTCCACATGGCCCCATCAAGCCTCATACCAGAGAATGGCCACCATGCCAGGGGCTGTGACACAGCAGGATGAAGAAAACTCAAAGGAATAGAACAGGCCCCCAGGCCAAGGGACTGAGCTGAGGAAGCAGAAAAGGAAAGAGGAAATGTGTCTAAGGGGGGGTTCTCTGCTTCCAAAGGGAGCAGCCCCCTATGGCATCTGGAGAGCCCATGAACGGAGCCCCAGACCTGTGGATGACACATAGATAAGTCAGGGAGAGAAGAGGCTCTACACTGGTCAGACAGTTACTGGAGCAAAAGAACATCTTGCACATCCTTTGGGGGTCTGTGTGTGCGTGATTCAGCTGAGGTGAGTCTTAGCCCCTCCCCACCCCATTCACCAGCAGATGCCTGGATTCTGACAGAGGAAAAGGGCAGGATGCAAGTAAGTCATGTGGGATCCAACACTAGCTGGCCAGTGAGACGTTCTTCTGACCTTCTCATTCCCTCCCACCTAGACAAGGAACACCGTGTTCCTATTACACAGTTATTTAAAATCCACACACCCCTGCCCCGCCACAGTATGGTAGACGATCCTCCAGGAAGGTTCAGAAACTGCTAAACATTGACATAAGCACAGAACAAAGAGCTTCTTGTGGGAAAGCAGGTTTTAGACTAGCAAGATTTATCACTGTTTGATGAGTTTTATCTTCTATATTTTGACTCCTGACTTTTCTGTAGTTTTCTGAGACTATTAAACTGAAAGTAAATGTGGGTTATTGGCTACTAAGCCACGTTAAAGGAAGTATTAAAAGGTACTGTGGTTAAGCTACTGGTCTTCCTTCTCACAGAGGGCAATTCAGCTACATACAAGGACACATTGTGGACTTGAAGTAAATCAGATTCAGCAACTTTTTAAAGGTGGATTTGAAATCTGCAATGGTAGCTAGGGAAGTAAAACATTGGAGAATACTGAGGCCGACTTAGAAATCATAATATTTATCAAAACCCTTATGTCACCTTAGCCTTCCAGTACAAAAGGTCATATAATATTACCCCTGAGGAAGAGAAAATGTTGTTCAGTATCTGAAATGAAACACGAATAGGGTTATAGAACTTCGCAGGAGTTTCACAATGATTATAACAACACTGTTCTCTTGGAACGTTAAGACCATTCTTCCTTTTCATAGATAAGCAACTTAAAGGACTATCTTCTTCATCAACACCTTCTGAAGCCTCGAGACACTTCCCCAGATAGTGTAGGTCCCAGTGTATCACTCCAGGAACATATGAGAACAAAGCTTCTGATTACTGTCTGCAGTGGCCCCACGTGCACCTGTGACTTCAGGAATGCTGGACACCCCGGGAGGCGAGGAACCCACCAATAGTATTAGCTCATTTCTAAAAGAGAAGATTGGATTAAGAGAAGTTGAGTGTGTTGCCAAAAATAATTTGAGCAGTTATCCAATGAGGTGTGAGCAGATCTAGTTGTTATGGTTCACTTCATCTACTAGAATAAATTGGACCTCCAGCACGGAACTGCATTTTAAAAGATCAGATGCCACTACCGCAGTGATGGGAGGTAATTCTAAGAGGTATCAATTTTAAAGTTAGAAGATTTTTCAAATCTTAAAAAATAAAATAAATAAAAAATAAAAAATATTGTGGATCCTGAATATGAAAAAAATCTAAGTGAATCTAATAAATTTAAGTAGTGGGAGACTATTGACTGAATAATGGGGTTCTCACTGTAATACGTGTGTATATTTAACTTCATACTAATGTGTCCCCCTGAAAATTTTTATAGATATCATTTTTTTTAAAGTTTAAAAATCAGGTTGCATTTCAGATCTCCAAGGGAAACTCACTATTGAAAGAAGGAAGCCTGTGTAAATCTTTTGTGTACGTGTATCCTTTTTAGAATTTGAGTCATCACTCCCTCATTTGGAGGCTTTATAGGCTTAGATTCAGCACATTTGTGTTTCCTGATAGCAGGGCTTACCCAAAGTTTAAATTAACAGGAAAATACTATTTTGTTACAGTGCACATTTGGCAGATGTATGAGGGTAGAATATATTCATAAATGGCTTTTAGTTGTATTGTAGTCAATGGTCTGAGAGTAGCAATTGATACCAAGGCAATATTCTTTTTTCTCCTAAATAAAATCTCATAAACATATTTTTAGACCATACCCATCTGCTCCCATGGCCTTAAATTGTTAGGCATGTCTTATATGCATGGGTTGGCTCTTGGAGAGTTATCTTTTTCACAGATATCTGTCTAATTGGTAGCAGCTGTTAATCAAGCACATTGTCACAAATCCTGTAGTATAGCATTCATCCTAAAGGTTTGTAGTTTTTTACATTTTGAAGGGAAGCCATAGGCCTTAGGGAACATGGAATGGAGTAGATTTCAAGCAATTATATTGAGTCAATGTAATTCGGCCTGAAATATCTGACTTGATTGTTTATGTTGATCAAACTCCCTGGGAAACTGTCAGACCTTATCAACACTTTGTGCTGTTCACACATAACCCAAGAGGAAATGTCCCTTTAGCACTCTGGCCACAGGCCTTGGGAACAAAGAATTGAAAGCCAGAGTGCTCTAAGTGGAAGGCTGGTTTCAGCAGACTGGAGTTTGAATCAGCTCTCTATCATTCATTCTTTACACAGACACTTTTAAGTGTCTAGACACATGTCGTGCTATGTTAGGTGTTGGGATACCCAGGAGAATAAGGCATAATCTGGTCTCAAAGGCTACCCTCTACCTGGGGCCGCTTCAATCACAAGATACAACAAGACTAGGCTCATGTTCCAGACATCCAAACCCATGGGCTCCTTTATCCTCCAAGTCTTCGACCCTAAAATCTCTGAGACCAGGCTGAAACTACCTCAAGTTCATGGAGCCAAAATATCCACCCTTGGGCCCAGTGCTCACCTTCCAACAGGAGACTCTCGGGACTAAACCCACCCATTCTTCTCATCCTTGTTCTTATCAGTCAACGCTCCTTTAATCTATTGGCAGGCACTATGGTCACTATTATACTCATCCTTCCTTATCCTCAAATTGATGACCTAATCTCTCCCTCCCCTGAGTTCCTTCAGTCCCCTCTCTGTTATCAGACTGCTTCCAACAACCTCAAACTCCCTTACAAGACCTTCCTCCATTCCCTTGCATTAACTGAAAGCTGACTCACCTTAAGGATATCCACTTCTATGTTGTTCCCTCAAATGAGGCTCTTTATCCTCTCCTACTTCAAGCACCTAGGGTCAGTGGTATGCTTTTTCCTCCTCAACGCCTTAAACCTTTAAACTCTTAAAACATCATCAACCCCTATAGCAAGCTGCATTTTCCAAAGAAGGCTATAGCACATTCCCCACTCCAGCTGGGTGACCTTGCTTCATGGATTGGAACCATGGATGGGAATCCTCTGCAAATGTACTTGCATCTGCCTCACCTTCCTTCCCTCTCCTTCTACTCAGGAGTCCATTCTTATGGCCATTCTCTTCTCATTCCTGGATTTTAGGCTTGCCCCCTCTAATAGAGCTTTCCAAATGCCAGTATTATTTGAGCATTTTCATGCTTTTGCAAACTAAAAAAAAAAAAAAAAAAAGCATTTGGTTGTCCTGCCTCAAAAATAGCCTCCCTTTATAGCTACATTTGTCACGAGTTGTTTATTCTTGCCTTTTCCATTTCCTCACTTCCTCCCCACACTTAAGCCTGCCCCATCTGGCTTGAGTCCTACCAATTCACCAAAATAACACTAACTAAGGAAAACATAGACCTCCATTGGGCTCATTTTTCTGGATATTTTTCAGTCTTTGTTATAAATGATGTCAGAACCAAGGGTATAGTTTTAGGGGTGAAAGAAAGGATCAGGATCATTCAAGGAGAATCCTGAATATCAAGAGAGACAGGGGGTGGGGCTGGGAAGAAAGAGAACACTGAGAAAAGAACTTCAGAGAATGCTAACACATGGAAGGGATAAAAGAAGGAATTCTGAAGAAGACTGAGAAGATATGGTTATGACATAAGTAGAGAACAATATTATGAAAGCCAAGGGAGGAAGAAGTTTCAAGTTAAATAATAATACATGTATTGTTGATCATGTATATTCATGTAGTGTTCATGTATCACTGAGACTGAAAGTGTCCCCTGGATTTAGGAATTAGGAAGAGGACAGTGACCCAAGCACCACAGAATAGTGAATCAAAAGCCTGATGAAAGCAAATAGGGATGAACATACTCTTAAGAAGCTTACCTACAAAAGAAAAGGGAGAGATGAGGCAATCATTAGAATTCTCTCTGTACCTGTTTTCAATTCTGTTAAAAAGAGATAGCAATAACTGACCTTGCAGACTTGCTGTGAGGACTAAACTAGAGGAGGAATAGATGTATGGCATGTAGCATAAGCCATATAAATGATAACCATTGTTATTAAAGGATGAACGTGAAAAATTAAGTCTATTTCTTGTTGTCAGGAAGAAACTAATGGGGAGGAGTTGAAGATAATGGATATAAGAGAAAAAGATAAAGAAAGGTCCTGTGACCAGACTAAAACAAGATCAAGCAGTGAGTTGGAGAAGCTGTCTTGACCAGGAAGAAGGAGATATCATGGTCTCAGACTAAAGAGATGGAGAGAGGGACAAATGTTGATACAGAAGGTGGCCTCTGGAGAGAGAAGAGCTGTGAAACTGATGAAGTCTGTGACTGAAAACCTTGATCTATTAGGAAGTTATGAGGGGAGATGATCTGCTGACAGTAAATGTGTTGGGGGCAAGATAAGGGGCATAAGATAGAGTAGTGGCCAAAGGGAATGGGACACAATGCTAACCAAAGACAACTTAAGTATGTGAACATTGCTGAGGGGGTCACTGAAACTGGAACCAGAGATGTGAAGTGGGCCCAACCTTTGTGAGCTTTGTTCTCACTGGCCTGGGTGGGTCCATGTATTTTCCATCTCCCACCACGAAACATAAGCTCCCTGTGGTAGGATATGCGTTGATCTTGGTCACCACTACACCCAGTAACTGGTGCAAAGTAGGTGCTCAATAAATAGCTATTAAAAAAAATGAATTAATGGATATAGAAATGCAAAAGGAAAATCATGAAGTTGTACAAGTTTGGGATGTGTAGAATGGAAGAATTAGAATGGGAAAGAATTGAGGGAGCATATAAGAAAATTATGAGAATCACGTAAGTGAATCAGACTAGCAATCTGGAATGAAGAGAAGCCACAAGAAAACTGCTAAACTTAGATAAAACAGCAATACCCTACTATGACAGGGGATTTCATAAGCCAAAAAGAAGACTCAGGGAGCACCTGAGTGGCTCAGTCAGTTAAATGTCAACTCTTGATTTCAACTCAGGTTATGATCTCAGGGTCATGAGATCAAGTCCCATGTCAGGCTCTGTGCTGGGCATGGAACCTGCTTAATATTCTCTCTCTCCCTCTACCTTTGCCCCTCCTCCCCAAAAAAAGGAGGAGGAGGAAGAAGAGAAGAAGGAGAAAGGAGAAGAGGAGGAGGAGGATATCCGTGGAATAAGAGAACACAAGAAATCTGACAGTTTTTAAACTCCAAAGGTAGAGCTGTTACCAGAGATAACAACCTAGGATATGTCCTGGGGATTGAAAAATTTAAAAAAAAAATGGAGAGAAAAGTCAAAGGAGCTAAAGGTCAAGGAACTATGAGATCAGAGTAAAGTTTTAATTATTTTTCTAGCTTTGGTACCATGAAACAGATTGAAAAGAAACCATACTGGATATCTCTCCTCTCAGGGTTATTTGTACACTTCCTACCTTCCTGGGGGGGGAGGGTGGGGAATGTCACCATACTCATTTTACCTCAATGGTTCACACATAGATGCAACTTTGTTGAAGTGAGTAAAAGATAAGGGAGAATTGCCTATTTTTCTTCACTCATACACACCATTAAGCCAGAACTGTCAGTCAAAAGCAATTCTATGAAAATCTGTCCAATTCATGCTCCAAAGAAGGCTAGCCAAATGTTAAAAAAAAAAAAAGAGAGATTAGCAATTAATTTAGCAGTAGAGGGGATGTCAATGACAGATTGCCTCAAATAACAGTTATATAATTTCTCCCTTTAAGTGACTGTTAAACATGAGATTTTAAAAAAAGTTTAAAGTTTTATAAAAATCTAATCACGAAGATACACCTGGTATTGAACTGGAATGATCTCAATTATCAATGTGCCCAGCCAACTGGTCAGCATGTCGCATCCTCTGACATCCTCAGTTTTCTTGGATACAAAGTAGGGAATTAACAGTATTCTCCCTCCAGGATGTTTAGATGATTGAATGAGATGACATTTGTAAAGACCTTAGCACAGAGCCTGGCACCTAGTGAAAATTTAAGAAATGAGAGCTATAGCTATAGTTATTCCAGAGAATGAAGCAAACTCCAGGCCTTCTAACCTACTAACCTACCTCCAGATACGCAGTCATCTATACAGATAACAGCTCAAAATTAACTCTAGCTTTCTATAAATAAGTAATTTTTTTTTTAAGTGTTGAGGGGGGGCTCCTGGGTGGCTCAGTTGGTTAAGTGTCTGACTCTTGATTTTGGCTCAGGTCATGATATTAAGGTCCTGAGAGGGAGAATCGAGTCAGTTACCCCTCTCTCTTCCTCTGCTCCTTCCCTTACTCATGCTCTTTCATGTGCTTTCTCTCTCTCTCTCTCTCTCTCTCTCAAATAAATAAATAATTTTTTGAAAAAAGGAAACTCTGGTCTTCCAGTTCAAGCTGCAAGACAGAAAATATGCATTGACTTTCCCTCCCCCCACCCCACTGAATCACAGTAAAGAAGCATAAAAAGAAATTCACTATAAAGCCCTAAAAAAGTAAAGAATAGTAGTTTCCTAGGGCTGCCATAATAACATATCACAGACTGGGTAGTATAAACAACAGAAATTTATTTCCTCATAGTTCTAGAGGCCAGAAATCCAAGATTGAAGTGACAAAGGTTAATTTCATCTGAGAGCCTCTCTTCTTGGCTCATAGACAACCATCTTCTCCCTTTGTCTTCACATGGTCTTACTTCTATGTGTGTCAGTGTATGAGTTTCTTATTCTTAAAGAGACCCCAGCCATATTATATTAGGACCACTCTAATGACCTCATTTAACCTTAATCACTTCTTTAAATACCCTATTCCCAAATACAGTCACATTCTGAGGTACTGCAGATTAGGGCTACAACATATAAAATTGGTCGGAGGATACAATTTGGTCCATTAAAAGGAATACAGGCAAGAAGTAAAAAAAAGATACAGATACATTTTTGGAAAACAAAATACAATTGGAAACAACTGATGGATAATCCAGAGTGGAGACAGACATGGATCAGAGAGAGTGACTCCAGAGGATTCAGATACAATTCATGGGAGAGGAAATAAGACAAAGTAGAAATGAAAAAAAGAAAAACAGAGTACGTGGGTAGCTCAATGGGTTAAGCCTCTGTCTTCGCCTCAGGTCATGATCTCAGGGTCCTGGGATCAAGCCCTGCATCGGGCTCTCTGCTAAGCGCGGAGCCTGCTTCCCTTTCCTCTCTCTGCCTGCCTCTCTGCCTACTTGTGATCTCTCTCTGTCAAATAAATAAAATCTTTTAAAAAAAAAAAAGAAAGAAAGAAAGAAAGAAATACAGAAGCCAGGGAAAAAAATTTTTTTTTAAAATTTATTTGACAGAGATCACAAGTAGGCAGAGAGGCAGGCAGAGAGAGAGGAAGGGAAGCAGGCTCCCTGCCGAGCAGAGAGCCCGATGTGGGGCTCCATCCCAGAACCCTGGGATCATGACCTGAGCCGAAGGCAGAGGCTTTAACCCACTAAGCCACCTAAGCGCCCCCCAAGGAAAAATTTTTAAGAGAAAAAAAAAAAAAAAGAGGGCAAAGTGTGGCTCAGTTGGTTAAGTGTCTGCCTTAGGCTCAGGTGATGATCCCAGGGTCCAGGGATTGAGTCCTAAGTCAGGCTCCCTGCTCAGTACTGAGTCTGCTTCTCTCTCTGCCCCTCCCCCTGCTTGTGCTTTCTCTCTGTCCTCTCTCTCTCAAAAAAAAAAAAAAAAAAAGAAAAGAAAAGAAAAGAAAGAAAGAAAGAAAAGAAAAAGAAGAAGGAAACAAGCCAGGACAATCAACAGTGTTCTGACAGGAGTTGCTAAAGAAGAAGACAATAAAAGCAGAGGGAGAGGATTACTAGAGAAACAATGGAAGAAAAACCTTCCAAAAGACCAGTCTTCAGACTGAAAGAGTCAGACAGTACTGAAAAGAATCGAAAAGGCTCACAAAACCCTAGAATGTCAGTAATAATGAAAAGATTGCCCAAATTTTGAGACATAAAAGCCAAATTACTTACAAAGGAAGGAGAATCCGGTTACATGATACTGCCTATCAGCAACCTTGAAAAAGATGTAAAAGATGGATGAAGACCTCTAAAGTTCAGAAGAATGGTCTTAAATCTAGACAAATTCTAATTGAGCAGAAAGGTGAGATACAGACTTTCAGACATATACATACATACGTGAGGTCTCCCTCCATGGATCTTTTCTTTAAAAAACAAAGACTCTTAACTATAGAGAACAAACTGATGGTAACCAGAGGGGATGTGGGGGCCAGGGATGGGTGAAATAGGGGGTGGGAATTAAGGAGCTCCTCACTTGTGAGGAGCCCCCAGTGTTATACGGAAGTGTTGAATCACTATGTTGTATACCTGAAATTAATATTACACTGTATGTCAACTAACTGGAATTTAAATAAAAACTTGGAGGTTTTTTTAAAAAGGTGAAGATTATTTGCACAAAACAAAGAAGAAAAACCATAGGCAGAGAGGGCTAGAGGCAGAGAGAGCTGTAGGAACATGAACTATGTTAGCTATTTTTTTTAAGATTTTTTTAAATTTATTTGTCAGAGAGAGAGAGGGAGAGAGAGTGAGCACAGGCAGACAGAATGGCAGGCAGAGGCAAAGGGAGAAGCAGGCTCCCTGCCGAGCAAGGAGCCCCATGTGGGACTTGATCCCAGGATGCTGGGATCATGACCTGAGCCGAAGGCAGCTGCTTAACCAACTGAGCCACCCAGGCGTCCCTATGTTAGCTATTTTTAAATCATTAAGTAAATGTAATAAATCAAGAGAGAGACACTTAACTATATGATTTGAAATTATGAAAGTTGCCAATAGAATACCGGAAAATAGAAACACAAGTAAAAATTAAATTGGGGGCGAGCATGATTACTCTTAGCTAAATTCTTCAATCCAAAACAGAAAGAGAATAAAGATAAAGGTTTATTATGTGGCATCATGCAGTTAACTACCAAAAGGGAAAGACACAAAAACAGTCAGAAGAGGTTAACTTTGAACTTGCAGGGATAAATTGAAAATGGGAGTGGGGGCCTGGGTAGGTCACATGGGAAGACTTATTTTGTCCTCTGCACTATTTGAAACTTTATTTCTATGTAAATGCATTATTTTCATAATAATTAAAAGGGAAATTCTCCCCAAAGATTCCTAAATCTCAGACATAATCCTCTTGATCCGCAGTTTAATCCACTTCCCTTGGGTTTAGAGACAATTCTTCAAATAGCTCTATGCTTTCCACTTGGAAGAAATGTCTACAGCAGTAAAAAACTGGACACTTGCATGTTCAGCAGTTTATCTAACCCAGACTTTTCCTGCTAAGCAATATTTCATAGAATTTTGATTGTGGTTCTATTCTCTACCCTATTCCCACTCCTTTTTCATTCACATCTTTCCTTTTTTCTGGTCATATCGCTACAAACTCACACATTCTGCCTAATCTAATTACCGAATTTCTTCTTGTGAATCATTAGCACCTCTAGCCTGCAAAATATATCAAATCTGTATCTTTCTATGATAAAATTAACACATGTGATAGGATTTTTTAAATGCTGTATTTCACACATGCGTATGCGTAAACCCAAACTATACGATGGCTGTAATTTCCATTGTAAGGGTGAGTGTGTTTCAAAGGACAGACTGGAATAAGACTTTTATTTAGGACTTCAAATTGAAAGCCACTTCATTGTGTCGATTCATTGCCCATGTGTAAAGTGGAGGGCAAAGTTGAGCTTTCAGAGTTCCCTTTGCCCATGTTAGTGCTGGTTCCTCTTGTCCATCTCGCCCAAGAATCTTACTGATCATTTTTCCACTCGCCTACAGTAACACCATCTAGTAAACTTCAAACTCACAGTAAATAAATGGAGGTCTCTCTGTTTCTAATACCCTGAACAGCGAACAAGTGAGCTTTAGACGTAACTGTTACGTCACTTCCTTGAACTTCATCTCATTGAGAAAATGCATACGCATTATATAAGACTTCCACCGTGTTGACGTACTGTATTAGTTTTCTATTGTTATTATAACAAGTTACCACACATTTAGAGGCTTAAGCAGGGCACGTTTATTATCTTACTGTTCTGTAGATCAGAAGTTGGATACAAGTCTCACTAGACTAAAAGCAAGATGTCAGCAAGGTGGCATTCCTTTCTGAAAGTCCTAAGGGAGAATTCTTTTCTTTGCCTTTTCATCTAGAGCTTGCCCACATTTGTTGGTCTAAGAGTTGCTTACTTCATCTTCAAAGTCAGTAATGGATGAGTGAGTCCTTCTCACACTGCCATCACTGACTCTTCATAGCTCAGAAATGTTCTCCACTTTTAAGAATGCATGTCATTGATTGGGCTCATCTGGTTAATCTAGGGTAACCTCTCTTTTCAAGATCCTTAACCTTAATCACATGAGCAAAGTCCCTTTTGCCAGGTAAGTAACATATGCATAGGTTCTGGAGATTTGGGTGTGTATATCCTTGGGGGACCACTATTCTACCTGCCACACTTATCTATTGTTATCTTTTGATTTTCTGGACAGATCATTCCTGTGAATGAGAATGAAAGCATGATCTTGATTTAGAGACCAACATTTTAAGTCCTTCAAACACTCATCAGAAATACATATTGATAACCAGGGCTCTCAATGAAGTAATCTACAATTCTAAATGGCATAAAAGAAATTCATATACCTGTTAACCTACACAAATATAACCTAGTAGAGTGTGACTTGGAGTACACGGTTCTCTGTTATAGCAAAGAAACAAGCAAGGCTCATGATAAGGACTCAATTTTAGTATATGTGCTGCCGAAGTGAGCACTTGATAAGGACTCAAATACATTAAAGAGTTTGTGGGACAATGAGGTATCACCTCACACTGGTCAAAATGGCTAAAATTAACAAGTCAGGAAATGACAGGTGTTGGCAAGGATGTGGAGAAAGGGGAATCCTCTTACACTGTTGGGAATGCAAGCTGGTACAGTCACTCTGGAGAACAGTATGGAGTTTCCTCAAAAAGTTGAAAATAGAGCTACCCTATGACCTAGCAATTGCACTACTAGGGATATATAGAGATGATACAAATGTAGGGATCCGAAGGGATATCTGCACCCGAGTGTTTATAGCAGCAATGTCCAAAATAGCCAGACTATGGAAAGAGCCCAGATGTCCATCCAGAGATGAATGGATAAAGAAGATGTGGTGTATGTGTGTATATATATATATATATATATATATATATATATATATATATATATATTCATACAATGGAATACTACTCAGCCATCAAAAAGATGAAATCATGCCATTTGCAACGATGTGGATAGAACTAGAGGGTATTGTGCTAAGCGAAATAAGTGCATCAGAGAAAGACAATTATCCTATGATCTCATTTATATGTGGAATTTAAGAAACAAAACAAAGGAGAATGGGGAAGGAGGGGGAAAATAAAACAAGACAAAATCAGAGAGGGAGATGACCCATAAGAGACTTACTAATAGGAAACAAACTGAGGGGTTCTGGGAGGGTGGGGGTGGGGAATGGGGTAACTGGGTGATGGCCATTAAGGAGGGCATGTGCTATAATGAGCACTGGGTGTTATATAAGACTGATGAATCACTGACCTCTACTTCTGAAACTAATAATATACCATATGTTAATTAATTGAATTTAAATTTAAAAAAGCAAGCAAACACGATGCAGGTATACAAATATCACAACTGGAATTTAATTCTATAAGTTACTTATCATTGAACATATATTGAGAACATATAACTGCATCAATATGTATTCATCTGTGATATACCAGGTGAGTGTGTGTTTATGGACAATTCATGGATAATTTAAAAATTTATACAAAAATACATTTTTTAAGATTTTATTTATTTATTTGACAGACAGAGATCACAAGTAGGCAGAGAGGCAGGCAGAGAGAGGGAGAAGCAGGCTCCCTGCTGAGCAGAGAGCCCGATGCAGGGCTCAATCCCAGGACTCAGCGGGGTTTAACCTGCTGTGCCACCCAGGCACTCCCCCAAAATACATTTTACACAAAAAAATTAAAATAATGAAGTTGTGGGAGTGGGGGAGGAGAAGAGCTAGACTTTTATATTATTTATTTCATTCTTAATGCAACTTTTTTACTAAGTATAAAATGAATACATGCTCATTTTGAAAAATTTGGGAAATATATAAAGATTTACCTCCCAAAAAAGAAAGCTGTAATCATCTTCTCCTACATTCTTATTTAGGTTCACATTCAATAGATAAGAATTAATAGCAATTGTTGTAATACCACCGCCATAATAACATCCCCAGATATTAAAACTAAAGATTCCTTATACTCAAATGAAACAAATTTTTAAAAGACTTAAGATTACCTTCAGTTGATTCTCTCCTCTCCAAGATCTATCCCAAACTGTGGGCCACTTCTTCAATTCCTAGCTTGGCATACTACCTCACTACCCCCAGAATTGACTTGCCCCCAAAATAAGCAGCTGGTAAGAATCTTGAAATGTGACCACACTGAGGTCCTTACAACAGCAATAATAAAGATTTATTGAGTATTTCTAATGTGCCAGGTGCTAGTCTACATTTATTAATTCATTAAATCTTCACAACCACCTATGGGGTCAGTGCTACAGCCACTCCCATTTTACAAATGAGCACAGGGAGACACTAAGAGCTTACATGCCTACTCAGGTCACTCAGTTACTAAACAGCAGTCCCAAGGCTTCAGACCCTAGCTATCCACTTTGATTTATTTTTCCAGCTTCCTTGGAGCCCCAGGATGCCTTGCTCTTTGCCTCCCAGCAATGCAACAGAAGCCAGAAAAGATAGATATTTGAAAAACTGCATCTATATTGAATTATAGAAAGGTCTTTAATGGTATCGAAATACCAAGAGCAGCTTAACGTTTTATGAGTCCTTATTGGGGGCCATGTGCTGCCAGGCACTTTATCTCATTTAATTCAAACAACCATTTCACAAGGGAGGAACAATTCCTGACACCATTTTTACAGTTGAAGAAATGGAAACTTGGAGAAGTTCAGTAACTTGGCCATGGCCACACAAGAGGTAGAGCCAGAATTCCACCCCAAATCTCCAAACTCGTGGGCCTGCCCTGTTGGCCAATGTGTTTTACTTGATTCTGTGCTTGTCTCGGTCCTGTTCTATAATTGTATGGACATGGATAAAGACACAAAAGGCATAGAGATCCACCACCTCAAGATTCAAAATAAAAACCAAAATTAAACTTGACAGCCTGGAGTGATGTACAAAAAGAAGAGAATGGAGATTTCAAGCCATGCCCACGGGGCCTCAAGTAGTTCACCATGCTATGAAACCTAGAAGTTAGAACCGAGGAGGACGAGGGAAGGGGTGGGGAGGGGCACAGTCCTAAAGCCGGAGAGCAAAACCAGAGTTCTCTCTCTCTCTCTCTCTTTTTTTAAGGGTTTTATAAATTTATTTGACAGAGATCACAAGTAGGCAGAGAGGCAGGCGGGGAGGGGTGCAGGGGGGAAGCAGGCTCCCCGCTGAGCAGAGAGCCCGATGCGGGGCTCGATCCCAGGACCCTGAGATCATGACCTGAGCGGAAGGCAGAGGCTTAACCCACTGAGCCACCCAGATACCCCAAAACCAAAGTTCTGATAGTCCAGTAAGCCAGCAGAGCACTCTCCAAAAATCTGGGCACGAAGAGGCTAGAGTATATGTCATATGAGAGAAGTCTAAAGAAATGGAGAGGGGGAAATCAAACAAAAATGGAAATAGGTTACAAGAGCTGGTTTTAAATGCTGGGTAGGCCCGCTATTCTGTATATGTGGAAATAACTCCAAGGAGGTGACTTAGGATCAAGAAATGTGTTTTAAAGAGATTTTAAAGAGGAGGTAGATTTGGTTGAGGAGAAGGAAGATCCTGCAAACAAAAGTTATTCTAAAATGGAATTATGGTTGATGTTTCCTCCTCACCTGGAGTACTCAGCCACAGGCTTCATGCTCGCTTATCAGGAGTGACCGAGAGGGCCCAGTGAGTGTGTGGCTTGGGTAGGGGAGAAGGACCATTTGCTTTAAGTTTGTTTTCATCCCCACACTTCCGTGATTCCATGAAATGGGCTCCAGCAACTATAGTTAAGAGGTAAGAAAAAGGAGGCAGGACATCAGAAATAGGAAAACATGAGGGGGACAGGTTTCATAAAGATAGGAACCTTGATTTCTTTCTGTCTTGGGCTCCTAACCACTACTAGATTTGGTGTGGCTTTCATCTGAGAAAAGGAAGAATGTGTTACTTTCTTTTTCTTGGGAATTACATTTCTGCCTAACAAATTGTCAACCTGATTATTAGGTTGTAAATATGTTTCTACTTGTGTTGTGAAGAAAAGTACATTTTGATGGATGTCAGAAATGAACGGAATATATTGGCCCCACAACAACTCCAGCCTGTTGAAAGGAATGGAATCTCAGGAAAGGTGGGTGGCCACTGGAGATTTGGAAAGAAATAAAACATCTTCAGAATCCCTGGGATCTGGCTTTTGGATACTTGTCAAAATTACACTTTGAAATGCAAAGATTCTATCATGGGCTTAGTTTTTGTTCACTTTCAATGACTACAACAAAAAATTAAGACAATGCATTCCTTTATTGAAAGGCTATAATTTGCACATTATTGTCTGACATTGTTGATACTGTATTGACAGTGAAACCAAGCTCATGTGTAAATGTGGTTGCCTTACACCAAGGATACCTTCCACACTGGGGTCACATGTAGTTTTGCTCTGCTGAGTAAGTGACTACATGTTTCTAGCATTTTTCTGGTTTGCAACTCAGTCTCTGTGCTTTGTTAGGTACATATTTCCTTTGTTCAACCTGTGCTACATATTTCTGATTATCGTATGGAACTTAGACTGCAAAACAAAAGTTCCTGCAAATGTTCATACCATATAACCTGGGGCCATGCCAAAGCATGCTTTTATTATAATTTTTTTTTACCTTCTTCTTTCATGATTTTAGAATCATAGCTTTCCACCCAATAATCATAAGTAATTAGCTCAGAAGTTCTATTGTACTATGTCTCCCTTCTCTGTCTAGATCAGGGGAAATGAATTTAACTGAGTATCCTTCTAATTCCAGCCAACTTTTATGTCAGAAAGTCACTGCTGACTTTCATGACAAATTGCAAATAAAAGGATGCCAGTGAAAAGGATACCAGTGGCACTCACTGGGGCACCTGGGTGGCTAAGTTAGCTAAACATCTGACTCTTGATTTTGGCTCTGGTCATGATCTCAGAGTCTTGAGGTCAAGCCCCAGGTCAGGTTCCATACTCTGCAGGGAGTCCGCTTGAGATTCTCTCTCCTTCTCCCTCTGCCCCTCCCCTTACTCTCACTCTCTAAAAAATAAATTAATTAAATAGGGACGCCTGGGTGGCTCAATTGGTTGAGTGGCTGCCTTTGGCTCGGGTCATGATCCCAGCGTCCTGGGATCGAGTCCCACATCGGGCTCCTTGCTCGGCGGGGAGCCTGCTTCTCCTTCTGCCTCTGCCTGCCACTCTGTCTGCCTGTGCTCACTCTCTCTGACAAATAAATGAATAAAATCTTTAAAAAAAATAAAAATAAAAATAAAAAATAAATTAAGTAAATAAATAATTTGATGGTAATAACAATGAAATGCCCCAACTAGGTGTTTGGTCATAAAATGAATGAGTATCTAGAGCTGTAGTGAATCTTATATATAATAATTAAGTACTTCCATGTTTGGCACATAATAGATACTCAATAAAAGACTTATTGCTAAAACTAGCAACTGGGTTCAGTGTTCTTGTTTTATATATTCATAGACTTAATCTCTATCATAGAGCTTGTCACACTAATGTGTTTTGCTCTGTTTACTTATCTGTCTTCCCATGCAACTATATTTCATCTCTATATCCCAAGCATATAAATCAATGTAATTTGTTGAATTATAAGTCATCAAATGCTTGCCTTTGGACTTCTAACTTAATCAATAGTTCTGCTGGCATAGAACTCCATTATCTCTTGTAAAATAAGCAAATTTTCCTGTTCACATTTTAGTATTCTCTATCGAAACATAAATCAAAGTTTTAAAAATGTATTTGGATGTAATTGTACGCTCAATTTCACTAATGAAGAAAAGTTCACATATTGATTATTCTGGAACAGCACAGTTCTGCTATATGTGACATTTAGGATAGCTGGCCATGTACATACAACTACTATGTCAAACCACTGAACAAAGAATCTGAATGACAGACTTCCTTCATGGTCAGGTCTAGAGAGGCCATGGAGACAAAATTCAAAAAAAGCATAGAATCTGGAAAAGAAGTTATAGGGACAGTAAGAGTAACTAATGATTCCTTAGCCTTCACCTAGGGTTTTATAGATAACCGAGTGGCAAAATAAATTTATTTATTTATTTACCAAAGTATTATAATGCTCAAGTATGTCTGGAAAATCCTTGATGACTCTATCTTTTCCTAATCCCAAAACTGTTAGCTTTCCTAAAAGCAGTAAAGAAAGCAAGTGTCATTCACAAGGGATGAAGGTTGAAGAGCTTTACAAGATGAAAGCACTAACTCTAATTTCCTGAAAAATTAATTAAGAGTAAGTTCTTATAAAATGTGGCAGATTCAGTATGCAATGGTGTTGAAGCAGAGTAGGGAATGGGGGTATGGTCAGGACAACAAAAGATCCTCATTATCCCAACAAAACCCCAATTCCAGGGACGCCTGGGTGGCTCAGTTGGTTAAGCAGCTGCCTTCGGCTCAGGTCATGATCCCAGCGTCCTGGGATCGAGTCCCACATCGGGCTCCTTGCTCCGCAGGGAGCCTGCTTCTCCCTCTGACTCTGCCTTCCACTCTGTCTGCCGGTGCTCGCTCTCACTCGCTCTCTCTCTGACAAATAAATAAATAAAATCTTAAAAAAAAAAAAAAACCCAATTCCACTTTGACCATCAGCTCACATGCCATTAAAGACCCTAAAGAAGAAATGCCTATTTTCTCAAGTAGAAGAGTTTTGACCCAAACTTTTGGGCTACTGTTTTTCTCATTGAGTTCAAATGAAGACCCTTGCCTATTTTTGATAATAATACCATGATGTCCATCCTGTCCATCCTGTCACTCTCACCCCTGCCTCACCAGAAAGACAGAGACCAAATCCTACATGCCCAGTACCATTACACAATCCTGATTCATGAATAGTTGTAGACAAGAAGAATTTTAGTCCTTTGTGGACTAACATAAATGTATAGTGAGCATCAAAAATATTTTTAAATTGAAAGTCTTCCTAACATTTTTAAAATCAAAATACCTGTATAATTTATATTCAGTTAGTCACATGTTATTTAATTGCCTGTCACAAAGAGGAGATTGTGTTCTCAAAATGTAATTTCCAGAGGATTACAAGTATGGCAGGATGCCAGTCACTGAGTCGGTTTCCCAGTAACCAGTAACATGCCCATGATTTTACAAGGACAATTATGCTTTCCAAGGCCAGTCACATAACCCACAGAAAAGCCTGTCATTCCCAAGCAGCATCCATAAGTCATACTTGGCTTTGTTCAACATATGTGCATTATACACCCACAGTGTCCTTGACTCTTTACTGGGCAATAGGCACACAATTGTGACCAAGCCTCAAAAATCTTACAACCCAAAGAATGAGACAAGTGAACGCAATATAGTTGTAAAGCAGAGCAGTTAGGTATCTGGTATGAGTGAAAAGCACTAAAATATGTGAAAATCAGTAACTATGAAACAGCAGAGGATAAACTGAGTCAGCTGGTAAACTTTAGTAGCTAGGTAGAAATGAATGTGAATACTGTTTAAAAGATGCTGAAACTTGCCTGTATATAAAGATCTTATATTAATATTCTTCCATATTCTTCTCACAGGATTGAGAGAATCCTAGAGCCACCTACCTTTCTCCAGCCAAGGGTGGTAAACCATGCAACTCAAACCATTAGGTAAGGCTGATTGAAAGGAGAGGAAGGAAGGAAGATACATTTTTGGAGCAACTTTTTATTCTTTATTCCTAAAGCAATCAACTGGTATCACAGTATAATGAGAGTTCACAATTTCCAAGAAGTACTCTCTAAACCTTTTCTCCTTTTTAAAACTCTCTCAGAGTACTCTCTGATTGGGTCATTTTTCAATAGCATAGTAAAAAAGAGAGAGAGAGAGTAAGGGGTAAGTGGCCAAAAGCAATCATAAGAGGATGTCACAGACTTGTAGGAACAGTGTCAAAAAACAGGGTGCTTTCAGAATTAATGGCATTGAAACTTACAGAAAACACCAAAGAGGGTGCATAGAAACTTTTGTTATGCTCCAGCACAAAGGGAACTCTGTGAGACGGTATGAAAATGTCTCAGAGTAGTCCTATCCAAGGCACAGGAAAGTGGGGCATTTTCTCCAACTCTAGAAATTCTTTCTGGGTCATTAACTCTTTACCATTCCAACCTTTCCCACTGCTTACAAGAAAACCATAAGAGTAAAGTCACAAGTGTTCATGGTAAGACTCTATAAGCACACCAAGAATGGTGAGATGTGAGGGGATATGAGTGGGACTCCAACAATGCCTACTCCAAATGGAGAAGAGCAAATGGGCAAGATACTTGTGATAAACCAACATAGACCTGGTTTTCCAAAAGGGAAAGTGGAGTTCAGGAACTGATACTGGACATCTCAACATTAATGTGGGGGCATTAAACATACTATTACAGGAGCAGTTTGGAGTACCTAAAAGAGAAGGCAGAAGTGATGAGAACCTAACGAGAGCCCTATCAGATTAATGTCATATCTTGTTTTCAGTAAGGTCTCCAAACTGAGAAGTGAGGGAAATGGGACGGACCCATCCAGCTGATGTGTGCAGGTCTAGGCTCTTTGGGTAGCATGAAACGACCAAGCTGCATCACAAACCGGCATGAGCAAATGGTTTACTCAGCATCAGGTTGCACAACTTCAAAGAATGCAATCTACCTAGCATTCTGGGTGAATACTGCCCCCTGGAACAGAACATAGACTATAATGTGACTAAGTGCCTCCTGGAGCTATACAATACCACTGACCCTGTGACACACAGCGTAGTGAGAGAACACAAAAGGATATTCAACATGCAGAGAAAGGCCTCCACCCCTGCAAGAGGCTTGCAAATTTAGAGCAGGAGCCAAACCATCTGACCAACAGGTTCAAGTTTATGCAGCTCCTCTCGAAGGCCTTTGAAGTATGCAAGGCAAGTAGGATGCTCTTCAACATAGCAAGATGTATCTTAACAAATTCAACATCTTTATACCAATGGATACCCATGGGTATTAATCTATAGAAAAATCTTAATGGCATGCCAAATGGCTCCTACCAAGATTTGTATTAATGACTTGATATCTCTGTTTAATCTCTCTCTCTCTACCTCCTGTCTGTCTGTCTGTCTCTCTCTCTCTCTCACATACATACACACACACACACACACACACACTCCACCCTTCATGTATAGCATGATCACTCACCTGAAGTCAAGTGATACCAAATTTATGGATCACATTCTTTTGGGAATCATGATAAATACTGCAAGTTAAGCTTCCCAAACTCCATTTCACCTCCCTTTGGTTCAAGATGATGAAGAGCCAAAACAAACAAACAAAACACCTCTTTTAGCTAGGATTCTGGGTGCAAATTGCATTCCACCCATTAGAGGGTCTCACATAGAGTCTGGAAGACGGTAGTGACGCGGATCCCAACTTTCTGCCCCTATTTGCTGTTTCCGTGCCATGTGACGCTGTGGGACAGCTATGCAGCTGCAGCAGTGGTACAGGGTCTCCTTTACATCTTTCCAGGGGTCAGGAGCTGCCCACCTGTGATAGGGCAGCATCTTCATTCCTGGATCACAGCCAGGACTCTGTGTCCTTGAATTCGTAATTTCAGAGGTGGCCTTAAAGGGAGTAGCAAGTAAGCCGGTCAGCTGTGTAACATTCTTGGAATTCTGAAGATTCAGCTTAGAATCCATTCTTCCCTTCCTGCCAGTGATGTTCCAAGCACCAAATTGTGTTAAACCTCTTCCTGCTGCAAGCGCCTAGAGAAGTTTCTATTTCCCACACTGGATGCTCACTGACATAGGAGGATGGATAAATATGTTGAATGACAGAATTTGGGTGAAAGGCAAATATTGGTGGATACAGTTGAATAAGGATAAGTGAAAAAGTTCAATACTTTGGTCCAAAATGCCACTGCACATCTACAGGCTGCTGGAAGCATAACTTAGCAGCTTTATATGGCAAAAAGTTGAGAGTGGGGCCACCACAGATGCTGATGTGATCTCCAGAAAAAGCCAAAGATATAGACCTATGCTATTAGTCTGTTCTGGTAAGACTCACTTTGAGAACAGCAATTAATCCCAGACATTGTGTTTTAAGAGGGATATAGCCAAAATAGAGATCCTTCAAGGAAGATTAGATTAATTAACCTAATCAATAGATTAAATTAAATCAAGAAAGACCTGAATCTATATCACAGAAAAAATTCTTGAAGACCACAGAAGTTTGTACCCTGAAGCCGAGACGAGATGTAAGGTGGACCATGACAGCCATCTTTAAATACTTAACATGGTTTTCTGTTGGAAGAGTCATTCGACTTGTTCTGTACATTTCAAAGGTTTGGAACCAGGACCAACAGAGGGGAGAAATGGGAAGGCACAGATGAAAGTTCTTTAGTAAGAGATGTCAGAATATATGGGGACTACTTTGGAGGCAATGAACTGTCCAATATTTGAAGTATTTGAAAATAACCTGGAGACTCATTTGATGGGGTGACTGCAGGAAACACTGAAGCATCAAATGAGTTGCTGGTCCAAGAAATTAACCTTTGAGGCTTATTCCAAATCAGAGAATTTTTAATAGCAAAGTTTTTACAAAACTAGCAGAATATTCCTAGAAAACTCTCTATATAACACATTATTCTTAGAGATAAAAATCACACGCACGTGTGCGCATGCACATGCACACACACACACTGAATAGAGGATATAGGAGGTAGCTGAAAGAGCCCATGATTTGGAATTAAGTAGATAGAAGCTCACAGCTAAGCACTGCGTGACTCCATTGTTTGCTAGCTAGATGACCTTGAGCAATTTAAATAATCTCTGAGTCTCTGTTTCTTTATTGGTAAGGAATGAGATCTGCCTTATAATTTTATTATGAGGCTTTAAAAAATATGCCCCATGCTGGGTAGGTACAATTATTACCAAAAAAGTTGCCAACTTCTAAGATCTTTATAAATTTTTTCCTTAATTTGTAACTCTTTCAAACTGCTAGATGGGAATAGATGAATGAAGGTTTTATAATGATACGAAATTGATATAGTTCCCCCTCAGATTTATGACTTTGCCAGAAAATAGGCAGTACAGCACAATGATTAACAGTAAAGTCTCATGAGTTCATCTGATTCTGGGTCCAGCTCAGTCTCTTCTTACCACGTGACTACAAACATAGTCCATAAACAACCAGGAACTTTCGTTCTTTTATCTGTAAAAGGGGATCAATGATAGGACCTCACTTATAAGATCTGGTAGGGATAAAATCAAATAATTTTTTTTAACTTTTTCCAGTCAATTTATTTCTACAGTATTTTCAACAAATTGTTGTTGAACAAATGAATATCCATATAAAAAAACAAACAAATAAATCCTTGATTCCCCCCATCTCGTGCTCACGCACTCTCTCTCTCTCTTTCTCTTTCTCTCTCACACACACACACACACTTAAATCATGTTGGGTCATAGATCAAATCATATAGGCTAAAACTATAAAGCTTCTAGAAAAAGTATAGAAGAATATCTTCATAAACTGGGTGTAGCTAAAGATTTCTTAGGATAGTAGCCATAAAAGAAAAGAGTGATAAGTAAGATTTCACTGAAACTCAAAATTGTTTTCATCAAAGGAAACTTAAAATTATGAAGAGGTAAGTCACAGATTGGCAGAAAATATTCTTGATACATATAGCTTATGAATGACTTGTATCAAAAATAAAGAACTTCTCCAAACAACTCAACAAATTATTGGCAAAAGACTTAAATAGACTTAATGCAAATGAAGCTGTATGAATAGGCAAAAGTACTGGAAATTTTTTTTTCTGTGTCATTAACCACTATATAAATGCAGATTAAAGCCACCATAAGATACCATTTTGCATCTACTAGAGTAGCTAAAATTCACATGACTGACAACACCAGTGTAGAAGTTCGAGCAAACAGAACTCTCATAAATAGCTGATGGATATGTAAAATGATAAAACCACCTTTGAAAATGATTTGGCTCTTTTTCATAAAATTGAACATGCATTTAGTCTATGATGCAAGAATTCCACTAAAAGACGTTTACTCAAGAAAGGCAAATATATGTTTTTGTGTGTATTTTGAAGACTGTATGCAGATTTTCATAGAAACATTTTTCATAATAACTCCAAACTGGAAAACTGGAAATAATCTAAAAGTTTATCAACCAGAGAAAGAATTGGATAAAATCAAATAATTTAAGTACAGCATTTGTGCCCAGTGCTTGGCTCCCAGTGGGAGCTCTTTACCACTTGCTACTGAAAGTATGATGGTAAATAATAGTGATGGTACTGACGAAAACACAAACCGTAGGAGCATCAGCCTAAAACATTAATGCTGTTGACTGTCCTATCCTTCGGTACCTTCATCCTTGATCTGTTGTAGCATTCCTTGTTGTGGCAAGGTTATTTAGATATTTACACTTTTCGGTAGCTATATTGCACATTGACTTCTAATTGCCTTCCTTTGGCATGAATGTGCCAAAGACATACAGCCGTAACCTAACTTAACACATACACTGGCTGCAGACCTATCTGGGAGGCCAGTGTACCAGGAAGGCTAGGAAAACACGACTTTTTACTGGCAGCATTAAGTCAATAAACTTCCCAGGGGTGCCATGAACATGCAGAAGCCGGCAGTCTTAATGAGGACATGCTCAGAGCACAGTGAAATCTTATAATGTGCTCAGTGCCCTGAGGAATCCATAGGAATTTGATTTAGCAACACTAGATTCCAGTTTCTCAAAATATTAGCAAATACGATTTTCAATAATTGTCTCTTATTTTAGTGGATGACATCGCAAATTACAAGTGTTCTTATGGCATCGTTTATAATTCAGAAATGTTACCACAAGAATCTGCCATTCAGCTGTTGGTAGACGTGAGTAGAGTTTGCCTTTGTTAATACAGCACAGGCCAAATTTTTCCTTAAGACCTTTAATCGGTATGGCACGTATATCAAGGCACACGAGAAGCCCATTTCTGCAGAACTTTAAAAGGCAACCTCTACTCTATTATCATGGCATTTCAAATGAATCTCTGTCTCTTTCACTCCCCAAATCTTTTCCACGGTGCCCCACATTTTGCTCCCCACCAAACCCCTAAAGCTCCAAATACTGGGATGTAAACTGAAATAGCCAAGTAAAAGAAGTATGAGAAATGTCTTAGGCACTTCAAAACTCCCAGATTCCACTTCCCAGGAACTTGTTATCTTTGAAGTCAGAGGTAATCATAGAAATGATAAGCACACTTAAGTGACATTTCTTAGACAATGCCTGAGGGGGAGCTGGGAGGGAGCGCAGAGAAAAAGGAAAGTTTAGGGTGAATATTAGTAACTTCCCCCAGATGAAAGAACATTTATCAGCTATTTCAAAGGCACCAAGATCAATCTAAAAAGATATCATGATAGAGATAAGTTGAATATGTCCTAATTGGGGACTAACTTAGGGGGAATTTTCAAAGTAATTGTCTGGCAAGTATTAAAAAAAATCTCCTACAGAGTCACTTGAACATAAAAACTAATCACTCAGCATGTGGGTCTATCAACTGAGTTAATAGGCAAAAGAAAAAAAATGGGAAAAAAAAACCCCATTGCATCGAAGCACATCATTTAATTCAGAATCCCACCCAGTAGTCTCCCTTGTTAGAATATAATTGAGGGGCTCCAGCCTAGACAGGCAGCCCCTCTGAGCAGCCACATAAGATGTGTGACCCATAGCACCTGCGCCTTGGGCAGGCTACATCACTTCTCTGTGCTTCAGGTCCCTTGTCTGATGGCGGAAGTACAAATATAAAGCACATAGTAAAAATGCTCAGTGGTCTTATTGTTAATTTTAGTGTTACTATTTTTAGTACTGTTGTGTTGCCTCACATACTTTTCCTACAAATTTAGCCATAGGGAAACCTCTTGGGTTCTACTGAACTTTTTCACTCACCCTTTTTTTTTTTTTTTAAGATTTTATTTATTTATTTGACAGAGAGAGAGATTACAAGTCGGCAGAGAGGCAGGCAGAGAGAGAGGAGGAAGCAGGCTCCCCATCCAGTAGAGAGCCCATGCGGGACTCGATCCCATGAGATCATGGTCATTATGAGATCATGACCTGAGCCGAAGGCAGAGGCTTAATCCACTGAGCCACCCAGGCGCCCCTTCACTCACTTCTAACAAGTGTACAGATAGCTTAGTTTCTCACCTGTAGCAAAATCTACCAGTTGTCCACTAGTGTCCGTCCTCCCCTCTTGGTTCTCCTCACTAGTCACCTCTTCCCAATATCCTTGGCAGGTTCTTCCATTTCTTCCTTGCTTCTTAATAAAGGGGCACCCCAGAGCTCTCATCTTGGTTCCCTCCACTTCATCTACCCTCATCCCTTGGAGATGCCACATCTAGTCTCATGGCTTGAAACACGATGCCAACAGCTCCAGATTTCTATCTCTGTTGCCGAACTCTTTGATACCAGTATATCGCAAGCACCTAAAATAGTGTCCAGCATATAGTAGATCCTAAATAAAAATTTGCTGAGTGAGTAAATGAATAAGACCCTTAATATTTATTGGAACATATAGACATCAGAATAAAGGCTACATTTCTTAGCCTCTCTTGCAATTAGAGGTAGCACACTGGAAGGATGAAATGTTGCTAGTGAAGGCATGTGTATTAGAGCAAACACTAACAATGGCATCTTCCAAACTCAGCAACCTTAGTTTTCAATGCTTCCCCATGAAAATCAGACAGAAAAACTCAAATGTAGCAAAGGACCAATTTCACATAGCTCAATAGACTTGAAAGGAAATCACTGATGTTGACAATAATGGTCTTGAGTTAGCAACACAGCATGACAAAGTCTCTTTGCCAAGGACACATGTGCACTTAGAAAAGATTACATAAAATATTATCTTACATTGTTTATACATACAGCTAAACTAAGTCTTAGCATTTAAAAGACGGTAACATTTATTGAGAAATCTAGTATTGCCTATTAATGTCAGATAAAGTGGGTAACATTAAACTTTTTCTGGGAGACAAAGTTAAATAAGCCACTTATTTTAAGTCTCTTACAAGGTGTTGGAATACCTAGTGAAGAAGTACGAACACTGGAAGGACTGAGAGATGTACTGGTCTCAGGTGATATTTTATTCATTTAGTCGATAAATAATGACCAACATGTAAAGCCCTGTGTTAGGTGCAAAGTGTGTACAATGAGGAAGTCCATGTTCTCATAGAAGTTCTTATCTGGAAAGATGAGATGTTCACTCAGAAACCAATCTGAGATAGGATACAGTAGGTATCTTGAAGGAGGAAACAGCACAAGACCTACAGAGGACAGAGAGTCCCTGTGGCAGGGAAAAGAGGGAAGCTGGATCTTGCATTTAATTAATTAATAGTTCAAGAGCCCATCAAGATGAGCCAATCCTTTAGGAAGGCAAATTTGCAACATTCCACTGGGAGCCTTCGGATGGTTCATCCTATAACGTCCTCCAGCACCAAAATTCTGCCTCTCAAAATTTCCTTTCTTTATCACTAATCCCCGTTTTCAATCTACTATTCCACCACTGCTTCCTTTATCCCAATTATTTTGACCTTTTTATCCCCAAGTACTGGTTGATGAAAGTAGTTATAATAGCTAAGATTTACCGATTGCCCACCATGTGCCAAGTACTGTTCTAACTACTCTACATAAGATTAACACATGTAATCCTTACAGTAAGACTGTGCGATGGCTACTATTATTATCCCCATTTTATAGAAGAGGAAACCAAGTCACAGAATGACTAAATAACTGTCCCAAGGTTAGACTGCTAGTGTGGCAGTGAATAGACAAGATCTTTACTATTATATATCAAACTGAAAAAAAATCATGATAATATAGTGACTTCCTGATAAATATATATAATCTTTAAAAATACAATTGTATGTGAAAATTATATACAATTTAAAGAACTGTCCTATATTCTGAGATTAGGCTCAAATGTCTAAGCTTTTATGAAACGACAGTCAAAGAAAGTCACACAATCATCATTCCTTTAAACAAAAACATAAAAATCTAAATCCACTGAACTCTCCTTGCTGCTTTAGGAGCAAACCCTGCCACCTGGTTTGTCCTCCAACAGCTTTGTCTCATCCAGCTCTACTCCAAGTCCTTTCCTTCCCTGTCGTTTTCCCCACCAGCCTTTAATGTTGCCCTGTGAGATGCCTGTTCTAGCATGATGGTAACCCATGTTTCCCTCTAGCTCTCCCCACAGCTGAAACCTGACTCCCCTCAATCAAGCCACTTCCTTGGGTGAGCAAACTCTGCATGCCCCGTGCTCCGCCATAGCTCCTGTTCAAATGATTCTTCTTCTGTCCCTACTGGACAGCCTCTCTCCTCACCTTCACCACCAATCCTCACGCCCTCACATGCTTACTTCTCGTGCCCTTTCCCACTTCCCTCCATGACTTTACCACTGACAGTTAGGACCATCCCCAACTCAAACCCTTGCTACCTAATACCTATCATCAGCATCCAGAAAGGTGATCTTTATAACATCGAACCATTGAACAACCCCCCCAGTTCCAGGAGTATTTATTATCACTCCACTTTGCTTAATCTTACCAAATTGCCATTGCTGAAGACATGGGGGAAAGGAGAAGGTGAATCTGTCGGATTTGGCAGTTAGTCTATCAGTAGTGATACGCTTCCAGAGAGCAGCTACAGCAAGATGTGGAAACAGAACCCTGGCTGCAGGACGTTAAGGGGTGAGTGGGTGGCAAGATAGTGGAGGTCACCATCACTCAAGAAACTTCCCACCTTGGAAGTCATTTGATCCCACAGCCAAGCAGATTCTCTTTCTCAGCACTATTCCCTTGGTTATGCTGATGTTAACATGGTTGTCCTCTTATACCCCTAACAGGTCATTCTATGTTTTCATTTAATACACAAAACATTTCTTGAACCTCAATTATGAATCAGGCAATTTGGGAGACACTGAGGACATCAAAGACCATTCCTTCCCTTAAGTTTCTCGGGCTTGGAAAGGTGACTATTATAGATTTGGTACACCTTTAATGAATAAAATGGGAACACAGCAGAGGAAAATAATACCTCTAGCAAAGGACAGGAATGAGGGCCAAACGAAGCTGCCTGAAGGAGGGACCACTGAGTCTCAAAGACAAGGAGTATGTCAGATGTAGTCAGTTGCAAGGGAGATGGCATCTCCTCAGGAGCAGATCGTACAGCACAAGCAAAGGATTAGAGCATGGTCTGTTTGGAAATGGTAAATAGCTTGGTGTGGGGTGGCAGATACTAATGTGAGAGTGGTAAAGATATACCACTGGGAAGATGAATTGGGACCAAATTACACAGGACCTTAAAGAGGATGCCCACAATATGAATTTTACCTTGTAGGCCAAGAATAATCACTGAAAGATATTGAGACAGTGACACCATAACAGCTCTGTTTTAGACAAACAATTCTAGAAATGGTATTGAAAGGTAGAAAAGATTAAAGGAATACAGGAAATAGATCTCGGCTGGTGCAATGTTCTAGGGTTCCTACGCCTGGGTTCCTTCTTGATTTCTGTCGTGGTCTGTCTTAGTGAGAACTGCAGTAGTTGCTCTGTTTATATAGAGAGGGAAAAATAATATGAGTCACCTCATGGTGACTCCGTCACCTCAATCAATGGGACTTGGTGACCAGTTAAATATGGAAATATAGAGATCAGGAAGAGTTAAAAACGGATTTAAAGTTTTAAACCTAGGAGACTAGTGACAAAAATATCAGTAGCCAAGAGATAGGGGGTCTTTGCCAATTCTCCTTCCATGTCCTGCTCCAAAAGTTTTCTCTTTCATCTTCTTTAAATTTTCTAAACCCTTTGCATGACATTTTCATATCCCCCAATTGTTCAACTGTCGTATGGGTGGTGACCATATCTCCTTCTAGCCAGCATCTCTGACAGGTTCCAAACATACTTTCTCAGTTTGCCTGCTAGAGATCTCTGACTGGTTATCTCACTAGGATCCCAAATTAGTTGTCAGATGTGAAACTCGCCTCTCCTTACCGCCCACCCAAACCAGCTCTTTCCCCAGGCTTCCCTTTTCTGGGATTAATACCTTCCACCCAGCCCTAAACCTCTCAATGATCCAATCCTACAACCAGTTCGCTGCTAAAACATTGTGTGTGCCTCATTCACTCTGCTGTCACCGCTCACCTCCACGCCTCCTCTCCATCCCTCCCGCCAGCTCCTTCCCAAATCAATCCCTCTGTTCTCTCACCTCCAGGCCTCCCAGCAACATTCTGCCCCCACCCAGTGCGACAGTTTTCAGTGGGGTCCTAACAGTGTTCTCAGGGGTAGACATTTCCACATTCCATCATTTTAAGGTGCTCCCAAAGCAGCCAGAAAGTCACATTTCGCCAAAGAGTGAGCTGCAGGTCTCTTGGGCAAGAACTACTTTTCAGTTAATTTGTTACTGTCGATAACACATAGGGCATGCCCCAGATCCTAGGGTAATGCATTTTCTAATCTAAGAAGAAAACTGCTTCCTACATGGCCCTCTGAAATGTCTACTATGGAAACAAAAATTTCTATTTGAATAGGTTTTTTTTTTTTCCTAATTTTTAAAATGTTTCCACAGCAGTCATCCACCCGTGTCAACACATTAAATTCCTTCCTTTCCTGAGATTGTGTTTTCTCAATGTGAGATAGAAAAGCTTCCGTAATTGGCAGTCATGGGAAAACATTTGCGACCTGGAACCAATGGATCGGGTTATTTTCTTAACAGTCACACCAACCGCCTTGTCTCATTAGCGGACTTCTGAGTTCACGACTAACTCTGGGCTGACTCACGTTCACAAAGGCAGCACAGATGTTCCCTAGGTGCCGCAGGCGGCCCTTTCACAGTGTTCCACGGGAACGAGATCGAGGTCACTACTAGAAAGTAATTGGATTTCAACACGGGGAGCTCAAAGTGCCGCTTTGGAAAGGTAACCTCTTGTCATGTCCAAGTGTTCCTCTGAGTCCAAAGGCATCACTTCCCTCTAAGGGGGCTTTTCCAGTCTCTACTGCCCAGCCCCCGGAGCGGAAGAAAGGAGACTCCTTTACAGCCGCCCGCGCAGCTCCGTTCCACCTGCCTGCAGACTCCGGGGTGAGCGTTCCCTGCCCGCAGAGCTGCAGTGAGCAGTCGGGAGGGGCTGGGGCTCAAGTGACATGGTACAGAGATCAGCACAAAGGGACAGGATGCCCTATCCAAAGAGGATACATTCGAGAAAGACTTCAAGATGACAAGGTGAAACCTGTGACTCAGTCTTCCTGGGCTCTGAGACCATGAGCAGGAGAAGCCGACCTCACGGTTTTCTGAAAACCAGAGGAAACTTTAATGAGGCCCCAGACGAGTAGACGAGCCCATAAAGGAGCTTCTGCTACTGCTCTCCAGCCACAGGTGTGGTTTCAGAAAGGAAAAGACGGGAAGATTCTGGGTAACTCACATTTTAGGGTCAATTCCAGTTTCATTTTTTTCTTTTAAAGTTATTATTTATTTATTTGACAGAGAGACAGACAGTGAGAGAGGGAACACAAGGAGGGGGAGTGGGAGAGGGAGAAGCAGGCTTCCTGCCAAGCAGGGAGCCCGATGCTGCGGGGCTCAATCCCAGGACCCCAGGATAACCACCCCAGCGTGAGAAGGCAGATGCTTAACAACTGAGCCACCCAGGCACCCCCACCTCCCAGTTTCATTTTTAAAGTGGCCATTTTTTAAACTGTAAAAAATAGTATATATTCATTAGAGAATAATAAGGAAAAGATGAAAATAAAAAATAAAATCACTTTGATCCCAAGATCCAGAGATATCTACTAATATTAATAGATAATATTTCTAAGAAGATTCCTCCAGTGTGTGTGTTTGTAAGAGCATGTGTGTGTGTGTGTGTGTGTGTGTGTATTTTATTCTCATATATTCTTTTCTCCACCATGCTGTACTTACTGTCTTATAACCACTTAACAGTATATCAAAGACTTCTCCATGTCACTAAAAATTCTCCCCTTTTCAGCAGATGCTTACTTAGTATTCAAGAACAAATTTTACTTTAAAAACATATTTGCATCAATCCAAACTGCACTGTTGCTTGCAAGCCATTCTCAGAGCAGAAGAAAGAAGCTAGTTAGGCATTGCTTCAGTCTTATGGACCCTGTTATTTGGGGTAGATACTGCTAAACTTCTTCATAATTCTGTATTTTAGACAGTATTTTTATCCAAAACTCAAGGGCATCAGAGATATTTTATGCCAAGAAAATAGAAATATAGGGGTGCCTGGGTGGCTCAATTAGGCACTTGCCTTCGGCTCAGGTCATGATCCAGGGGTCCTGGGATCACAGCCTGAATGAGGCTCCCAGCTCAGCAGGAAGTCCACTTCTCCCTCTGCCTCTCCCCCTGCTCATGCTCTTTCTCTCTCTCAAATAAATAAATAAAATCTCAAAAAAAAAAAAAAAAGAAAATAGAAATATATAAAGGACTTATACAACTCAACACCAAAATAATCTAATTAAAAATGGTTAGAGAACTTAAGTAGACATTTTTCAAAAGAAGACATACAGATGGCCAACAGACACATGAAAAGGTGCTCAACATCATTCATCATCAGAGAAATGCAAATCAAAACCACAATAAGATATCACTGCACATCTCTCAGAATGGCTAATGTCAAAAACACAAGAAATAACAAGTGTTGGTGAGGATGTGGAGAGAAAGGAACTCTTCTCCACAGTTAATGGGAATGCAAATTGGTGTGGCCACTGTGGGAAACAGTATGGAGGTTCCTTCAAAATTACAACTAGAAATACCATATGGCCCAGGAATTCCACTATGGGTATTTACCCAGAGAAAACGAAGACATTGATTTGAGATTTTATTTACTTATTTGACAGACAGAGATAACAAGTAGGCAGAGAGGCAGGCAGAGAGAGAAAAGGGGAAGCAGGCTCCCCACTGAGCAGAGAGCCTGACTCGGGCCCGATCCCAGGACCCTGAGATCATGACCTGAGCTGAAGGCAGAGGCTTTGACCCACTGAGCCACCCAGGTGCCCGAAGACATTGATTTGAAAAGATATAAGCCCTCTATGTTTGCTGCAGCATTATTTACAATAGCCAAGACAAGGAAGCCAACCCGTCCACCATAGATGAGTGGATAAAGATGTGGTATATATACACAATAAAAAATTGTGAAAGCTTTCCATTTGCAACAACATGGATGGACCTAAAGGGTATAAAAGTGAAATAAGTCAGAGAAAGACAACAACTACTATCTGATCACACTGGTATGTGGAATTTAAGAACCAAAACAAATGAACAAAGAAAAAAAGAGACAAACAAACAAGCCAGAATTTTAAATATAGGAAAAAAATTCATACTTGCCAGAGGTGGGTGGGTGAAATAGAAAGGATTAAAAGTACACTTATCTTGATAAGTGCTGGAAAATGCACAGAATTATTGGATTATTATCTTGTACACCTAAAACCAATATAACACTCTCTGTTAATTACATTTCAATTAAACAGTAGAAAAGAACATGTAACTTTTCTTGCAGCCAAATATGCCAGGCACTGTGCTAAGCAATTCCCACGCATTATCTCATTTAATTTCATCAACACTCTTTAATATGAGTTGTTGTCCGTATTTTTATGGAAACTGACACTTAATGAGTTATATGACAGACCTGTGGCTCAACCCCAGTTAATCTAGAGAATTCGACTCATGAATAATTCACCCCATGCTTTTCCAATAAGAATTTTTATTCTGTAAGAAATGAAAGAATGACCCACATTGAAATTAACTCCTTATCCCATCACCCAATCACAATTTACTCAACAAGTAATAAAGTGGGAAAAACTTGTATAATCTTTTACTTGTGTTAGTGAATGGGGTCTTTAACTTTGTGGCTTGGAGAAAATGATGAGAAAAACTGAAATCCTTTGTTCCAAGTGACTTCTAGGATTTAAGCATATAGTGTCACATGTAGATATTTTCTTTGAATGATCTCTTTCACAACCTCACCACTGCCTTTCAGTGAAGAGAGCCACCTCTCACAGCCCACCCCAGGCTCAGCACCTGCGACCAAAGCCAGGCTCTGCAGGGCAAGTAATTTATAGACAATGGCTGGCTGGCTTTCAACACTAGATGGTTTCTGCTCAAAGCATGACTTTCTAGTTACTATGGAAAAAGCTTACTTCTCTGGAGTAAAAGTCACAGACCTTAAATTTCTGAAAACATAACCTGCAGCATTTGCTGAAAAAATTTCTTTTCTTCTTTGCCTGATGATACAGCATAAATTTAAGGACATAGAGGATCAGATCAAGTAGCAGCCCTTAATCTGTAAATAATCTCTTTGGCTTTATGGGCAATCAGGAAAACAGTGGGAAACAGCTGGTTCAAAATGAAAGTGACAACCTATTAGCATTCAGAGAGAAATTATTTCTCTCATCACCTTTACTCGAAGATTCTGTTGCTGTGGCAACTGGTCCCTGCGTTCATCCCTTATCCAATTGCTGAGATGACAAGGAAGCTGGTCAGGCTAAGAGAAGATCATTCACACTATCCCTTTTAAGTGACAGCCAGTAAGATCTGTGAGGGTGATTCCTTATACAAACCAAGCACTTTCCACTATAGTGAAATGCTGCTTGACTACACGTCCCTAACTTGGGTCCTTGGCTAAAACTTAAGTTCTTTAATTTAATTGAACTGGTGAACATTTAACTCGTGAACTATGATATGCCTCAGGGACATTTTAAATGTTCTTTCTTCCAGGTGCTGCTACGCAAAGTATGTGTGGGGGGTATGATACCTCCCTATGGGGTACAAAATGCACGGGGCAGAGATGTTCTACAACTGGGCTTATGGAAGGAAGAGGGCCACAGCCGTCCCCTCACACCCTGGCAATCGGGCTTCGGGCTGAGGCTGAAATGCGGACCATAGGGCTGTTTTTCCTACTTGCTACCCCCCTGTCAGAAACCCAGTTGGAGTCTCTCCAGTCCCTAATCCATCACTAAAAGCACAAACACGGGTTCCTGTGCACTCTGGTGGCTAGCTTTCTATGGAGACACCCATAAACTACATTTCTTTATTGTCTGAACACACAAATACTTCTCAGGTAGAAACAGAGTCATGAAGCCAAATCATTTAGTTCTATTTCCTGAAGGAAACCCAAAGGATTGGTTTATCTTGGGTGACTGCCCCTGATGATTTCTAGAGCACCTCACTATCGTGATGTTTTTAGACCTGTTGCAAGAGCAGAGAACCTGCATTCATCATCCTGCTTAAATAATAAATGCATTGCTTTTAAAAGTTTCATGGGAGCTGGAAACCAAATGTTCTTCAGGGAACACTCTCATTCATCAACAAGCAGTTTCCATTCATGACTCGTGCTGTGGTAGGCCTAAGAAGAATGAAAAGGAAGTCCATTTTCAAAATTATACGGTCCTCCAATGCTCATTGATAGCTCTCTGTCTTCCATTTCCAGAGGGCCATGTCTATTCTCTCCCTACTCAAGCATGACATAATAGATCTAAGTCACTTCTCCGGGATTTTTCAACTAATATCTCTTGTTAGTACTGTGCTCCCCCCACCAAAACAAAAACAAAAACAAAAACATGATTTGCTTTTGTCCAGTTGCAAAGGAAACTCTTGGCTACTTTGAAAACTTGATAGGCAGAAGAGAGAGTAAGCAGCAACAAAAATAATTACTTTGGCATTAATAACTCTCAGCTAGGGAGGGAGCTTCTTACATGTGGTTTATTACTTGTGATTTGATATGTACAGAGTGGAAAAAACTTTTTTATTCCAGATTGAGAAAGCTTTCGCTTTTTAAAGACCTGCTGCACTGTTGGCCCTTGGCCATTTCAGGAGTCTCTGGAACACCACTATCTTACAGACTTCTTTTGCTTGAGATCCTGAGATCTCGTCTCTCTTCCTGATTGCCACATCCTGGGCTTATTTTCCTCTACTGGTCTCACAATGCACATTTTAGAATTCCTTTTGTAACTGATGATACTGAAGGACCAAAATATATGTTGTCTGAGTTTTCAAACCCATACGGGCCAGCCCTGGGCTGTTTTAGAAGAATAATGATTTTTTTTTTCAAGATTAAATAGAATTATAACATTCAAAAAAAATAAAACTGCTTCATGCAGTAGTATATGGCAAGCTTCCAACCCACTACAAGCAAAGCTTTGAATAATTTCTACAGTCTTGCAACGCCTCATTTCATATCCTAGAGAGCAGAACAAGTGTCTGTCCATGGTCCCATGAAGGCCTTCCAGCCCAGGGCCGCAGAGCTCCTCTCCCTCCTAATGACAGACACTCTAACAAATCCACACGAGAGCAGAATGAGCAGTGCCAAAGCAATTAATCACAGAGTGCACAGGACAGAGCCTAGTGATGTCTATCTCCTTTGTTTTTTATTTTTTTAGTTTTGAAATTTCAGATAACAAAAAATTATATTATAGAAAATTAGAAAATACAAATAAACTAAAAGAAAATTTAAAACATTTATAATCCCATTCCACAGAGATAACATTTATTGGATATCCTTCCAGAAGTTTTCTATTTTTCTTTTTTTTTTTAAGAAAAATGGATTATGCTACACCTATTGTTTTTATAAATCTAATAAAAGGTGAACACCTTTAAATGGCAATAATATTAATCTTTGTTATTTCAATAGTTGTATGGTTTGTCTCATATGATTAAACCATAATTTATTTAACCAAATTCTCTGTTGTTGAACCTTGAGTTGCTTATATGAATATTCTACTGATCATCCTTGAATATAAATCTCCACCTACCTACTATTTGATTAACATAAATTCATAGTCATAGAAGTAGACTTGCCAGATCCAAGGATATGTATGTTTTTAAGGAGGACTTTGATATATATTTTCAAAATGCTTTCCAAAAAATTCAGTTTACCATCTATCAACCGCTGTTGATAGAGCCCTTCAGACTATCCTTTTCTTAAATCAAAATCTTATATATCCCAGAGTCAGATATAAATGCTTTTCTGAAGGCTGCATCATTGCTTTGCTCTGTTACATTAGTAACCACAACTACAGATAGCAAAAATGAACTCTTGTAATTACTAAATTGCCATAATATTCAGCTGTTTTTTTCAAAGGGAGTAGGGGTGGGTCCCTGCAGACACTGGCCCAGTACACTTTTCCCAGAAGGGCTGCCCAACCCCCCTTACAGTCATGGAAAAGAACCCCAAGCAGGACTGACTTGTCTGTGATCATTCATCTCTGGAGTGTGGACTTTTGTGGGTCAAGGTGACTTATAGTCAAAGAAAGGTACAGTTCTGATTTCAGAGGTCCTATGAGCCAGGTTCAAATCAGGGGCCTCCCAGGTTCATGGGAGAATGATAGAGGTAAGCAGATTCCTTCAGGGGCTATTGGGAGGGTATGCCTTTCTTAGCTCCTGAGAGGTCCCCTGAACTAGTGGCCACTAACTCAGACTGGTGCCCCCAGAACCTGGCAGGGCCAAAGCAGCTCACCCTCGTTTTCCTATTAAAGTCTTTCTTTGTCAGCAGGATGGAGCAGATTCCCCTGCTAGTGTGCAAAGTGCTGGTAACAGACGAGAAGAGTCCATACGCAGGGTACCTTATTTAAGAACTGAACTTCAAACTCCATTTTTAGATGAAAAAGAGTTATCTAATAATTCTAAAGTAGTTTACTAATTATACGCTTTATTCTCATTCCTTCATTCATTCCTCAAATAATCATCACATGCAATAGGGGTATTAAGAGCACCACCCCTGAAATCAGACTACCTGGGTTCTAATCCCAAGCCACCTTGAGTGTGTGTGTATGCGTGTGTGTGTGTGTGTGTGAGTGTGTGTGTGCGCGCCTCCATTTTTTCAAGTATAAAATAGAGATAATGCATTAGAACACCTCCTTGAAAATGAAATTATATTTTTATTTAATTCCCTTACTTAGAATTTACATAAAACAATGTCTGATAACCTAAGGGCTCAGCAGATGCCAGCTACCACGGCTCCTGCATACTCAAGGGCTGCCTGGAAACCAGAGACATGAAGAAAAAACTCCCTAGATTCCAAAGGCTTCCTTTACAATAGCGAAGGTGACTATGTAAACAAATCATGAGGGCTGCGTGCTAAGTGCAGCACCACAGACATGAAGAAGAGGCAACAGGATCAGGAAGGAGTTTTTAACTCGGCCTGAGGATGCCGGAGAAAGCGTACTCTCTCTTCCAGGAGTTTTGTTTTTAGGATAAATCAGAATTTGTCACGCAGAAAAGGAGAGGAATGGCATTCCATGCCGCTCGGTAATACTTGTGAACGCGCGCGGAGAGGCGCGATGCAGGGGAGAATACAGCTGGGTCAGGCGGGCTGCCACTTGGGCTGATACAGGGAGAAGGGGAGAAGACCCGGGAAACATCAGCGGAGACCCATTTGTGAAGTTCCTCATATTTCATGCTCCCCAGTTCTAACTTGATCCTGTGAAGTCCCCCTTTCTCTCCTCCCGGAGTCTTAGGAGGACATGCCAAGGAGAACTTCCAGCCTTGGAAGCATGGTTTCCTTGGGGCGCCCAGGTGGCTCAGCTGGTTAAGTGTCTGACTCTTGGTTTTGGCTCAGGTCATGATCTTACGGGTCTTGAGATCAAGCCTGTGAGGGCTCCCTGCTCAGCGGGGAGTCTGCGGCCCCACTTCCTGAACCCCTGTCCTGACTCATGTGCACACACACTCTCAAAAACAAATAAGATCTTTGTAAAAAAAAAAAAAAAAGAAGAAGAAGCGTAGTTTACTCAACAACAGGTGTGACAACGTGCAGTATTATTTTCCTACTATAATAACTCAAATATTGTGGAGTGGGCTATAATATTCGCCTAACTTTTCAAGGATTTCAATGAAATGTAGAATTTAGACTGTGATGCTTAGGGCTGGCTATGCCTCTAGCCCTCAAGAGCTGGCAGTTTTTCTCCTCTGCCAGTCAGGTCTCCCAGCAGAAACACAGGGAAAATGGCGTGTCTGGGGAAAGCAGAAGAAACTACTGTGACATGTCTTGTTCAAAGACAGCTTTGCAAAAGTATTAGAGAAGCATAGGGGGATTTGGAGAGAGAGGTGCTATAAAGTAGATTTACCTGGAGAAGGATCACCCTGGCTTCAGTGTAGTTCTAAAATAATAATAATTAATAATAATAATAATAATAATAATAATAACTAGAATGGCGTTCAGAAAGGCCAGTGCTAAGGTTATTTCTATAACCCAAACCCAAGATGGCCAGCTGCCCCTTCTGTTATTCTCAAATACCCTGCACTTCTCTGGAAAAGTATCTGGCACTTTCTTCAGTGTATGTGCTACTAGAAACCTCATGAAAGAACAAATTGAATGTTATTTATTGCTACATACCTGGTGCCTAGTCCTATTTCTGGTATATATTAGCTGCTAAATAAATGGTTGTTAAATCAGTGTACAAACAAACAGAACTAAATGGAACTGCAAAGAAATTATTCTTAGAGGCCTCAAATTTTTCTTTGGAAGAGACTAAAAAGATAAATATCTAACTTCATGGATGATTTGAATGTATCTTTTTATTGCCAGAATTTGCACTCATGAAATGATAGTTGTTGAGTTCATCTCAATTTTATTAATATTATTTGCTGGTTCTAAGTTTATTATCCTTTTTACAGATGAGGGATTGAGAAGCTCAGAGAGAGGTTAAATAACTTGCCAGGGTCACCCAGTCAGTAAAGGAAAAAAGAACTTGACCCTGGGCCTGGCTAGCTAGAGCCTGTTTTCTGACTTACTCTGCTAGATTTTAAACTAAATGGGCCAACTCTAGAAAGCTATGTGCAAGTCACGGCGTTTAATCGGCTTTCTTAAGGGAAGGTGAACTTCCACGTAAAGTTTTAGATAAGGATGGGACATTCCAATTTTAGAAGGAAAATATGAGCAGAATCCAGTGTCTGGAGAATGCCTAGTACCCCGGAAGAAGAGTGAGTAAACCAATGTGGCTTAGGGATCTAGAACTTGGAGAGAAAAGAAAGAGTTAAAAGTGAGACATCCAAGTAGAGAAATGGGTTAGAGCCAGATGTGGTCAGGCCCATGAGTCCAGGAGAGAAGTGAGCCCCTGCAGCTTTCTGAGCAGCGAAAGGAGATGGCTGGAGCTCAATGTGCCTTGTTCCCGGCTGGAGCTTGTAAAGGTAGCTTTGGGAAAACCATCTCCTTTGCTTATCAGTTTCCTACCTTTAAAAGGATAGCATATTAACTCAGTACCCTTCTTCAGATGTTAGGAAAGTAGCCTAGTTCATTATCAAAACTTTACTGAATGTAATTGTTTTTTTTTTTAAGTTTATTTATTTATTTATTTATTTATTTATTTGACAGACAGAGATCACAAGTAGGCAGAGAGGCAGGCAGGGAGAGAGAGGAAGGGAAGTAGGCTCCCCGCTGAGCAGAGAGCCCGAGGCGGGGCCTCATCCCAGGACCCTGAGACCATGACCTGAGCCGAAGGCAGAGGCTTAACCCACTGAGCCACCCAGGGGCCCCACTGAATGTAATAATTATAGGTTCTCCTTTCAACTTCAAGTTCATCAGTGGGTATAAAAAATAAAATTGCTTTCCTCTGCTAGTTTCTCTACTTCTGGCTTTTGTGACCTCTTATTTACTTAAGGCCAAGTATTCTGCTGGTTGGTGAAATCATACCCTGGACGGATGTATCATTTGTCTCTTCATTACAAGACCAGAAAAAGATGCATCTGGCTTTCTTGGTTTCTCGCCATCATTAGAATCCTATTGGCTCTGGATTCACAATTTGTTGTGGGTCTTAGTGGGAAGGTTTGAAACTTGCTTCTGGTTCTCTAGGTCTTACAGAGTTAAAGGAAATGATGTGGGGATCGGAGATAACCGGCTCCTTCCATCTGTTCCTCTCTCCCGTTTCCTTAATGTTAGATATTCACCAAGCTTGCCTGAAAGGAGGTTACAAGCCAAAACTCGCACATAGTTGGGTGAGGTCTGGAACACAGAACCCCAGGGCCGGCAAACAGCAACCACCCCACCCCAGCCCAGAGGATTTCGACATTCCCATTCCCACGTCGGCGCACATATGATATGCTTGTATCCTAAACATCAAATGTAAGCTATGGAAACAATATGGAAAACACTCATTGTGTACTCTAAAACATGGTAATTGAAAACAGACTTTGGATCCTCATTTCTTCTAAATCCAGGTGAAAGTTCCTTATCCTTAGAAAGGAATGAATGTGATCAGAGTGGTTTTTTTTTCCTGAGACTTGGAAAATATTGCTCAGCCTCAGCTACATCTTGTCTGTTTGCACCCCCTCTGCCCCACATCCTCCTCTTCTCTGCTCCTCTTTCACAGGTTTCCCCCACCCACCCTGTGCGGACCGCCCTACCCTATTCCCACTCACGGCGACATGGCCTACAGGAACACACAAGGCTTATTTCCTCAGTAGGCTGGGCTTTCGGTAATGTTCAACTGTTTAGGTTGGAGCTGTGGACTGACTTTGTCAAAAGCCATCTGGTGCTGAGACAAAACTGAGGAGAAGAGAGCAGAGCTAAGATCTGCGAGATGTGTGGCGAACCAAAGCTGTGAATTTAATGAGGAAAGAAGAGATTAAGGGAGTTCTGGCTTTTTTGGCAAAAGCCCCAGTTGGACACAGGAATGCCCAGAGGCAAAAGCAACTCAGCCTACAATAAGTTAATAAAACAGCCTATTGTTTCCGGCTTTGTTGTCAACACAGTAGAAAGAGGCTGCATCTCAGTTTCCAGGAAATGAGCTCTCTCTCCTCCCAATTTTGCATGTAAGCATATGCCCAGTCTCCAAGGATCACAGAAGATCCCTCTCTGTAGGCCTTTCTCAGCTGTCTGGCAAACTGGTGATGTGTAGCATTTATAGCAAAGATCCTTTCCTTTTGGGAAAGAATTTCGCACACCCTTCCCATGTGAGTTGCCAGTGTGTCTGTCAATATAAAATTAAATTTATATAAATAAAAAGCTATACATATAGCTTTCACTAGAAATAAATAGGAAAGAAAAATATTCTCTATATCTCCTTTTTTAAAAAGTTTCCCATGAGTGGAAAAGTGAAATATCTTCTCCAAGTGAACATCCATGAAAGTAATTCACTCTCCTTAATCCAACCGTCGTACAGCATCAAAATATGTTTATTCAGATGGAATTTCTACTCAAATATTTTTGACATGGAATTAGTTTTGTAATTTCAAAAATCTTCTATCTTTAAAAAAAATACCTTAATGACTCTGAGAGACAGAAAGTGAGAAAAACTAGTTGTACTTGATAATAAATAAGCTGACTGCATTCATCTCAAGCCAAGGTGAATAGAGTCCTCATAGTTTGTTTTTGTGTGTGTGTGTCTTTTTTTAAGATTTCATTTTTAAGTAATCTGTACACCCCATGTGGGGCTCGAACTCACAACCCCGAGATCAAGAGTTGCACACTCTACTGACTGGGCGAGCCAGGTGCCCTGACAGAGCCCAACTAGTTTTTAACAGCCCTAAACAAGCCTCTGCATTTGGAAAGAAGCAGCAATGGACATGTGCACACTGGGTAACCTCATCGTATGGATTGTGACATAGATGAGAAGGTCAGGACACATGAAATGGCTCCTGTTTTGGTAAGGGTAGAAGGTTGAAAACAATTTACAGCAGGCAATGCTAATGTAAGACTCAAAGCAGCAGTCACCCCCAGGTAGCAGAGGCAGAGAGTGACAGCTTAAGTAAGCTCTGAACCGAAGATGTGAACCCTCGAGTGGAGAAGTAGGAATTTCAGACACAGCAGTAGGAAGGACTATGACCTTGTAGTTGGGCTAACTGTTGATTTTTCCCCATTCCTGCAGGGATCTGGAAAGTATCCCTGGTCTGTAGCACATGGGGACTCTGAAGGGGAGAGATGGAATAAAGCAGACACCTGAGGCAGGAGGAAGAAGGGACGATACAAAGAAGGGCAGGCAGCCCTGGAAGAGGAGCCAGAAGGACCAAGGGAGGCTCCCATCGCACCTTCCACTAGGGCTTCGGCTGAAGATAAGAAAACCTAAGCCACGTCAGTGAAGGGAGGACAGCAGGAAGGCCTTTCGGGGGAGATTCGTGGTGTGGATTCACTCAGTGTTGATGAGAGTGGCTCCCCAGAGACAGACAGGGAGGCAGAAACTCTAGTTATTAATGGAATCCGGGTGAACGCAGGGAGTGTCATTTATAATCATTTAAATTCCAGGAAATAGAAGAGCTTCAGATCATCAATATAACTAGATTATTTAAAGCCTATTTCAAAGAAAAAGACTAGGTCTACAAAAATTAATTTGCGGCAATTCCGTTTAGCAGGCCAAGGCCAATGTTTCAGTTCTTCAACAATGACAATAAAAAGAAGCCATTTGTGCTCAGGTGGAAGGATATTGTGATGTTTTAACAGTTGCAGGAAAATAAAAACACATTTGGAATGTGTATTTGTAGAAAGAGAAGTAGATTTAAATGCCCACAGTGGACTTTTCCACTAGAGATGGAAAAGGTACAAAAAGACAGCCAAAGTCATCAAAGGCTGAATGGAAAGGGATGGACGGATGGACAGATGGATGGATGGATGAATATATGGATAATTTGGTCAAATGACTGATGGGTAAATGCAAAAGATGGGGCAATGTGCAAAAAAAAAAATCTATTTCGGTATTTTAAGAGAATAAGTCTCCAGTTTCACATCCTTTTAACAATAGAATTTTATACCACCTTTGTGATGGCAAAACTAAAACATATTTATGCAAACGGTCCAATTCACATCAAAATGAGAAGAGGGCTACACAGCTGGGCCAGTTAACATGAATGAACAACTAAGCCAGTAACATTTGCCAAGATGAATTTAGAGACGGCTCCAGAGGTTGTAAGAGGAGAAGGCAGAGAAGAGGCTTCCGGAAGAAAATGAGAAAAATAAAGGTCATGAATTTAGGATTTAGGAGTGAGAGTGGAAGGGTCAGAGAGAAAAACATTCTAATAAATGCAAAGAGAAACCTAGCAGGAATTATAGAACTCGGGAAACAAAACAGAGATGGATGAATACATATTACAGAAGGGAGTTTTGTTTTGCTTTTTAAGACCACGCCAGCCTGTGGGCCAGAGAGGGTGCCGGCTGCCAGCCTCTTGAAGCCTTTGCATGTGCTGATGTGCTGATCCACCCAGCTCCAGGGTCTGGCCTTCAGCCCTTTGAAAAGCTGGATTTTGTCAGCACTGGGACTAGGTCCAAAGCCCAGGCTCACAAAGATGTATAAACCAGAAAGCTGATGTATACACGCACAAGTACACTTTTTCCCACAGTCTCCAGAGGAAAGCAAACAACTGGAAGATCACTTGGCGAAGACAGCACTGACCTAAGAGAAGTCCTAAAAGCCCAGACCACAGAGCACGTGGGTTTGTCACTTGCCAGCCATGTGGCCATGAGCACTTGATTTAATCTGTCTCAATTTTCTCATCTGTAAAATGGGACATTCCAGTTATCTATTCCTGTGTATTATTCCAAGATTCAATGACTTCACTCAATAATCATTCTCTCTCCTTTTTTTTTTTCTTAGAATCTGCCATTTGGCAGGAGTTGGCAGGGACAACTCGGATATATAACACACGGTATTCATCGGGGTGGCCCAATGTGGGGCTGGAGGATCCATTTACAAGATGGCAAGTTGCTACTGACTGTTGTTTGGGGCTCATTTAGGACTATGGTCCCAGGGTTCCCTTCCTCAACGTGGGCCTTTCCAGAGGCTTCTCTCTGAGGCTTCCTTAAACTTTGGTGGCTGGATTCAAAGACCAGCCATCCCCAGGGGACAGAAAGTAAAAGCTGTCCATCTTCCAAGGCTTGTGCCCAGAAAAGGTCACAAGCCATATTCTATTAGCCCAGCAGCCACAGGGCACAGATTCAAAAAGGAGAGGACACAGGGCCATACACACCTCTCAATGGGGAGCATGTCAAAGAATTGTAGGGTGATGCTTTCAAACTACAAGAGTGTGCCCTCCGGCCCACCCATGATTGACATTCTTCTCATATGCAAAATACACTCACCCTCCCAAGACCCCCATTACAGCATCAAACTTCTTTTGGTTTTGCACTGTTTCTATCTCTTCAGGCCAAGCTGGTACTCCACTAAGCAATTTTCTTACAAACATTGTGGGTTTTGTATAAATCAGATTGGAGTTGTTCTCTTCAACAAAAGCCCTAACTGCAACAATAAGTCCTTTCCTTGGGCTCCTGGAGAGGCTGCCATGATACAACCACCCTTAACGATACTTAGAAGCCTTTGTTTTTAATGAGGAGCATCTAAGAGGCATCCTTTCAAAACCTTAGAGGACCTTTTGTCTGCCTGAAATGTTCTACGAGGCACTGCTTTTAGATCTTTCTGAAGTCTCAACAAAGGATTTGATAGTCCCACACTGGATTTGATCTTTGGCCTGAGGCCCTTTGTTCATATGAGAATTGCAGGCCATTTGGAAAAGTTAGGAGAGAATCCCGCAAGTCCTGGTTTCTTTATCCTAATAGTTCATTCTTTAGCTCCCTATCTCCTCTCTCCCTCTCTCACTCTCTTTTTTTAACCACAGGCTTTGAGAAGAAACCAGGCAGCACTTCTAGTATGCTTCCTGAAAGTCTCCTTAGCTCTAGCATTCATTAGGTACATTTCTTATTTTCCACACTACTTCAGGCGACTGTGCTACCAAAGCTTCCACCACTGCATAACAAGGATCCCTTTCTTCTAGCTTCCAATAACATTTTCCTCAATTTCCTTTTTGCCCTCACTGGCAGCTTCCTCCAGGCTCTACAGGCTGCTGCCAACACCATCCTCGAGGCCCAGCCACCTTCTCCCCTCCACCTGGTCTCAAATCAATTCCACATGTCTTAAGTTTTTGATATACAGAGCCCCACCTGTAGGTACCAAAACCTACATGAATCAATTCATATGAATCAATTCATAATTTACTCCATTAATAACCATGTCCTTATAAGAGCTATTACGATGATCAACTCAATAACTAGACTACGCTGATGTCATATAATAAGGACCCAGTAAAGGTTTCCTCTTATTTAAATGCTTGTAATGTATGTTTGATGTTTTACTTGAGAATATTCCATATTGCTATAGAAGAAAAGAAAACAAATCGGATGCATGTGTCTCATAAGATATTTCATGTGTGTGTGTGTGTGTGTGTGTGTGTGTGTAATTTAGCAACTTGGATGACATATTTAGACATAGAACACATACGTGAGCATAATAAGTGTTTGATATGCTTTACTTACATTTTCTAGATAAAAAGAAGAAACAGGATGGAAGATAAAAGAGAAAAAGGATGTAAGGACCAAATAACATTTAGTCATGATATTATTTTAAGTATATATTCATGATACACTAAAACCTGAGATATATGAGACTCTGTTCACGAAGGCTAACTGACCATCCCCTGGTGACACCCATCCTGGCCCCTTGTGTTTTCTGCCTATAGCTGCTCAGTAGGCTAATTGATAAGCTACAGTTGTGTCTTTACAATAAAATAAGCCCTTGCATTGAGCCCTTATACCTTCTGTCTTATTGGACCATCTGAGTCAAACCTGAAGTCTGGTCCTTATAACCATATTATTAGTAGAGAAGGTTAAAGTGACATAGAGATGGAAAGTCATGTGACCATTGTATAACTCAGGAACTTGGTGGTGTGATCTTTCTCCCACTCTCCCACCATATCTATGTAAGTTCATTTATCCCATTGCTTTCCCCTTGTGTTGCGGGACCCACTACCACCACAAAAGATAAGTTGAACTCCTCATCCCATATACGCATGAATGTGAACATTGTTTTGAAAGTAGGGTCTTTGCAGATGGAATCAGGCAAAGATGGTCATACTGGATTAAGCTGGACCCGAACTCTGAGTAGTTCTTACAGGAAGACACACAGAGAAACACACACAGAGGGAGAATGTCCTATGTGGATGCAGACAGAGATTGGAGTGATGCATTTACAAGCCAAGGAACACCAAGAAATGCCAGGACCATTAGGATGGTCCTCCCCTTGAGCCTTCAGAGGAATATGAACCTGCTGTCCAGAACTGTGAGAGAATAAATGTCTGGTTTAAAAACTGCAATATGTAGTATATTGGTATGGGAGCTGCAGGAGACTAAGAAATCTGACTTCTTGTTGTGAGTTTTAAACTGACCTGTGAAAATAAATCAGGTTACTAGAGCCTCTTAATGTGGTCTGTGGATCTTCCAGCCTTGTGACTCTTCATGTAGCCATGTTGCCAGGTGGTAGCGTGCTTGGTAGTTCCCACGCATCAGGACATTTCCCATACATAAGTCACATACAGTCATGTCTGCCTTGGATAGTTTTCAAAAGGGCACTGCCAACTTCAGGCCCCTGGAGTTTTCATGTTCTGTCCTCTAGGCAACTGGTTTTCAGCATTTAGTATCACCTAGGGATCTTGCTTGAATTTTTTATGATATGATTAAGACATAAGATTGTATACTTCCATTTTTTTTAAGTAGGTTCCACGCCCAACACAGGGCTTGAACTCGTGACAGAGATTAGGAGTTGCACACTCTACCACCTGAGCCAGCTAGGCACCCAGTAACATTGTGTATTTTAAGGTATGTTGATTTGATAAACTTACATATTGCAAAATGATTACCACCATAAATCTGGTTAAGAACTCCATTACTTCATACAATTATTATTTCTTTCTTTCTTTCTTTCTTTCTTTTTTTTTTTTTTTTTTGGCTGAGAACAGTTAAGATTTAGTCTCTTGGCAATTTTCAAGTATATAATACAGTATTGCTAACTATAAAACTATAATCACCATGCTGTACTTAGATCCCCAGAACTTACTCATTTCATAACTGGAATTTGTGCTCTTTGACCAACATCTTCCTACACTCCCCAACTCCTGGTAACCACCATTCTACTTTCTGTTTCTATGAGTTTGATTTTTTTTAGATTCTACATGTAAGTGAGATGATACAGTATTTATTTTTCTGGACTTTATTTCAATTAGCATAATATCTTTAAGTTTCATTCATCTTGTCACAAATGGCAGTATTTTCTTCTCATGGCTGAATAATATCCCGTGTGGTATTTGTGTGTGTGTGTGTGTGTGTGTGTGTGTGTGTGTGGTGTGTATCACCATGGATTTGGGGTGATATTATTTAAAAATTATTTATTATTTAAAAATTATTTAAAATGTTTATTTAAAATTAAAATTAAACATTATTTAAAAATGTGACCCACAAACTCGACGTTTTCTACCAGCTCAGAGTACAGAAACCTTCACAGTCTTCACAACCTCTTGCTTCATTGTTGCCTTCATGGGAGTCTTGGTGGCAGCCATTGCTGTCCTTTTAGATGCTTACTTAGTCCTTTTTGCTTCCGTGGCAGCCCTGATGGCTGGTTCTCGTTGAGCCTTCCTAACTTCAGGTTTCTGATTCCTCTTGACCATTCTATCAACAAAAGGTGCACCAGTGATGGCCCTTTGGAATGTGACCGCACAGAAGGTTCTTTTAAACTTCTTCCAAAAATCCCTTTGTGTGGTTTCTTCAGTAGAGGACAGTCCAGTTTATCTGCTGAGGATTCCTCTTGGAAAGGAATGCCAACTTGCATTTTGCATCAGGAAATTGGAAAACCTTCCCATCGGTCCTGGCGTAGCACCTGCTGGGTCTGGGGTGAGATATATTTGTATCTCATATCTCTATCTACTCATCCATTGACAGATGCTTAGGCTGTCTCCATATCTTGGCTATTACAAATAATGCTGCAATGAACACTGAAATGCAAATATCTCTTCAAAATCTTGATTTCATTTGGATTTGTGCCCAGAGTGGGATTGCTGGATCATATGGTATTTCTATTTTTAGTGTTTTGAGGAACCTCCATACTATTTTCTATAGTGGCTGCACCAATTCATGTTTCCACCAATAGTGCATAAAGAGTTCCCTTTTGTGGGGGAGCTTGTTTAAACACAGATTTCCTTCCCCCAAATTCACACACATATTAAGATTCAGTTCAGTAGGGGTTGAAGACATTACTGGTGTTTGCCCACATATTTAATTCTCCCCTCTTTCCTGGCATAAGGAACATTATCCTTACTAACTCCCCTGGATTTGGGCAGGGCTGCATGACTGGTTCTAGACAATAAACCATGACCAGAAACTGACACATGCCACTCATTTAGACAGAGGCAATAAGAAACTCTAGTTTTTTTCCTAGTTTTTCTCCACTTATTCCTCTTCCCATGCTGCCACAGTGCGGAGCCCTCATTTGAGATGGAGGGGCCCCAGGATTAAAGCAACTTGGATCAGTGAATGGATCACTGAATGGAAGCAGGCTGTTCTGGAGAGTTGCAAAGCATGTGTCTGTGTTAGGATTACCAAGAAATAAACTTCTGTTTTATTAAGCCATGAAAATTTGGGTGCTGTTTGTTACCACAGCAGAACCTCTTTAGTTCTGACTTGTAGATATGAAGTCAGGACCAGAACATTTACTTTTACTGTCATAGAGGTCCATGGACCACATTTGGAAAAACATCTTTTAGGCTGACCATTTGCCATCATTTATTCATGGTCTTTTTCCAAACAAGAAGCAACATAGTTTAAGCACTCTCTTACAATTCTCATGGAATCACACTACTGACCTGTTTCCCTTCTTTTCTTTCCAGATCATTTCCCTGCACATTTTGATTCCCTTCCAAAGCAGGCAGGCATGGTCTCATTATTTGTTCAATTGTTGGTATTTCGGTTTCTTTTAGTCTGATTATTATCTTATTGGAAGTACATTCCTGCCACCCTGTATAGTGAAAATAAAATATCCACAAAAAGAAGCTAAACATTTGCCTAGTGTAGATCTTATGTTAAGTATTCTTATCACAAAATAACAACAACAACAATAAGCATAATAAAAAGGGCAGAAAGAAACTTTAGGACATGATGGATGTTTATGGCACAGATTATGGTGATGGTTTCATAGGTGTGAACTTATCTCTAAATTCACCAAGTTGTATATCTCAAACATGTAAATATTTTTTAATTTATTTATTTTCAGCATAACAGTATCATTATTTTTTCACCACACCCAGTGCTCCATGCAATCCGTGCCCTCCATAATACCCACCACCTGGTACCCCGACCTCCCACCACCCCCCGCCACTTCAAACCCCTCAGATTGTTTTTCAGAGTCCATAGTCTCTCATGATTCACCTCCCCTTCCAATCTACCCCAATCCCCTTCTCTCTAACTCCCCATGTCCTCCATGTTTTTTGTTATGCTCCACAAATAAGTGAAATCATATGATAATTGACTCTCTCTGCTTGACTTATTTCACTCAGCATAATCTCTTCCAGTCCTGTCCATGTTGATACAAAAGTTGGGTATTTGTCCTTTCTGATGGAGGCATAATACTCCATAGTGTATATGGACCACATCTTCCCTATCCATTCATCCGTTGAAGGGCATCTTGGTTCTTTCCACAGTTTGGCGACCGTGACCATTGCTGCTATAAACATTGGGGTACAGATGGCCCTTCTTTTCACCACATCTGTATCTTTGGGGTAAATACCCAGGAGTGCAATGGCAGGGTCATAGAGAAGTTCTATTTTTAATTTCTTGAGGAATCTCCACACTGTTCTCCAAAGAGGCTGCACCAACTTGCATTCCCACCAACAGAGGAAGAGGGTTCCCCTTTCTCCACATCCTCTCCAACACATGTTGTTTCCTGTCTTGCTAATTTTGGCCATTCTAACTGGTGTAAGGTGATATCTCAATGTAGTTTTAATTTGAATCTCCCTGATGGCTAGTGATGATGAACATTTTTTCATGTGTCTGATAGCCATTTGTATGTCTTTATTGGAGAAGTGTCTGTCCATATCTTCTGCCCATTTTTTGATATGATTGTCTGTTTTGTGTGTGTTGAATTTGAGGAGTTCATTATAGATCCTGGATATCAACCTTTTGTCTGTACTGTCATTTGCAAATATCTTCTCCCATTCCGTGGGTTGCCTCTTTGTTTTCTTGACTGTTTCCTTTGCTGTGCAGAAACTTTTGATTTTGATGAAGCCCCGAAAGTTCGATACACCCAACTACACCCGTTCAGCCATCTCTCACCAAAATGACTAGGAGGAGGAATGCCCAACAGAAGAAAAATACAGAGGATGGACCTTCTGCAACAGAGCTAATGGCTATCAACATAGACAATATGTCGAAAAGAGAATTCAGGCTAACAATTATCCGAGCAATAGCTAGGTTGGAGAAAGCCATGGGTGACCAAAGGGAATTCATTAGGGCCGAACTGAAAACAACCAGAGATCATGTTTTCAATATTAGGGAAGAGCTGAAAGCTACCAGGGATGAGCTTCACAATGCTCTCAATGAGTTCCAATCTAATCTAAATTCTCTCAATGCTAGAGTAACTGAAACAGAAGATAGAATTCATGATCTGGAGGACAAACAGATAGAGAGAAAGGATCAGGAGGAAGCCTGGAACAAACAGCTTAGAAGCCACGAAAACAGAATCAGGGAAATAAATGATGCCATGAAATGTTCCAACGTCAGAATTATTGGAATCCCCGAAGGGGAGGAGAAAGAAAGAAGTCTAGAAGATATAGTGGAACAAGTTCTTCATGAAAATTTTCCAAATCTCCTGAATGGAACCAGCATTTATGTACTAGAGGCCAAAAGGTTTTCTCCCAAGATTACAGATTCTTGAAAGTCCTCGAAACACCTAATAGTAAGAATGAAGAATTATAATTGTAGGCAGAACCTCTTGAAAGCTGCTAGGACAAAGAAGATCCTTACGTACAGAGGAAAGCCCATCAGAATAACGTCAGACCTGTCCACAGAGACCTGGCAAGCCAGAAAGGGCTGGCAAGATATATTCAGGACACTGAATGAGAAGAACATGCAACCAAGAATACTTTATACAGCAAGACTGACATTCAAAATGGATGGAGAGATAAAGAGTTTCCAGGACCGGCAAAGCTTAAATATTAAGGGGGCTTCTTTAAAGGAGGAAAAAGCCCAAGAATAGCATTGAACAGAAATATAGAGACAATCTACAGAAAGAAAAACTTCAAAGGTAACACGATTTCAATAAAAACGTATCTATCAATAATCACTCTGAATGTGAATGGCCTAAATGCGCCCATAAAATGGCACAGGGTTGCAGACTGGATAAAACAACAGGACCCATCCATATGTTGTCTACAAGAGATACATTTTGAACCTAAAGATACACCCAGACTGAAAGTGAAGGGATGGAGAAGCATCTTTCATGCCAATGGGCCTCAAAAAAAGGCTGGGGTAGCGATTCTCATATCAGACAAATTAGATTTTAAACTAAAGACTGTAGTCAGAGATCCAGAAGGACACTACATCATTCTTAAAGGGACTATCCACCAAGATGATCTAACAATTGTAAATACCTATGCCCCCAATATGGTAGCAGCCAATTACATAAGAAAACTGTTAATCAAGATAAAGAGTCATATTGATATGAATACACTAATCGTTGGAGATCTTAACACACCTCTCTCAGAAATAGACAGATCATCGAAGCAGAAAATCAATAAAGAAACAAGAGCATTGAATGACACATTGGACCAGATGGACCTCATAGATATATACAGAACATTCCACCCTAAAACAACAGAATACTCATTCTTCTCAAGTGCACATGGAACTTTCTCCAGAATAGACCACATACTGGGTCACAAATCAGGACTCAGCCGATACCAAAAGACTGAGATTATTCCCTGCACATTCTCAGATCACAATGCTTTGAAACTGGAGCTCAATCCCAAGGAAAAGTTCCGAAGGAACTCAAACACCTGGAAGCTAAAGACCACTTTGCTTAAGAATGATTAGATCAACAGGAGATCAAAGAAGAACGGAAACAATTCATGGAAACCAATGACAATGAAGACACTTCGATCCAAAACCTATGGGATACAGCAAAGGTGGTCCTAAGGGGGAAATACATAGCCATCCAAGCCTCCCCCCCAAAAATTGAAAAATCCAGAACACAGCATGTACAGATTTTTGTAAGTCAATGCTACATCAATAAAGCAGCTTAAAAAAAAAAAAAAAAACTGCCAGGTGGAAAATAAGATGTAACTAATCAAAGAAGAAATCAAAAAAAGGACATAGGAAATGCAAAGAATCACCTAAAGGATCAAAAATCGAAAAGTCCAACTAATCAAATCCAAGCAAGAGAATGTAAATGCCAAAGGCCATTAGTAATAAATACTCATGACAACACTAATAGCAGCAACTGTCATTTGTAGAGCCTCTGCTATATCCAGGCATTGTGTTATGCTTTTAGTCTTCATTCTCTCTCACCTTTACAACCACCACAGAGTGAGTTTTCTTACGAGTAGGATGAAAAATTAAGTTGGAAAACAGTCAGTAGTTTATATAGGGTCATATTGGAGAGTAAAAGGCAGGCCTGGATTCAAAGCCAGCGCTGTCTTGCTCCAAAGTCTCTTCCAGTGTATCACACCTCCCAATAACATAGAGGATAGGATGAGAAAGAAGAGGTAAATATAAATATGACAATGTGTTGTAAACGAAAGGCCTAGATTGAAGGCTCCACCATTCCAGTCAATGCAGAAGACGAATGAAACTGGAAGGCGATTTCTTTTTTCCTCTTTTTAAGCATACAGTCTGGAAGCTGAAAAGGTAGGATTTTTGTGGGAATATATGTGGTCACAAGGATGAAATGGAAAGGGGGAAGGAGAGAGGGCCCTCGACTCTCATCTCCTACATATAATACTAAGAGGGGCAGCAGCAAGCAGGAATTTCAGTTTATGTGCTGCCGAAGCGAGCACAGCAAGCAGGAATTTCAAATGAGATTTTGGAAAAGGGGGTGGTGTTGGAAGTAAATCGAAGTAGCCCCCGGATCCAAACATTCAGAATCCCTCAGTAAGAACACTTAACTTAAAGGTTACTTATTTTGCACACATGCTAAAGGTCCCCCCAAAAGGCATTGGGCCAAGGAAGCTTAAGAACCATAAAAGGAATAAAGCTACTTTATTAATGATAAGGAAATACCTGAAAATAATTTATCAAAATGAGGGATATTTTACAGAGGTATATGACAGATGATCAAATTATCTCCAAACAAGAAGAAATAAATATGTAAGAAGAATGATCAAGCTGATGAAAGCCCTTTTGGCTTTGGAAAGGATAAGAGAATGGAGGACACGTTTAAAAAAAAAAAAATGATATAAAGAAAACTCACTGGAAGGAAGAAAGCCAAAGTCTTTTTTAAAAACAAATAAATGCTCCCAGCTGTGGGTAATGGCTAATGCACAGAAAAAGGGGGAAAGGAAGAAACTGGAGCCAAAAAAACAAATAAATGAACAAGTAAGAAAAGTCAGAGACAAAGTCAAGGTAATAAGAGAAGAAAAAGGAGACCAAGTAAGAGCAAAATAATCTTCTGTGAAGATTTTCGTGTTCAAAGAGCAGAGAGAAGGGTGATGGTTTAAAAGAGAGGCAATACAATTGATGAGAAGTGAAGAAACTGGGTTTAAAAGTGAGACACATGGCTTCCCTCCCAGCCCCACATCTTAGGCAATTTTCTTCTTCTTTTTTTTTTTTCCCCCTTTTTAAAAGGAGCTTTCTTAACTCTCTGTGCCTCCGTTTCTCTTTATGTATCAAATTGGATAAAAGGGAAATTTTTATACTTATATCACATTCACCAGTCTGGACTACAGATGATGAAAAATGAGGAGTAAAATGAGATGACACATATGAGCCTTTTAACATGGGGCCTGGCTTATCAGGAAGAGTCAATAAATGTTCACGATTGATGATTAATTATTTACGATAACCTTGGAAGATAAAAACCAACAAACAGCACACTGAAAGAGAAACTGCAGATAGTACAGAAGAGGTCTGAGGAACTATTTCAAGGGGGAAAAATGCACAGATATGTGGACGCATGTTTGAGAATCAATTTTTTTAAAAAAGGACAACTCTCAAATAATTTATTTAACAAATGCAGCTCAACAAGTGAGCTGGTGCTGCTGAGTTGTTTATTGACGGGAAAGGACTCCTGGGTCTAGCAGACTTACTGCCGGGTTCTTAATAAGACAACAGAATGTCCAGCATCTTGCCTTCAATGAAGTATGAGAGAAGATTGAAACAAGATCCACAAGGAAATAATGAGGGTGAACAATAGCTACTTGAGGAAGGAGGAAACATATTAACAATTTGTGGTCACATCCTAAATGCCCATTGATAAAGGATAGTTAGCTAAATAAATTAGGGTACCTTTAGATCCCGAGAGACTGCTAAAAGGAATATAATGATTCTCTGTGTGCTGACATGGAGAAACCCTTTCTATGGAGTTTAGAAATAAAGTGCAAAACACTGTGTATTAAAATGCCCTAGTTTATGAGAATATGTTAAATGATTATGTGTATGTACATGAACCAGATATACAACAAAGTGTCTGGGAAATGGGCCTGGGGAATGGGAGGGACTTTTCCTTTTTATTATTTACCAGAGGAAGGTAAAATGATACTGTAGTTAAAAACCCAGGATCTGTATCACTTAAGGAACCTTGTGTAAGTTAATTAACCTCTCTGTGCCTGGTTTAGCCATCTGTAAAATGAGGACACTAGCCTGATAAGGATGTCATAAGGATGAAATGAGATCGTGAACATTTTACCACTCAGAACAAATACCACTCAGAACAGGACCAAGCGCCTAGAACTGTCCATTACACAGTCAGCTAGCTGTTAGTGGTATTATCACACCTCTGTAAAGTTTGCTGTCATTGAATCACAAGTGGGAGTCAGTTCTGCAAATTGTTAAGAGCCCAAAGGAGGAGGATGGAGAAAATTAATGAGGTTATAAAAATAAAGGGAGTTTTTGAAAGTGTCAGCATCATTTTGTTAAGTTTTTCACAAAATCTTGTATTGCAATTGAAACTGTATTAAATTTATGGGTCTGTTGAGGGAAAACAGACAGTTTTCACACTGCTAAGCCTTCATATGCAAAATCAAGGCACATCTTTGGGTTTTTTCCTTATGTTTTCAGTATAGTTAAAATTTCTTTTCTTTATTTGGGTCTACACATTTTTAGGTTTGTTCCAAAATTCTTTTTTTATATTAATATTATAAATGGAATCTTTTCTTCCATTATTTTCTCTTACTTGATCTTGTTTATATATAGGAAAGCTATGAGGGGGATGAGCCCTACCAGATAAAATGTAATATGAAACTACGATAATTAAAAACAGTTTGGTGCTGAAGAGGAAATGAGAAGATCAAAGGATAGAATAGAGAATCCAGAAATAGACTCTAACTCATGTGGGAATTTAACATATTCAAATAAAAATGAGAAAAGTGAATTAACCTGTAAATCACAATGCAAAACTAGCCTACCACATAAATGCCAAAAGAGAAATGATTTCCTCATTCTTTTTACCAGGTAAATCCAAATTAATCTGAGATTTTTAAACTAAAACTATAAAATTAATCAATTTTTTTTTAAAAAAATCAACTTCATATAAGAATAGAAGGCATAGATGGATTTATAATCTTAGAATAAGAAATGATTTCTAGGCAATACATGGAAAACCTAGACATCATAGAGGCAATTAAAATGTTTATGTAGTCAAATTCATCCAAACACTTGTTTAGAAAAAAACATATCCTAAAGTCAAATAACAACAAACCGGAAACATATTTTCAACAGATATTAAAAAGGGCCAATTTCCTTAATTCACAAAGAGTTCGTGCAAATCAGGAGAAATCCTGACAACCCAACTGAAAAATAAAATGAACGAAGGCAATCAGCTGGTGACCACAGAGTATAGAAAAGAACTTCCCACTATGCAGTGAACACCAGCAGCAAAAGCAAGAGCACGAACAAATCCCAACAATCAGGCAGGACCTCAGGGGAGACAAAGGGGCTGGAGGACCAGACATCTTACTTGGCAGGACAAAGAGTGTGAATGGTTCATGGCCCGGCCAAGTCCATAAGCTGTAACCCACAGCTTTTCTCTGCTTCTTTTCCTAGGATGATCCTGGCTTTCATGCTCGCATGGTCTAGTCGGTCAAACCCATGTGGATGAGTTCATTGTGAAGAATGGAGAATTACTTCTTAGTTGGGCGCTCTCGAGTTTCAACTTTAAAAAGAACCGTATCCTGATGTAGTTGTTGCCTAAACCTGACAGTTTCTTCCTTCCTGTTCCCTTCTCATGGAAGGTCTTCCATCCCTTCTGCTGAAACCCGTTATGCTAACAGCTTTGTAATGTAACACGCACGTTCCGCGGAGGGTCTCTGCTGAAGGGAGGGTATGCTTTCTGAAACCTCTCAAAGTTTTTGAATGTCCCAATTCTCTGGTCTGATACTTTTTTAAGTATAGGTTGTCCCTGCTATTTCTGTGTACAAGATTTTCCACTTCTTTTCTAGATCCTTCACCTTCATAAAATACTGTGGCACATTTGTTACAATAACCTTTTCATGGTGATCCTGTTTCATTATTTGAAAATCTTTCTCTTAAGGGACCACCAGCTTCTTTCTCCAGCTCTCTGGGCATGGAAGCTTGCTCTCTAATAACTGACCACATTGCATCTTCTTAAAGTTGAGAGCACGAAACTGTAAAATAATTCCCAAAGCAAAATAAGACTGCCAGTATTCTCTGTTCCCTGTGAAACACACTGCTTGATGTCCTGGTCCTTCTCTTAAAGGCTGATGGGCTGAGTGTCTCTGCCACCAGCTACTTAGAAATCAACACACAGGACAGAGCAGTTGCTCTCCTGTTTAGTTACATTTAGTTGCATTTAAAAGGTAACAACTGGGGGTGCCTGGGTGGCTCAGTTGTTAAGCATCTGCCTTGGGCTCGGGTCACGATCCCAGGGTCCTAAGATCGAGGCCTGCATCAGGCTCCCTGCTTAATGGGAAGCCTGCTTCTCCCTCTCCCACTACCCCTGCTTGTGTTTCCTCTCTGCGTCTCTGTCAAATAAATAAATAAAATCTTAAAACAAAACAAAACAAAAAGGTAACAACTAAATAAAAGAACTCTTCCTGCAGGGATCCTTCTATTTCCCACCATAAGGAAAATGATTCACCATGCAAATACTAAAATACAGAAAGAACCTAAGGGTTGTTAATATCCCTGTCGGCCATCATTTCGGTAATTATAAAAATATAATAACATGTAATTTGTACATATCTATAGCCTGTATATATATCAGAAAACACACAAATATGTATTTTATGAATTTTATAAATATCAATAAAATAGTACATAGAGAGACACATGTTATAACATCCAACACAGAACATTTAGTTTGTGAGGGATGCTGTTGAGCACTTTATATATACTGTCTTACTTAATCCTCTCAATTACTTTACTGGATTAGAACCCCTGTAAGCACCACCTGTGGTTGGTTTCTAAGGCCCACAAACTCTTCAACACTCCTCCCATCGTGAGGTGAGGTCTCGAGTTGCCCTTTCCCACCTCTTGTAAACCTCCTTTCAGAGCACGGGGCTGCCATTGTGAGAACCCAACCCCCCTACAGGAGATACCACCTGGAGCATCTCGGAGCCCATTTGGAGAGGGAGAGGGGCACAGCTGAGCCCAGCCTTCCTTCTGGTCCCATCAAAGTGCCAGACCCTAAGGGAATTCTTCCTGGACCCTCTAGACCAGAGCAGCTGCCAGTTGAATGCCACCAAACAACCCAGTCCATGCCACATGGAGCAGAATTGTCAGTAGAGCCCTGCCTAACTCACTGACTCACAAAATCCTGAGTGAATAAAAGGGTCATTGCTGTAGACCACCAGCCACTGGGTGATTTGTTACTGAGCCGTAGATAACTGGAACTCTCTATTCCAGATGCAGAAGCAAAATCACAGTGAATGAAGTAAGGTGTTCTGAATCACATGCCTAATTAATAGTACAGCTGAGATTCCAACTCAAGCAGCCTGCCTCAAAAGCCTATAATCTTACCCACTCCACTGAATTATTTTAAAATTATAATTAACTTTTGGAGATAGGGCATATATAACATCTTGATTCTTCTTCGCATCTAGTCTAATTCCAATCTAATGAAGAATTTGTGCCAAAGGCATATATCCTCTCTGCATTTACAGTTATCTATTTATGCTTATTTTCACATCTCTCTGCATTTAAAATGTGATGAATTTCTCCAGCAGATTTGCCTGCGCTTATTCTGAGGCAGTAGGATAGAGATCCTCATTTCTCTTTTGCCTTTAGCATAGATCGTATCAGCTGCGCTGCTTAATACCAAAGGGCAAGCTAATTCTGGGACTCAGGAAGCTGATTTCTATAGTATTAAATGTGGTTTAGTAATTTTCCAAGCAGACAGAGACTCTGAGGTCTTGGTAGTTTCCCTGATAAGCTATCATCCCATCTATTTTATATTAGTATGTATTGTTTACTGAAAAGGGTTAGGAAGGAGGCAAAAGGGAGACTCAATCCCAGCTTCTTGACAGGCAAATAGTTCTGTACCTGCAGCCTTTCTGGAGCCAAGAAGGTCAGGGGTCGAGGACCCAGAGGTACTGATGAAATCAAGGGACTTCAGTTAATTAAACACTCAGCAATATGCACTGTAGTGTAGAGACTATTGTTTCCAAGATAGAATAAAGAACACAATGTATCAAGCAAAGCAGGTTCTCTGTGCAGCTGTCATCCTCTGATTGTTAGGCATCTTCACAACAAATAGGGACAATCGAGAAAGCCTACACTTACTTCCTTGGTGTCACTTTCAAAACATTTTGATTTCAGCCTCTCAGAGACTGATCCCATTGTGAAAAGAAGTACAACAGGGAGAGAGGTACACGATTATTAACAACATTTCCTAGAACTTAAAACATAAAGTTAGGAAAGCAAGCATAAAACACTTCTAAGTACTCCAATGACTGGTTGTTAAATTTGGCTTTCTGAGTTATACTTTAGAAAAATCTAGCAAAAAAAAAAAAAGAATTCTGAGACTTTAGAGCTGCTTTTTTTTTTCTTTTTAAAGATTTATATATTTATTTTAGAGGTGGGGAGGGGCAAAGAGAGAGGACAGAGAGTCTTAAGCAGACTTGACACTGGCTGTGAGCCCAACCTGGGGCTCGATCTCATGACCTAAGCCCCAATCAAGCCCGTTACTTAACCAACGGCACCACCAAGGTGCCCCCACATCATTCCTCTAATAAAAGTAAAATCACGATGTAATTTCAGTGTCTTCCTTTGGCTTCCAATAAAAGTAAAACCACAACAAAAAACAATGATCCTATGTACCAGGTGCTATTCTAAGCAATTTTTTTTAAAGATTTTATTTATTTATTTGACACTAAGAGCAGGAACACAAGCTGGCGGGTGGGGAGGTGGGAGAGGGAGAACCAGGCTTTCCACCGAGCAGTGAGCCCAGTGTGGGGCTCAATCCCAGGACCCTGGGATCATGACCTTAGCTGGACAGACGCTTAATGACTGAGCCACCCAGGCGCCCCTGTACTAAGCCTTCTATATTGATTAGGACATTTATCTTCACAACCACTGTATGAAGTGATTATTATTATTATTACCCCCATGTTATAGTTGAGGAAACCAAGCCTTAGCTTAAGTGACTTGCTGAGGTCACACAGATAGGAAGCTGGGGAGTCAGGAGTTAAACATAAGTTAACAGATCCCAGCACTATCCCCACCCCCTCCTGATTTAGAACTCAGAACAACTCCCCTTTTATTCATTTTTGTACATAAGATTGAGAAATATGTTTATTTTTGAATTATAGCTCAATAAAACTGGGAGAAAACCCAGACAAATCTCAACCAAGAAACATTCTACAATATACCTGACCAATATTCCTCAAAACTGTCAAGGTGTATAACATAAGAACAAGGAAAACCTGAGAAACTGTGACAGTTAAAAGGAGCCTAAGAAGACAGGAGATTAAATGTAATGAGGCGTCCTGGATGGGATCTTAGGACAGAAAAAGGACAATAGAGAGAAACAAAAGAAATCTGAATATATTATGGACTTCAGTTAATGATAATGACACTGGCTTAATGATAATGATACTGGTTCATTAATTGTGACAAATGTAATCTGCTATTGTAAAGATGTTAATAATAGGGAAAAGTAGCTGTTGGGTATTTAGATCCTCTCTTCCCTATCTTCATAATTTTTCTGTATATCTCAAGCTATTCTAAAATAAAGCTTAGTTTTTTCCCAAAAGAAATATATAATTGATTTTTTAAAAAACTATTTGCAAATCACTGCTTTAATCTAACCATCGCCTAGGTTTGTGAAGCAATGGAAGTGCCCAGTGTTTCTAGACCTGCCCTCGAAGGACTGGGGCTGTTCTAGGTCTGGAACCAGACCTTCTCCCTGATGCACAGTCTAATGTTTCTTCCACTACATTCTGCTGCTCATGACCCACCATAAATCAAATCGAATATTTTTACTCTTTTTTTCCCTTCAATTTTATCTTTCTCTATATATAAAAACACAGCACTGGTGGGAAAAAGTAGCCTTATTTTCATCTGCTCCCACTTCTAAAAAGGAAGACTCCATGAGAATGTTAATGCCTTGAATTTAAGTACATGACATTCCCACAGCTAGTGTGGGACCAGGAGGAATTGGGTGTCCATGAATCTCTGCTATACACAGGACAATAGCAATGGCAAATAATAATAATAATAATAAAATAAAATAAAATAATAAAAATTTAAAAATCTAAGTACTATTTGTAATAAATACAAGCAAACTAAAGAAATAAAAACAATGAAAACACAACGTTATTAAATTCTCACTGAAAACAGTTGCCTGCTAAATACTGAGCCGAGGGCCTTCTCTCTCTTTCCATAAGAAAAGGAGATTATGGAAAGATGTTAAAGACATATTAGCACCAAACTGACTTTCTTCCTTTTTTTATAACTGAGTAATGGTAATAAACCTTTCTTTTTTTTCCTTTCAGCTAACAAAGCCAGTCACACTCATTTAATTGTTGCTTCCTTGTAGAGGAACTTTTGGTGTTCCTAACAGGTTCATCAGGCTTCCAGAAATAAACTATGATGGGGAAAAACATACCTCTTAGTCTTTTCAAAATGACAGAGCAAATGAGTGACTAGGAAGAGAAGAGGGAAAATCCAAATAAATTTCATGTTGTAAGAATCAAAAACTATACTAAATATCACTTGAAAAGTGTACACCCAACCCATGAGACTGTTCAAGTCCAGAATTATGTAGCAAATGCTGTTTTGCATGTCTCCATGACTGTGTCAAAATCTGGCTTCAACATGTACAGTGGGTGCTTCCATAGCCCCCTGCCAAATCTTTACCCAGAACCCTGGGCAGCTGGTAGGAGCTGACCTAGATCTCAGGTTCAGAGTTCTTTTTTCCATGACAACTCACAGGTAAAAGAATTAGATCTCCAGAAGGTCGTTACCAGACTTGATTCAGCTGGGCACCAATACTCTGGGGCTATGCCAGGCCTTTGTAGGACCAGGGGATTAAAGATTAGCACTACATTACACGGAGGAGATCCCAGGCAAAGACAGCATGATACACATATGTGCATACACATGCGGTAAAATAACAACAAGGAGACGATCCACCAAGCGTACACAAACTATGCAAAGTATGCTGTGGGATTTATAAGCCAGGCTACAAAAGAGAAAAACTCCACACTTTCATTTTTTAAACGTTGGTCTTGGTAGAACATATATTTTGGAGTATAGTACTGAGTGTGCACATCTGTGAAAAAGAAAAATAACACAGTTAACCAAAAAATGAGTGTGGAATCCACTTTATCAGCACTTTAAACATAGCTCTTAAAATAATATCTGAAGATAGGCTTTCCATGCCAAAGTGGAGACAGATGTGCTTTAATATAATATCCTGATGTTTGTCTATTTCCTGATGACCCTTTGACTTCTAGGGTGGGCTTCGTTTCTCTTTTGAAACAGATGTTGGTAAATGTCTATCCCTAAAACCAAAGGTCCTGATCTGCAGGGAATCCAACTGGTTTTCCTCTTCCTTCTCTCAAACCTCCCTCGGCTATATCACATTCTTTGTCAGCAGCTATGACTAACAGACCATCATCGGAAAATAAAGTAGAAATACTTAGATAATTCAGGACGAAAGCTTTCATTGCAAGCATGCAAAAGGCACAACCTAAACATAGTTCCAGAGACAATTCAAGAGAAGTGCAATTTTCCTCTTTACCTCCCAAAACTGGATATTCAATCAATGTAATTTTGTACAGTCAAACATGTAATAACTGTGCTAACCAAATGTCGCCTAGCAAAAAGCCTATTAAAGCATTAATCAATAAGAATGGCTTGAAGCTAGCGGATTACAGCTTCGGCATAAGCATTGTTAGCTTCTAGAGGGCACAAAAATGGCAGTTTATCTTGAAATTACTATTTCTTAAATGTCTGAAAACACTTTGGCTCTCTTCAATAGGCAATAATTTTCCTTTGAACTTTGTTCATAGCCTTGTTAAAAGGCTTTTATTTTCCTCCCAACAACTTTTGGGGGGGAAAAAAAAGCCAACTTCATGACCCCTGTACAAATATCACAAATTCTAGCTACTCAACTACAAATGAAGGCAATCTTGCTAGAATGTCTTTTTGATGGCTTCCTAGAAAATTACTACTAAATCAAATTCTTTTTTAAAAAAATGCATCAGGAGCTCATTAAAAGAAACCTTTGATCAATCCAAGAATTTTTTGACAACACTGATTATCAACTTCTGATGGACTTGTTTTGTCAGTACAGACCTTTAGAAATGGATTATTTTAAAAAGGGCACACCTGTAATTTTGGTTCATCAAGATATCATACACCTCCTTGTTTCCTTTCAAAGTAAGTGTTATGAATAGCAAAAAATACTTTGAAAACTTCAAATATTACAACATTATAGAAAGTTGACCATGAGTAAAATGTAGTTTTTAAAATTATAATTTTGAGGGTGCCTGAGTGGCTCAGTGGGTTAAAGCGTCTGCCTTCAGCTCAGGTCATGATCCCAGGGTCCTGGGATCGAGTCCTGCATCAGGCTCTCTGCTCAGCAGGGAGCCTGCTTCTCTGTCTCTGGCTACTTGTGATCTCTGTCTGTCAAATAAATAAATAAAATCTTTAAAAAAATTATAATTTTGACAAAACTAAAGAAAATTGTTTGCTTTAGTCTGTTAAGCTGTTATCTACAAGAAGAGAAATTATCCCTTGCTATTTCTTATACATTTAAAGAAAAATTAGTACTAAACCAGAAATGCCAAAATCTGGCTTTTTATTTAACCAGTTTTTTTACCTTAAAAAAAAAAAACCCTAAAAATTAATTCAGAAGACAAAAGAGACCAGAATTTTGCTAAGCAGGGAATATGATAAGAAGAAATGCTCATCTTGCGGATTAAAACAAATTTATGTGTTCCTCAAAAAAAATAAATAGAATTACCATGTCATCCAGGAATTCCACTTCTGTATATACTCAAAAAGGAACTGAAAGCAGAGACTCAGAAAGGTATTTGTAAGCCAGTGTTCACAGTAGCATTATTCGAAACGATCAAGAGGTGGAAACAACCCGAATGTCCATTGACAGAAGAATGGATTCACAAAATATGGTAAATACATACCATGGAATATTATTCAGCCATTAAAAGAAAAGAAATTCTGACACATGCTGTAATACATGGATGAACTTTAAAGATACTGTGCTGAGTGAAACAGATCAGACCAAAGCGACAAAGAGTATATGATTCCATTTCTGTGAGCTACCCCGAGTAGCCAGACTTATAGATAGAAAGCAGAATGGTGCTTGCCAGGGGCAGGGAGCGGGGGGGGGGGGGGGGGCAGGGATGCTAACCAGTTACTGCTTAAGGGACTGGAAATTTAGTGTTACAAGAGAGCACGTGTCCTGGAGATAAAAGGTGGTGGTGCTTGCCCTCAGTGTGAATGTATTTAAAGCCACTGAACTGTAGTCCTAAAAATCATTAAAAAGGTAAATTTTGTTATGTATATTTTACTATATAAAAAAACTGTGTCATTTTCCACTATAATAATAATCAGTGACATTTAGGGGCACCTGGGTGGCTCAGTGAGTAAGTGTCTGCCTTTGGCTCTGGTCATGATCCCAGCATCCTGGGATGGAGCCTTGCTTTGGGCTCCCTGCTCAGCGAGGGGTCTGCTTCTCCCTCTGCTTCTGCTCCTACCCCATTCATGCTCACTCTCCCTTTCCTCTCTCTCAAATAAATAAATAAAATCTTAAAAAAAAAAAAAATCAGTGACGTTTGACTTGGAACTGGACATCAAGGAAACCCAAATTCCCTGAAAACTGTGCTGACTGGTTAGCGCAGTGTCCCACCAAAATGTCAACAGCCAACAGACCTCTTTTGACGTCCCAGACAAGAACACTGCCTCTTGAAGCTAGAAGAAGTAACAAAGGGAGTGGGCTTATTTTATGTTTCATCCTGGTCTCTTTCTTTTCCAGAAGGCCATTCCATAAATGGTTACTTCCAGTAGAATTTGAGTAAACTTCATGTAGTCACTGGTTTTTGTTTGTTTGTTTGTTTTACTACAACATGGTTAAAAAGAGAAAAAGCTGTAAAAGAAAACCCTTTGGGAGAGAACAAGAAATAATAAGTTTTTAAAATCAAGGATTGAGCATTTTTGTTGGAAGTGAAATTGACTCAGAGGAGAGTCTGATTATACACACACACACACACACACACACACTATTTTATTTTATTTTTTCAAGAGAGTTTGATTTTAATAAAATGTTAGACATAACTGCCAGGTGAGGGAAGGGAACTTACCCATACAAGTAAGTGAAAGACAAGAGATAAGATCATCTACACATTTAATTCCCAAAATGAAATATGTATTTCCTTAATGCTGCATAAGAATATAAGCTTAATCAAGAACCTTAAATTTTGTGAGAAAGAAAAATGCCAGGTCATTATAGTCTTATCTGTTAAAGATGTGAGAAATTTACTCCGCTAAATGTGGAGATAAAGTTATAAATGTGACCTAATCACTACATTTTACATGGTGTTAAAGCAATCAATAAAATATAAGCAAAAGATAGCAGAGCACCATTGAAAGTATTTTAATATCAATGCTGTGTGCTTAAACATACAAGGACTGTGATTTTGCAAAGTGTCTAAGAGGTTATTTGGATACATTCTGAAAAAAATAATCTCATGTCCAATAAAATAGTATGCAGTTGAAAACAAGGAAGAGAAATTGCAGTAGATTTTGATTCTAAACCCCCAGAGATAGAGAGAAATGAGACTGATTATATAGATGATATAGGTCTCAAATGCTATATGAATGGACATATTAAACTATTCATAGTCCATCACTTGGCATCAAAAAGACCCAAATTACACGAAGAGCAATTCTGAGCCAGTGAGCACAAAAATAAACCCAAAGAAAAATCTGTAGTTGGTGATTACATTAAATCTTGCATTGTTGAGAGCCACCTAAGAAATCCTAGCTTTTAATAAATATATCAGAAAATAGGAATTGCAGAGAATATCCACAATATAAATAAGTACCTGTATGAAATGAGTGACAATATTTTTTTAAAAAGCTTAGGTTCGGTCATTTTAAAAATCTGTCTTTAAAAATAAAATTGAAGGGTAGTTTGAAGTACCTTACAGAGTTAGAAAAATTGCAACAGTAACAAAAAAATCACAGTTCCTAAAGTCCAGAAAGGATATCATTGGAAAGAAAAATCACTGTTTCCATAAAAACATCAATTTTTAAGGAATTACCTAATTTTTTTGGTATGGAAATATGTGAACTCTTATAATTTGCAAATTCTTGGTTAAAGAGAACTGCATGATTCACATATTTTTTAAAAGGATAACAATAATGGGAACTATAAACTTCAAAATTTTACCAAATGTGATCATGAATAAAACAATTACTTTAAGGAAAAGTAATTTTAAAATCCCAAGCAATAACAAGCAATATCAAGCATTTATTAAAACAAGTCATTCAAGGTAAAATAATGTAATTGCTCCTGGCGAAATTATAAAGTTTGTTTAGAAAATAATACAGAATTATATGGGGGAGAGCATTAAGAAAGCTTCCAATATGGCATTTAATAAATGTTATCCAAGGAAAATTTAAATTAGCTTGGAAATAAACATTGTCAAATAAACTAAAAGTTGGCTAAGTTATTTTAAACAAAGGAAATTGATAAATGGTCTGGTATCCAATTGAGACAAGATATTTGGCAGAAGGTCTATTCTCTCTGGTCTCAATAAAAATTATATTAATGACATGAAATAAAGAATGAGTATTAGATTATTGATATCAAAAGTTCTGTTTCAAATAGGCAAAGATCATGCTTAAGTACACAAAGATCTGAAGGGATTGGATCTAAAGCCAAAAAATGATAGGCTAGAGTCAGCATAGAAAAATGCAAGCTACCATAGCATGAGAAAAAGAATTTGAAACTAATTTAATTCCCTGAGAAAACATGGCAATTGGTAATGCTAAAGACACTCTATAAGGAACAGTAGACAGAATATTAAGTAGCCACTTAAAGAACAATAAGAAGACTGCTTGAATAGTGCGGTCCACTAAGCAGCGGACTCGTGGTTTATGGACACTCAGGTCTGAGCTCAGGGTTGTGAGATCGAGACCCCTTACAGACTCCACACTCGGTAGGAGCACGTGCTTGGGTTTCTCCTTCCCTCTGTCCCTCCACCCCCATCTCTCTCTCAAATAAATAAGTAAATTTCTCTTTCAAAGCGGGTAGGGAGAACAACAGGAAATAAAAAAGTGGGCCCATGATGCTTTTCCAAGTGTTCATTTCCTACTCAAGGCAGTTTGGTGCAAGCAGACGTTCGATTGCTTAAGGTTAAGGTCAGATTGACAGGTCTTTCTTAACTACACAGTCTGACTACTTCCATCACAGACAGTGGGAAGAAAAATGATAAAATTCATAGCAGAACCTCATGGTTGCTGAGCCCTGCCTCACACCAACATCGGATTTGTTTGCTTTAACTGAAGTTGGACAGAAACAGAAATGAATCCTATTTGCCATTGATAATATTATTCAGCGAAACGGGGCTGATGGTGCACTAGACTGGGAGTCAGCAAATCTTCCCCTGATCAGCCTGCATTTCCTCCTTCCTATGGCAAAAAGGCTGAACCATACATATATTCCTAATATCCTTCCAGCTCTAAGTCTACATAGTGGTTACTTGGGTCTTTTGAAAATAAACTGTGTTTAGAACACAGAGCCTGTGGTAAATGTGTAGAATCACGACCGCTGGTAGACAGCTACCTGCAGACTGTCCTTCGGGAGACAGCACAATGAGGGGAATGGCCGAATATCTGTCGAACTCTGCCCAACGCCAGACACAGTCCTAGGCCCTTTACAAATACGCCATTCAACCCTCACAGTAACACTGACACAGATGGTGTATCCACATTTTACAAACAGAAGCCAGCCTCTCGTTGCTGTCTCCCGACCTGATGGTGTTGGACCTAGGTCTGGAGCAGAAGGGAGAAGAGACCCCAACCCAGAAAAAACCCATAAGGGTGTGCCGCCATAATCCAGTCCCTTCTGGCTGAGTTACAAAGCATGTGTTAGACGTGAATCACTTTTTAGTTTGATGGCCTTCTACTTCCTACTGTCTTCCTTTTGTACCAGAACTTCCTTTTTGGAGAGTCCCCACTTTGTGCGGTTCTGGTGAGAGGGGAAACTGCTACCTGCTGTACCACAGATGCCAAAAGGGCCAGGGCACCCCCTTCCCCAGCCTCTTGCAGCCCTCTCAGGGAGGAAGGGGAGGCCTCGGGTCAGATTGAGCCAAATGCAAGTTTGCTCCCAGAGCTCCAAATTCAGAGCATGTGAGGAAACACTGAGGGGGGGCGGGGTGGATAATGGGGGACGGGGTGTCACATTCTCCCAGCTGTGCAGGTGGTATGCAGGGCAGCTCCTCCTGGGAGAGGACCTGAGGTACTACAGTCTTCTTGTCTGTCTTGAGGAGACTGGATGCTTCCCATTCTTCAAGACTGTTCTTGAGGGTCTCGGTGATTTTGTGAGCCCAAAACAGCCTTCTAACAAACTCCTTTTGGTTTAAAATAAACAGAGTTCATTTCTGTTGCTTGCAACCAAGAAGCCTAAATGGTACAGACTATGGGTAAAAAAGTAAAGGCAGGTAATTGCAGTGTATCTAGGATGCATTTTTGTGACAGCGCTCTCTCAAATGACAGCTCCTGTCCTCCAGCTTCCCCGGTCCCGAAGGACCGTTCCCTGATCTGTGGCTGAGCATGGGTACCATTTCACATTCTCACCCCCAAATTCCTCCAATCTGTGCTCTCAGCTCCTCCAGCTTTAATCAAAATATGTACAAAGGCACAGTCTAACAGCCAAGTCCCACAGTTCATGCTGTTTATGTCATGTGGATTTTGACCCCCTTAAAATGAAACCCTTCAGGTAATGCAAAAAAAAAAAAAAAAGAATGCTTGAAGTTCTGTCGTAGATATTGCATATATTGGCAGAAAAGGCAATGCGTCTTATATATAGCTCCATGACTCTCTGGCCTGAAAAATGACTGCTCACTACTGAGTCAAGTCACTAAGTTTCCCCTCCTTTTCTATTATCCTTCCACACAGACACTTTCATGTTCATTCACAAATGCATTCACACACAGCTACACACCTCCCATTATTTTCCCTCATATCAAAAGAGAAAGGCAGAGCCACCCCTCTAAGCTAGCAGTACTTTTCTAAACAGAAGGGAAGAGAGTCCCTTCAATGAGTTTCACATTCTGTGGCGCCTGGGTGGCTCAGTCATTAAGCTTCTGCCTTACTGCTTAGGTCATGATCCCAGCATCCTAGGATAGAGCCCTGCATCAGGCTCCCTGCTCAGCGGGGAGCCTGCTTCTCCCTCTGCCTGCTTCTCCCTCTGCGGCTATCTCTCTGTCAAATAAATAAATAAAATCTTAAAAAAAATAAAAAAGAACAAAGACTTTCACATTCTGAGATTCTCTTATCTTTGTGTTGTTAGAAGAAAACCCTCCTGAGGCTATTCTGAACTGTTCTTCACATAGGTCTCCACCTACGTGGAGAAAATGGATCACAAGCTCTGAAGACAAGACTGAAGGGGCACCTGGCTGGCTCAGTCAGGTGTCTGCCTTCGGCTCAGGTCATGATCTCAGGGTCCTGGGATCGAGCCCCACGTCAGCCTTCCTGCTCAGGGGGGAGTCTGCTTCTCCTTCTCCCTGCTCATATATTCTTTCTCCTCAAATAAATAAATAAGATTTTAAGAAAAAATAAAAGAGTGATTTAAAGTCCTTTGGGAGAAGCTGAGGCAGGTCAGGAAGGGTGGGAAGAGGTCGGAAGGACACCGTACGCAAACTTTGGAGGACCAGCCCAGGAGCGAAATGGGGCAGCAGTCCACTGCGGCTGTCCACGGGTTAAGGGGTGCTGTGTCCATATTTGTGACTGACAGAAGAAGCAAGGCTGGCAAAAAGAGTTCCAAGAAGAAATCCAGGAAAGAAGCAATGTCTAGGAGAATGTTCCTTCAAAGTAAGTGGAATAAGAACTATAACAGTTTCTTTCTAAAAGTCTTATTGCTAAGAATGTTGTTAGACTATGAGCCCGTGAAGAGTTATAACTGGATTTTCTCTGACTGATTTTCCACGGGTTCTAACATATGCCAATAGAAAAGTGCTTATATAAACAGAATGCAATAGCATTTTATGCTACAGTGAACCAGCCTTTCAGAATTAAAAAAAAAATTCTCTTAATTGCCTATGTGCATTAAGCACATTTTTGCCCAAATTTTGTCTGGCCGCAAGCCAAGATTTTTGCAAACTACCTCAATACTATTCATTTTCATAGCACTTATTACAAAGTACTACATTGTAGGCCCCTTGAAAATCTAGTATAAACCAAAGTCAATAGAAGGTTCTCCTGTCCTTTGGAGACCTGGGAAAAATTGGCTCAGACCTCTAGATTCTGGGGGCACCTGGGTAACTCTGTCCATTAAGGGGCTGACTTGGTTTCAGCTCAAGTCATGATCTCAGGGTCTTGGGATTAAGCCCTGTGTTGGGATCTGCGCTCAGTGTGGAGTCTGCTTGAGGATTCTCTCTCTCTCTTTCCCTCTGCCCCTCCTCCTACTCTCTCTCTGTCTCTCAAATAAATAAATAAATCTTTTTAAAAAACAAAACAGGGCACCTGTGTGGCTCGGTGGGTTAAGCCGCTGCCTTCGGCTCAGGTCATGATCTCCGGGTCCTGGGATCGAGTCCCGCATCGGGCTCTCTGCTCGGCGGGGAGCCTGCTTCCTCCTCTCTCTCTCTGCCTGCCTCTCTGCCTACTTGTGATCTCTCTCTGTCAAATAAATAAATAAAATCTTTAAAAACACACACACACACACACAAAAACAAAACAAACAACAAAAACAAACAAACAAAAAAAACCCTTCTAGATTCTGTAGCCTAGATCAGTCCAGTTTCCAATCCATGATTTTCACAAAACCCTTCCAGGTCTAACCCTTGGGAGGGCCTCCTGTGGCTACAGGCTGACCGCGTCGTTCTACTTCTGAGTCGCCCAGGCCTCTGCTAACTCAGAGCAGGAATGAACCAGCATCACCCTCTTTACTCAGAGTGTTGGGAGGTAACTGGAGGGGCATTTCCCTCTCGGAAATACAAACAGAGGGGCGCCTGGGTGGCTCAGTGGGTTAAAGCCTCTGCCTTCGTCTCAGGTCACGATCTCAGGATCCTGGGATGGAGCCCCACATCGGGTTCTCTGCTCAGCAGGGAGCCTGCTTCCTCCTCTCTCTCTGCCTGACTCTCTGCCTACTTGTGATCTCTGTCTGTAAATAAATAAAATAAAAATCTTTAAAAAAAAAAAAAAAAGAAAGAAAGAAAGAAAGAAAGAAAGAAATAGAAATGGAAACATTAGTGTTATTGTTTTGAAGTATGCTGCAGGCCTCTCTGTTTTGTCATCTCCTTCCCCACCCCTTCCGGTATCACTTCTCTCTTGCCTTCCTTAATGAGGTGTGGGCACTAGCCCACTCCCCAGCCTTGCATTTCAGCTTCTGCCCATGACTGTTATTATCTGTATCACAGCACCTTTTCCCAACAAAGAAATTTACTTTGTGGAGAGAAATTTGGGTGCCTGCTATGTAGGAAATAAAAACTGCTTTCCCTTGTGAGACAGAAGCAGCAAAGGTAAGAAGTGTTAGAAGAGGGAAGGGAGCTGACGATGGCAAGGAGTTCAGGTGTTTCTGCTCACCATCCCTGAGGTAAACCCAAGTGTGGACACCCTCAAAGGGCTCAAGCAACCAGGGCCCAAATCGACTTTCTATGAGACTGGGACCCTCCAGCTTCTCCCTGACTCAGTGACCAACCCAAAGCCATAACCGTGTGCCCAGTGGCTTGCGCGGGGAATGTTTAAAAAAAAAAAAAAAAAAAAAGGTATGAGAAAAGAGTCCGAGTCCGAGATCTTTTTCTCTGCCTGTTTTAATCACTGATTTTCTATGCAGTTTGACACAAGCTGTCACTCTCCTAATACTGCAAACCCACTACTAAATGTCATTATGAAAAATAATTTTGAACAGTACCAAGCATATGTAAAGGGTTTATCAGAACCAGAAAGGTGGTAACTATCTGTGGAGAGAGGGAGAATGACGGGGAGACACAGAAGGAGAAATAGGAGAGACAGACACAGAGATGGACAGAAAGAGAGAGAGAAGCAAGGGGGGAGAAACTCAACAGAAGATAATGCACACACACCCCCCACAACAATAGCGTCCAAGCTTCAAATAGTGGCGACTGCCTTCCAACTTCAATTTGATGTGTGCAGAATTCTTTCTTTTCCAATGCCAAATCCTGACTGAAACATGCAATAAAAATTACTGCCTGAAACATGGTGATAGCATTTAATCCTCTGGCAACACATTAGAAAGGCTTTCAGCTCTAAACCGAGGACTGCCACACGGCAGCCTTGCTCGTGAAATTATTTATTCATGCCTTGGTTTATAAAGTCCTTTTTTATATGCTTTCTATCAGCTAATAACGGGCTGGAGCACTTCTGTTCTCAGCCTGACAGATTCCACATTACGAGGCAGGGAGACCAATGCCTGGCAAGAGCTGTGGCCTGGAGGGAGCAATTCCATCTGCTTGAGTGGGCTTAGGCCTCAAGAAGCTCCAGGGACAGTGCCAGGTTGGGGCACCTCGGTGACCAGAGGGATGACATGTGGGGAGACACGGAGCGCAAGGCAATGAGGGAGGAAGGTGACATTCGAATGCTCAGAAGCTTCTGGCAGCTGGGTCCCGAATGTGCAGGGCAGTGCATGCAGACAGGGAGAGGAGGATTCAAAGGGCACAGGATAAATCTCTCCATAAACCAATATCAGGGCTCATTCATTAGTGGCAGCACGAGAGGGCTGACTTCCCTTTCGTGAGTATGAAAAAGGTGGAGAGAGGGTATTGATTTGCTGAGCAGATGAAAAGCAGAAGCAGATTACAAAGGAAAAATTCTACACTTAAGAGACCAAATGGATTGGAGGCACTTTCATATATATTTATTTACATGCAATTTATCTCGAAGGAAAGGTAAAGCTATTGTGGGGATAAAAGCATACAGAGATCATTCTAACCCAGTCATGAAAGTAGGACAGCCACTATATCCACTATATAGTATTTATGTCAGTTAACCCTTCCCTGACTTTTTGGTCAGTCCCTGCTCTTAAGGATTTTCATAATACCATCCAACCTCTCTTTCTCAGCACTTACCACAGCTAACAATTTTATTCTATGTTCTGTGTGTGTGCTTATGTACGCCAAGAGGATTCCACGAGGGACTGTGGTTTTTCCCTTCAACTAGTACTGATGAAGGCAATAAAATGAAATATTTTAAAGATATTTTAGTTCAGAGTTTCCACTAAATAGGAATAATGAAATGATGGTAAAAGGTACAGCAAATCACTGAAATAATAATAACACATTGAAAGGAAAAATATTATTCCAGTAAAATTGACAATTATGGACAAGGTTAAGATCTCTTTGCTTTAATGTTGAATTTTTTTTTTAATTAGTAAAGTTCAAGAATGCCTAATGGTATGGCTTTGTAATTGTAAATATTCTAAAGTATGATCCAATGAGCTAGGTTTTTGCCAGAATTAAACCAGTTAAATTCATTGATCTGCACTGTCAAAGAAAACACAATGACTTTCGTCTTTCTTGATCATTCTGTGCAAATAGATCATCTTTCTGCCACCTAATACTTCTTTTCTCCTCCAGGTTGTTTTCCTTCAACCCATGGGCCTTCTTTCCACTCTCACTGTTCCAGCCCTGGTCCCATTTAGAGTGTGTGCACTCGCTGTCCCCAAAGCTTTGTAGAATTAATTCCTTCCCTTCCTTCTGGCCACTCCAGAGAGGCCATTCCTGACCATGCCAATGATACCCATCCCTCCTACTTCGTAGCACATTACCCTGTTTCATTTTCTTACTGGGATTTATCCTTATCTAAAATTATCTTATTAGTGGACCCACTGGTTTGTAAGCCCATCTATTTCAGATCTCCCCTACAAGAATGCACAGTTCTTGAGCGCAGGAACTGTACCTGTCTTTTCATGTATATAGCCCTAATGCCTAGCACAGCGTCTGGTAAGTAGTAAGTCCTTCATAAATATTTGCTGAATGAATGAATGAACAGAAAACAGGTGAGGGAGTAAGTGAACCATCTTTGCTACATAATAATGGAAGAGTTTGATAATTGTGTGTAAATCTTGCTGTTAAAATGTCAATGTTGGGGCCCCTGGGTGGCTCAGTCAGTTAAGGATCTGACTCTTGATTTCAGCTCAGGTCATTTTTCTCAGGGTCATGAGATCAAGCCCTCTGAGGGGCTTCATGTTGAGCCTGAAGCCTGCTTAAGATTCTGTCTCTCCTGCTCCTTCTGCCCTTCCCTGCTTGTGTGCATATGTGTGCGTGATTCTCTCTATATATAAAATAAAATAAAATAAAATAAAATAAGTCTCATGTTGGCTGGTTGGCCAACTATCTACACATCTAATAGCTTAGGTCAGCATTTACGGCATACTTCAGCATGTGTATACATTTCCCTATTCTGTTCCCACAACTATCCCATAAGTAGGCACGGCAAGAACAGAGGCAGGATTATTGTTTTTACAGATGAAGAAACTGAGCTCAGAGAGGTTAAATTACTTTCCCAAGTCATGCACGTAATGGGCAACAGGACCAGATCTCCAGTCTGGTTTTCTGTAGCATTCCTACTATACCAGTCAGGGTCTGACTATTTTGTTTTCAAACAAATCAATCATTTATTTAGTTATTCTTTCAAGAACCCTAAATCAGGCACCAACTATTGATGAATAGTGAAGGACTCTCTTGGGCCCAAGGCAACAGTAAAGATGTGTGTATAGCAAGGTCTCTCTCTGGATGATTAAGATGCACAAATGGCTAACCAGCTTGAAGATATCTGAGTTGAGTAGTAGGAAAACCTCAATGTTATAAAAGTAGAAAAACCTTCTGGCTTGTGTGATAGTGGGATGGGCCTCCAGGAAAAACAATTCTGTAGCTCTCCTTGGAAAGATGGATGGATTTCAAGAAGAGAAATGTAGAGAGAGGACATTCTAAAAAAAAAAAAAAAAAAAAGGAACAAAACTGGAGCGCCTCAGTGGCTCAGTTGGTTAAGCGTCTTCCCTTGGCTCAAGTCATGATCTCCAGGTCCTGGGATCGAGCCCCATGCCGGGCTCCCAGCTCAGGGGGACGTCTGCTTCTCCCTCTGCCTCTCCCCCTGCTTGTGCTCTCTCTGTCTCTGTCTCTCTCTCAAATGAATGGATAAATAAATAAATAAATAAATAAACTTCTTTAAAAAAGGAAAAAAAGTAAACAAGAAAATGTGATGTGCTTTCAGTTCCTCGGAGGAAGTTAATTGAAGGGAGTGTCTGAAGCAGGGAAAGCATTGGAAAAAAGACTGGAATTCATGTTAAATGAAATTGCTGTTCGATGCTTTTAACATATGAAGATGGATTCTTCTGAGTCTTGTAAAATGCTAAGCCAGCTGCCGAAGAAATACATTAGTCATATGCCATAGAGGAAGTTAGGCGCCCCAGCTGGTAGTTGGGGCAAGAAAATGGTATCCCAGAGCCTGAAAGTTCAAATTAAGACAGGTCTGTGGCCAAATTTATTCATTTTAAAGTTGAAAATGCTGTAAGTCAAATGCTTGGTATGTTATATCTATAGTAAAATACTATTTTGTACCCAGGGAATCTCAATTTAAGTTCCAAGAAGTTAAGTCAGAGAACTATATAAATTCACGTGGGAAAAGATAAGAATTATTTCCATGATTATGATTTGGTCAGTCAGACTCTAGAGCTGTGTATGTAAATAGATCTATAGAGATACAGAGCTATAGCCCAGAAACATGTCACATAAACACACCACACTCTACCACCATGTTCACTGGCATGTGAATGGACAGTTCGGTCCTGACAGCACCTTCCTTATATCTTGGGATACATTCAAATTCACTTTTTACAGGAGAGTCTAATCATTTTAGTACCAAACTTGAGTTAAACTTGTAATTAATTTACATTAGTGGAACATTTGCAAGGTGATTGAACAGATGGGTGGTGAGAGCTTTTTACCTCAGAGATGTGGTTTTCACAGAGTAGGTAGGTCTCATGGGTTTTCAGAGGTGACATCACATTTGCATATATTCCTTGGTGCTGTGTTAAATATCAGTGAATGAGTTAGTTTATTCTAAATGACATTTTCCTGTTACCATGGCTATGAAGAGGGTGGACTATAGAGTCAGAAGGAAATAAACTGAAATCCCAGCTCTCCCACATACTGTGTGATCTGAGGAAATAATCACCTACCTCACCAGTTGTTGTCAGGATGAAATGAAATGAGATTTATGTACCATGTTTTGAACAACATCTCACACATATTAGTCACTTAGTAATTCTATACATTAATAATAATCATGATAATAATTTCCCTTAAAACCCAATGATGTTCATTCCTTAAGCGCCTAATACTGTCATTACCTTAAATACATTAATTCTAATCTTCACAAAAACTCTGTGTGTTAGATTATATTATCCCATTTTACAAATGGGAAAAAAAAGACTTCTAGGAATTCATAAACTTACCAAAATTGTTTAATAGTAAATGAGAAGCTGAGCTTGGATCTGTATGTGACCTTCCTTGTTCTTTGTTTATTTTTCTGTCTCTATAATACCTTGAAGTACCTCATGTGCCTGGCTTTTTCTCCTTTTGTCTGGAATAATGCCTCATAAATATTATGACATATAAAAAAGCTCAAATAAGACACCATTTATAGAATGGAACTTAAGAGATCTAACAAAGGAATTAAATAAAAAGAACAGTGTGCAAGATAAAACCTGTACAAGTAAGCAAACAGAGATAAAAATAAACCCTAACTGATGGACCATCTGATAGGCATTTATACCTAATAGTGGCATAAATGAAAGAGAAAATGAATCCCTGGTTATATTATGGTTAAATTGTATGTTACTATTATCATCCATTTATAAGCTACATGGCTCCCATTTGACCAAACCAAGATGAATAAGTTACTCAAGATTTACCACTGATGACAGAAAAGACCTCTAGACTGATTTAAAAACATTATCAATGCCAAATACCAAGTCTGAGAAAAATATAACAATGAACATAACTATTTCTTCTTGATTCTTTTTTATTTTTTTGGAGAGAGAAAGAGAGAGAGCTCAGAGTGGGAGGAGGACAGACAGGGAGAGAGAAAATTTCAGACGCAGGGCTCAATCCCACAACCAAGAGTTCGTGACCCTAGCAGAAACCAAGAATCGGACACTTAACTGGCTGAGCCACCCAGGTTCCCCCTTCTTGATTCTTTACAAGAGAAAATTGAAACTATGTAATCTTCACTTCATTGCAATTAACTTCAAATTTGTTTTTTACAGGAGAGTCTAATCATTTTAGTACCAAACTTGAGTTAAACTTGTAATTAATACATTAATTCTAGGTCCCCATTAAAACCTATAATGAATATTTTGTGGGTGGTATAACTTATTCCAATGAAGCCTCCTTCGTTCGCTATTTTACCTGGAGGCTGAGAGGGCAGGGCCTCCCTGGGAGGCAGTGTGGTGTGGTGGTTATGAATACACACTTGGGCTCCCACTGCATCTTTACCATTTATTAGCAGTGTTAGATTACGCACATGAGGTAACTTCCCAAGTCTCACTGTTTTCATCTGTGTGGACATGATAATAAAAGAATCTGCCTCATGGAGCTGTTGTAAGGATTACAGACGAAGACATGAGAAGCTCTTATTTCAGTGCCTTGGCAGAATAAGTCTTCAATAAATATTAGTGGTTGCTCTTTTTACTATGGAAAAGTAGAATGATTTAGCAGAAAGCATATGAGATTTGGATAGGATATACAAGGCCTCATTCAATTACTTCCTATTTATGGTACTAAGCAAATGCAAACTGTCTTCCAGGAAGGGAATTTTGGAGAGGTTGGATTCTTTATTGGAGGGGTTAGAAGGGTAAAGCTAGGCTAGATCTTGGGGGAAGAAAGGTAGATTTTTTTTTTTTTCAGGGAAGTCATGATAATGTGTAAATTGTCATACTAAATCTTAAACCCTAGCAGAGTTATTGAATTTCTAAACAGAAAGAAAAAGTTCTCCCCAAAGTGACATAGACCAGGATGCTGGCAGAAAGAAAAAAGAGATGTTTGATTCATACAGCTAATGTGTGCCACTGAGAATCACATCTAGTCGTATAAACCACTCATGGGGTGTGACTTGCTCCATCATCTCAACAAGCCCAGAAAGAATGCATGTCAAATATTATAAAGAATCTGAGCTTTTATCCAACTTGCAAGCTATCAAGTTAGCATACCACAATTTCAGGGATGCTGGTAGAAGACGCAAAACTCCTGGGTCAGAGACAAAGCTCAGTGAATTACTCACAGCAACAGCAGTAGCCAGAGTATCGGCATTTGGTTGTGCCGGTTTCTCAAACCCCAAAGCCTAATTCTGAGGCCATGCAGAAAGGGGATGATAGCATCTACACACATAGCAGGTTGCAGGGTGAGAGGGGAGTCCCGAGCTGAGGAAACCCAAAGCTTTAATCATGGGTAGTGAATGTTTGCCTACCCTTTCCTGCAGAAGTGGACACGATCTTCATTATATTGGACAATAAGCATGCCTGCCCTTTGCCCAAGAGGGAGATACTATCTTTCAGCCTGATCACTGTGCACACATTCTTGTCCAGAACAAAGGGCAGCCAGTGTCATTGCTCACAAGATAAGCAGTAATGTTAGGGACCCAGGGAGAAATTATTGCCTGACCACGCAGCAAGACGGATATAAAAGCTCCTCAAGTCATCTGTGTTGGGAAGGAAAATGCCACTCCAACAAACCTCTTTAGGATCGCGAAACCTTTAGATCAAGGCTTCGTTTTCCCAACTCTTGTGTTCCCATTGCCTAGAGCTAGGATGAGCCCTGCAGGAGCCTGCACTAAATAATGCACTAGCCGGCAGACTTGCCGCTTGCCAAGCCGGAAAACACCCCTTCTGATGTACCAGCTGGTTTGGGGCCTGACGATTTGCAACCCCCAGCTGCCTGGATCGTGTTCTTTGCAGCGAGTGAATGATTCCCCAGATAATGAAGAATGATAGGTAATTTTTTTCACCTGAACTCTGTTCTCTATCGACACACTGTGAAAAATCAGAAGACAGTTTTTTCCAATCTGCCCTATAACTGTTGCAATGTTTGTGGGGAGCCCTGTGTGACAGTTCGGACTGGGAGTCTCCATGAGGAACCCCAGTTTGTAAGGATTCAGGAAGAAGGCAGCAAGAACCAGAAGAAGAGGCAAAATCTCTCGACCACCCTGTAGCTCCTTCCACAGAAGTGAAAGTTTGCGACGCTGGGATGGTCTGGGACTCTTTCCTAGGGACCCTCTTTCAACATTAGATTCCCAGTCCTTCCCATGAGGATCTAGTCTTAGAAAAGCATCAGACATCAAACAAATTTTACCTTGGTGTGGTTTAAAGTAATTTCTGTTGCCGAGAAGGTGGGGGAGAGTTGATTTTAAAACCCATTCTTCCCGTGAAGAACTAAGTCACAGTCTCCTATTCACAATAATCATAGCAAACACTTTCATAGTGTTTGCCAGGGGCCAGGCACTCAGGAAGGTGCTTGGCATATGTTTACCAATTCAGTCAAGGTTCTCTGATGTTATAAATGAGCAACTTCAGGTACAGAGATAGTTTGTAACACCGAGGTCACACAAATAAGAAGTGGCAGAGCTAGATTTGAACCCAGGCAGTCCCAGGATGGTCTGGGCTCTCAGCCACTGCCCAAGACAGCCCGCGGGATAAGAAACAGGCCCCACCGTCTAGGTTGTACTTGAGTCGTGCATATCGATGAAGGAATGGCTTCTAATGCGTGTGGCGGGAAGCAGAGTTAAGTTTAGAATAGATACAAGTTAACTCTAGCTAAAAAAACAAAGGTAACAACTGCTCTTTCAGCCCAGATATAAGGCAACCAAAGTCATCCCCCCAAAGTGATTAGCAGAAAGAGTCCCCTAAAAATAAACCACTAATAAGGTAGGGTTCCATTTCAGCTTTTCAAATGTTTGGAACTACATTCCCTAAAACAGTGACAAATTACATCTCCATCAGGCACATGGTAACTGAAGCCCAAAGCTCATAAATCATCGTCAAGAGGCCAGAATGCCATATTGCACCTGGCACTTTCCCTCCTGAAGGGACAGCTGCAGCACACCCGTTCTTCCCGCTTCAAAGTCGGGACACCACTCATCTCTCAGAAATTATCTGAAAACTTGTCCCGGATTCAGGGTTCAGGGACAATCAGTTGGTGCTTCGATTACCTCATCTTGGAGCATCATATTTACCGATTTCCAGCTGTATTTCCTTATTTTCCTGAATGACAATTTAAAAATCCTTCTTTGCCACATTTACACTTAGGCTCGTCAACACCCACAGTTAAGAAGTGACTCAAGGAAAGTAATTAAAAGCTGTGTTTCTATGTAATCCTGTCCTATATGCCAGCTGACAACCTCCTCAAAGTGTATACTTTCCAAAACTTGCATTTACCATTTGTGGACCCTTCAACATTTATCTATTGGCAGATGGAGAATGTCGTGATTGCCCAAACCCTCATCACCTTCCAAAATCTCACACACACAGACACACACACTTAAAATTATACAAATGAAAGGGGTCTTATAGTTAATTCATTTTACACTCCTCATTTTACAGGTGAAAAAACTGAGGTCCTAAGATAGATAGATAGAGATACAGATATAGACACAGATATAGATATATAGTTTGTCATTGTATTAGGCCCTTTAGTTACAAGTAATGGAATGCTACCTCAGGCTTGATTAAGCAAAAAAGGAGTATAATTACCATATGGATATGAAAGGACCTCCAGGAACTCAACGGCAGAAATATAGGCAACACAGGACCCTGATAGAATCAGGGAATCAAGCCCTGTCTCCAGCCTCAGTTTCTCTTTCCTCTACTCCTGCTGCTCCAATATGCTTTTTCTCTTTATCTCTCAACCAGCTTCCTTGACTTCCACAATTGAAGTCCAAAGATTTCAGGGAATAAACTCATTGACCTAGCCTAATTAGTTGCCAACTCCTCAACCAATAACCCACAACATGGTCACATAGTAACAGGACCACCTCCACTGTAACAATGTGGTTGGGAGGAAAAGTCCCAGAAAATGGATATGGGACAAAATGTTCCATGTGGATCTAGAATTTAGAAATCCTCACTCTTGGTTGAGTTGCCTTTTCTGCTTCATCTCTTATTCTATTACCTGCAAATTAATAATTTAAATATAAGCAGACTCTATCTATACTGTACTCATTCACAACTATTATTTACTCAGGAACTCCCATATATATTCTGGGTGCTTAACAACTACATAGTTGCATTTAATTTTCATGATCGTTTGGCAAAAGAAGTAATATTAACTCCATCTTCTAGATCCAAACTGAATCTCAGACAGAAAGAATAAATAACTGGCAGCCAAAACCCAGTAATTAATGTTCATCAACAGAGGAATGGATTTAAAAAAAAAAGAAAGAAAGAAAGAAAGAAAGAAAGATGTGGTGTAGATACCAAAATGGAATATTATTCAGCCATGAAAAGAAGAGTAGCCTTCCATTTGTAACAACATGGACTATGAGCACATTACATTAAGTGGGAGAAGTCAGAGAAAGACAAGTGCCATATGATATCATTTTTAAAAAGATTTTATTTATTTATTTGACAGAGAGAGAGAGAGATCACAAGTAGGCAGAGAGGCAGGTGGAGAGAGAGGGGAAAGCAGGCTCCTTGCTGAGCGGAGTGCCCGACGTGGGGCTCGATCCCAGGACCCTGAGATCATAACCCAAGCTGAAGGCAGAGGCTTAACACACTAAGCACCCAGGCACCCCATATTATACCATTTTTATGTGGAGTCTAAAATAAGTCAATCCTTACTGAGGAAGGGAAAATAAAGGAGGGAGGGAAAGAAGGAAAGAGGCAAGGGAGGGAGGGAGGGAGAAAGGAAGGGAAGAGAGAGCAAAATATCTGCTTGCCAGGGGTTGGGGGTGGAGGTGGGGATAAGATGGATGTCCACTGAGAGAACAAACTTGCAATGAGTAACAAATAGTCATAGAACCTAATGCACAATATAATGGATATAAATAATACTGTACTGTAATTGTGGAATGTGGTAAATATCAGTGGCAATTGTATTACATTATATAAATACATCAAAGTGGCAATTGTATTACATTATATAAATGTATTAAAGAAACATACCCTCTACTTTAAATTTATACACTGTCACATGTCAAATACATTCAATTTTTTAAAAAGCTGAAAAAGAGGAAGACAAGAATGAGCATACAAAAGACTACACACTAAAGGGAAACATGAAATTTCAACTCTAAGCTTAAAGGGAAGAGAAGTGTACTGGAAGGCAAACTGTAAGTTCAAAATGCCAAAATCACTGATTCAAGAACCAGTGAATCTCTGATTCACAAGAGAAAAATTGTGAGTTTCTTTTAAGAACCCACAGGCAAGCCAGCCTTCTCGAATTTAAAAGATATTAGTTAAGGTTTCCAAGCCCCAAAATATCAATGCCATTACCAGTTATTCCACCATTATTTATAACTGATTTCATGGCAAGGATGTCTAAAACATTCAAGGAGATTATTTTAGAATAAGAAATTAGAAGTTTGTATTTATTACAATAAAAATTATAAGTTGATGGGCTATGTTCATATTTGTACACATTTGGGTTGTAGACTAATTAAGCAGGTTTACCCAAAAAGCTGCAACACACTGCTCACTCCGAGGAGCATCCTGTGAAACGTGACCTGGAAAACCAATGTCCTGGGGCCACCTGTGCTGGAGACAGATAAAATCCTGAAGTTCCACAGCAGGCTGTCCACTATTACCACTGCTATTCAACATAGTACTAGAAGTCCTAGCCTCAGCAATCAGACAACAAAAAGAAATTAAAGGCATCTTACTCGGCAAAAAATAAGTCAAACTCTCACTCTTCACAGATGATATGCTACTTTATGTTGAAAACCCAAAAGACTCCAGTCTAAAACTGCTAGAATTCATACAGGAATTCAGTAAAGTATCAGGATATAAAATCAATGCACAGAAATCAGTTGCATTTCTTTACACCAACAGCAAGACAGAAGAAAGAGAAATTAAGGAGTCAATCCCATTTACAATTGCACCCAAAACCATAAGACACCTAGGAATAAACCTAACCAAAGAGGCAAAGAATCTGTACTCAGAAAACTAAAAAGTACTCATGAAAGAAATTGAGGAAGACACAAAGAAATGGAAAAATGTTCCATGCTCATGGATTGGGAAAACAAATATTGTGAAAATGTCTATGCTACCTAAAGCTATCTACACACTTAACATAATCCTTATCAAAATACCATTAATTTTTTTCAAAGAAATGGAACAAATAATCCTAAAGTTTATATGGAACCAGAAAAGACCCTGAATAGCCAGAGGGATGTTGAAAAAGAAAACCAAAGTTGGTAGCATCACAATTCCAGACTTCAAGCTCTATTACAAAGCTGTCATCATCAAGACAATATGGTACTGGCACAAAAACAGACACATTGATCAATGGAACAGAATAGAGAGCCCAGAAATATACCCTCAACTCTATGGTCAACTAATCTTCGACAAAGCAGGAAAGAATGTCCAATGGAAAAAAGACAGTCTCTTCAACAAATGGTGTTGGGAAAACCAGACAGCCACATGCAGAAAAATGAAACTGGACCATATTCTTACCCCACACACATATTCCAAAATGGATGAAAGACCTCAATGTGAGTCAGGAATCCATCAATATCCTTGAGGAGAACACAGGCAGCAACCTCTTCGACCTCAGCCGCAACAACTTCTTCCTAGAAACATCACCAAACCAAGGGAAACAAGGGCAAAGATGAACTACTGGACTTCATCAAGAGCAAAACCTTCTGCACAGCAAAGGAAACAGTCAATAAAACCAAAAGACAACTGACAGAATGGGAGAAGATATTCACAAATGACATATCAGATAAAAGGCTAGTATCCAAAATCTGTAAAGAACTTATCAAACTCAACACCCAAAGAACAAAGAATCCAATCAAGAAATGGGCAGAAGACATGAACAGACATTTCTGCAAAGAAGACATCCAGATGGCCAACAAACACATGAAAAAGTACTCCACATCACTTGGGATCAGAGAAATAAAAAAACCACAATGAGATACCACCTCACACCAGTCAGAATGGCTAAAATTAAAAAGTCAGGAAACAACAGAATGACAACAGAATGCAAGCTGGTGCAGCCACTCTGGAAAACAGTATGGAGGTTCCTCAAAAAGTTGAAAATAGAGCTACCCTATGACCTAGCAATCACACTACTGGGTATTTACCCTAAAGATACAAATGTAGTGATCCAAAGGGGCATGTGCACCCCAGTGTTTATAGCATCAATGTCCACAATAGCCAAACTATGGAAAGAACCTAGATTTCCATCAACCGATGAATAGATAACTAAGAAGTGGTATATATATATATATATGATGGAATACTATGCAGCCATCAAAAGAAATGAAATCTTGCCATTTGCAACGACCTGGGTGGAACTAGAGGGTATTATGCTGAGTGAAATAAGTCAATCAGAGAAAGACAATTATTATATCATCTCTCTGATATGAGGAATTTGAGAAGCAGGGTGAGAGGGCCCGGGGCGGGGGGGGGGGGAGGGTAGGGAGGGTAAAAATGAAACAAGATGGGATTGGTGGGGGGGGAAACCCACAAGAGATTCTTAATCTCATGAAACAAACTGAGGGTTGCTGGGGGGTGGGTAGGGATAGGGTAGCTGGGCTATGGACATTGGGGAGGGTATATGCTATGGTGAGTGCTGTGAAATGTGTAAGCCTGATGACTCACAGACCTGTATCCCTGAGGCTAATATCACATTATATGTTTAAAAAAAAAACAAGAACAAAACCACAGAAGTCTTGAAGTTCCCTCTCCTCTAGATGCAAAGGAACTATGACCAGGCCTGTAATGGCCTAAGTCCACTCCAGTCCCCAGGGAATCAGGAGGCCCTTAGTGATTGCCCTGAGATATTCTAACAGCAGTAACTCCCAGTACCTAGGAGGCAATTTTCTGAAAGAGGCTAAAAGGTGATTAAGAATCCAAACCAGGCACATTACATATCTCATCTCCAGCAGCAACTTGGGGAGGTAGATATTCTCATCTCCCTCTTACAGATGAAAAGCATGGGGGCTCACAGGATAAATACTTGCCCCAGGTCACAGAGGCAGGAATAACAGAACACGCTTCTGTCAGACCCTACACGTTCTCTCTGGTGTCTCTACCACTGGCAGGACTCTCCCCATAATTCGTGTCCTGAGTTGGGAAGAGGTGAAAAAGGGTCTCTTCATGGGCCCCTGATCCCTGTTCTCAGTTTGAGAGAGAGAGAGAAAAGAAAGCAGAGCAGAACATTCTAGAAAACTACTTCCTCGCTCTCTGAGACCAACCCTCTGCTCCGGTTCCTTTGTATTTTCTTTAATTTAGCCCTTCTCAGCCTTTCCTCATTTTCTTGCCACAATGGCCTCCCTCCTGTACTCACTTTGGGGCTCCTCCCACACTCCATCTCTCATATCCTAGCCAACTCCAACCCCCCAAAGGCTTCCAGGATTGGGTGGGTTATGTATCCTGGATCCTCACTGTTTACATTCCCCCCCACCCAGGCCACTGACCCCACCCTTGCTCAGTCTGGCCCACATGAAAGGTGATGCCTGCAAAAGCTCTGTGGGGGATAAACAATAGCAACAAAAGCGAAATGGAAGAGGAAGACATAAATATTTATCTACCCAAATATATTCCAGAAACACAAAAGTGTATGTTTAAAAATCAACTTTAAAAATTAAGTGTTGAATATCATGACACTTGTGTTTCCAAATGTTCGTGCCCTCAATAAAGAAATAGATGATACTGGGGCACCTGCGTGGCTCAGTGGGTTAAAGCCTCTGCCTTCAGCTCAGGTCATGATCCCCGTGTCCTGGGTTCAAGCCCCACATCGGGCTCCCTGCTCAGTGGAGAGCCTGCTTCTCCTCCCCCCTCTGCCTGCCTCTCTGCCCACTTGTGATCTCTGTCTGTCAAATAAAGAAATTAAAACAAAACAAAACAAAACAAAGAAATACAAGATATTAAAATTAGATTGCCACTAGGGACCTATCTTTTCTCTGGGATTTGTATGCTTTCCAGAAAGAAAGAAAGAAAGAAAGAAAGAAAGAAAGGAAGGAAGGAAGGAAGGAAGGAAGGAAGGAAGGAAGGAAGGAAGGAAGAAAGAAAAAGAAAGAAGGAATTCTAGTAATTCTAATTCTCCAAGAGTTTCTTCTCTGAATGTACTACATTCCTTATAGATCAAATTTATAGTCCCCCTGTTCTACTTTCTTTAATCAATGTCTGAGTAGAAAAGAATTAACGTATCTAGAAGCAGCAGCATGGAAAATCTGATGTCTTAACTGACTTTGCAGATAAAAGTTCTGGTTCAGAACAGACCACACTGTAAGAGATCATCCCACTTAAAGTGAATCAGCTACGCATAAAACCTGGGATCCCCAAGTAAGTAAATTATTTTGCCATTCTTTACCATACAAAAGTTTCACACACAAAAAAAAATTCTTTGAAATGTGCTAATCTTAAAGAGCTGAAGCAGCATTCAATTTGTCATGCACTCGTGTGCGTATGACTTCTCTGGACTGGAACAGCTCCTCTGAAAGAAGTAGCTCTGTAAGCAAAGCTTGAGTCAAGAAACCCAACCACTGATTCGTAGGAAAGACAAAGAGAAGATTGTTGGCCTCTTGGAAGAGCCCACAAGCAAAGCCAGCCTTAAAAACACCAGAATTTAAAGGGTGTTTTTCATTTTCCCCGGGCTCCCACATATCTACCACATTATCCTTCATTTCATCACTAGTTAGCTCTAGCCTTGAGTTCTTAAGAAACCTCAATGCTAAGCACAATTCCTTAAATCCTTTAAGCTTTTGTTGTTGTTGTTGTTGTTATAAAACTCTTTAAGATTCTGATTTAAAATTTCCCTTAAAATATGCTCCTCTACCAGAGTTACACCAGATTTGGTCCAAATTTTTTTTTTTTTTTTTCTTGAAGGGTAGGTCAGTCCCCCTGCCTTAGGCTAAGGCCTTAATTATCACTTAGCAACTTAGCAAGAAACTAATAGCCAGCTGAGAACAAAAACAGAGCAGAAGGTAGGGCCTAAATTCATGGCAGCAATGAGAGGAAAGGGTCCCATGAATCAACAAATTCTTTACAATATTACAGACCACCAGCCCAAGATGGAAGGACCCATCCTTGACAGCTCTGAAAATTGTGCACTGGGGGATGAAGGTACCAGAGGTTGAGAATTGTTTTAGAAAAGAGTTTTGCATAACTTTCTGGTGGAGTGGAGATCAACCCCCCTGAGAATTCTGTAGGACAGAATTCTGCCATATCTACACAATTTCTTAAATTATACATTCTCAGACAATGAATAGACAAGATGTGGCCAGAGCTGTTTAGAAACACTTCAGAGCATGTGAGCATAATTTCATACTGCTTTAGAAGGGATTCCTCAGAAATTACACGATGTATCTTTCTGAACTTCGAGTCCACCCAAAAACAGAAGTGCTCTAAAACTTATCGGTAAACTCTGATCATTTGCTTTCTTATAACAAAGCCTTCAGAAATGCAGAATATTTCTTAAGACTGCGTTAATCAGCCAAAATAGACAGTTCCCAATTTAAACAAGAGAAGATTTGTCACTAAATGGTAGACTTGGCCAAGCATAACATTCTTTTCATCACTTTCTTTTTTACCCAGTGTTTTTCCGTCTTAAAGATACTACATCTCTTAAACTTTTCCCCAGTTTTTCCCTCCAGCAAATCCACGTAAGTCACCAAAACTACTCATTGAAAATAAACGTCTTCATTAGCCAACAAACAATTAGAAAGCTGGTCAAATTTTCTATTTCAGTTCTATTTTAAGGCAAAAACTATTCTTATTCTTGCTTTTTATCCAAGATCACTGGGAAATCCAAAAGCCCTTCTTGAGAAATAGCTCAGTGTTTCTGGCAAAGGACTTGGAATCCATGGAATATGGATCTGACCACCCAAGATGGACCACCTAATACATGTGAAAGAGAAGGGCCAGGTGTATTGTCCAGTTGTTCCGGAAAATTCTAACGGAACTCTGGCTCCTTGGAAGATCATCCTCCCATTTGGACAAATATGAACTAATTCATTAGTATTCATCTCTCAGTTTTGCTGACACTAGTCCAATGTGCTAATAAGAAATTTCCAGCTGCCTGAGGAGTGCTTCTCGTTCATGTATGTCTAGGAGTCTCCAGAGTGTGTCTCACAAGTGTGGTTCCCATGGTACCCACCCGGCAGGGCTGCGTGCCGCTGCTCCAGGAAGGACAGCAGGCCTGTGCCAGTGGCCACCTGGCAGACAGGGTGAAGTGAGATCTGTTGCGGCCCTCAGTTGCTCAGAGCACTGCAGTCCTCTGTGGAAGAGGGGAGGGCCCCTCCCTATGTAGTGCACCCTACTAGATGGGTCCCTACGCGATAGGTATATCACTGAGCCCCGATGTCTCAGATGATCACGGCATGGCTTTTATTTACACTGACCCCTCTCTTCCAAGCCCAAATGGGTTCCAGGAGCTGGGCTCTGATTCAAGTCTCATAACAACTCCATGCTAGACTCTCTCTTCCTCCTTCTCTCGGATGAATAAGGCTTTATTAGAAAATCCTCCCCCAGCCCGAGGGCTGTTTCTCACAAGATCTCCTTAGGCCCCTGCAAACAGTCATCAGGTCAACTCACCTGCTGTGGATACAGCGAAGCCCCAGGAAGTCCTCGCTGCCCAAAGCCTCCCTCATCAAGGCTCCACACATTCCCTTGGAGGTGATCAGACACTATCTATGAAATAAAACCACCTTGACTGGAGGAACTAACATGTCCCACATCATAAAGAACAAAAAGGATTTGATTCAGGAAACAAAAGACCACTTAGGACAGACAAATAAAGAAAAGCAAGGAGAATAAAAAAAGGGAAAATATATAAGAAGGAAATAGAAAGCAGCAGGTTTGTGCTGGCACAGGGCTTCCTGGTAACGTGGTTGACAAGGGTTAAAACAGCTTTTCATTCCTGCAATGGTAAGATGGTCATTCCCGGTTGGACCGGGCCCCACGCTCCACTCAAAACATTTTGCATGAAGGGTGGGTAAATGTAATGCGACCTACTTGTGTCTGTAATCCAGGAGAGCCAGGAGAATAATGACAGGGTAAAGAAAATTCATTATGCTATTTACCCCTGCTCAGACCCAATGCCCCAGCTGTTTGATTTTGCTGATCCTCACGGGCTGTTATGTGGTGTCAGAGATGGCTGTAGCCTGCCAGCATTTGGACAATTCTGTGGGTTTAATTATTCTCTGGTAATAACTTCTCCCGATTTCTATAAAGAACAGATGATCAACAATACCAGGCTGTTATGCAGGAGAAAGATAGAGCTTTTCCCTGAACATAGTTTATGAATGTCATGTCCCCATTTTGATGTACTCACTGTAAAGTTTTAATATCAATAATAATGGTCTTTCCATTACACATATTTACATAAATGCTTTCCATGTGAAGCAAGAGTAATTATTATCAATATTTGGGTGGACCAGAATGCCGGTGACAGCTCCAGCAGCTGCGTTCGCCTTTGGCTCGGTAACAAAACACAGCAAGCTCCCCAGTGAGAAACAAGGCAGGGCTTGATGAATTCCACTCAGCTCTTCAGTTACAGATTATTAAAAGATGAATTATAAAATTGGCACGATGATGGCCACGCACATTCTTTTTGGCCAGCATCATCCCTACGGCTCTGATCGTTACAGAAGAATCTTTAAATCCGAGGACCATTCAGGTCTAACTCAGATTGACAGTGTTTGTAAAGCTGCCACGCACCATTAGCGCGTGCCCGTCCCTGAGTGACTGTTCGATTACTTACCACAGACAGCCACATGCGGTGGCTAATGGGACAAAGACAATACAGGATGACATAACGGTGTGAGCAGTGCCATTTTCTAGTCCCTGGATAAGAATGAAGGAGATGGAGGCGAGTAGACAGTGGAAGTCAGCAAACTATGCTGAATCTGTTAGGATGTTGGGTATTTCCAGCATCACGCACTAAATATTTATTCCCTTCTGGGATTCCTGTTTTAGTAAGAGTTCTCCAGATAAACAGAACCAATAGGATAGATAAATCTAGGTATCTGTAGATGGATAAATAGATAAATATAGATTCAGAAACAATATAAATAAGATACATTTCTATTACATGTTATATAATATATAGATACAATATAGGTTATACTATATTTATTATACATAATTATATTACATATTACATACATACTATATAGAGAGATAAAAAGATAGATACACTATATCTATATCTATCTAGATACAGAGAGATTGAGTTTTAGGTATTGGTTCATGTAATTCTGGGTGCTGACAATCCGAAGTCTGTAGGGCAAGCCAGCAGGCTGTAAATTCAGGTAAGTGTCAGTCTTGAGCCTGAAATCTGCTTGGCAGGCTGGTAGGGAAGATATTTAGGCAGGGTTTCTATGTTGCAGTCTTAAACCAAAATTCAACTGATTAGATCCGTCCCATCCGTATTATAGAGAGTAGAGAGTAATCTGCTTTAATCAAGTCTACTGATTATAAACATTTATGACATCTAAAATGTTCTTCACAGCTACATATTGACTGGTATTGGACCAAAGTACTAGACACCATAGCCTAGCCAAGCTGATACTTAAAATTAATCACCACATTACTTCTTCCCAAAACATAATGGCTGAAGACAAAATACATATATTATGAGGGTTCTCAGCATTCCACATATATGGCTGAGTATGGCTGATACCACCTGCTTAACACTCACACACTTCCTCCAGAACATGAAGACGCAGGCATCCTTCAGAATGGACCCAGGAAGGACATATGTGCACAGGACTTCAGTGAGCTGAAGCCTGGGCTGGTGCCTGCCTCCCTTCATCTTCTACCCTTTCTAGGTTGACCTTTTTCTAACACATCTGAGGGGAAGGGATCTTTGACACTGCCCTGCCTACCCATCACTTGACTCTCTTACTGGTCTCAAAGCAACTGTGGACTTCCACTTGTGATGTTCCTCGGAGTCCTCTGAAGAAGTCTAGGAACATGGTTCTCCCTTAGCAAAGGCTGGCCTAGACAGATGGGGTCAGAGGAGAAGCCTCAGTGCTCTTTCCTTTAGTTCCTCATCTGACACAGCAGGTGGAATGGGTACAACAGACTTTGTTGAGGTTTGGAGATAGCTTGAGGATACTGCAGCATAGGAATAAATTAATACTGAACGCTAAGCATGATTGTCCAATATCCATAGAAATTTACCAAGACAAACCCCTCTAAGGGATTCCCCTTAGGATACAGCCCAATTCCAAATCTCAATTGCCTGTCTTATCATCCATCTTTCCCTTACCTCTTGGAGACAGAGCTACGTCTTTAATCCTTCCCAGACTGACTATCCATGCCCTTTCCAGGACCAATTTGCTACCCTACTGAGTCAATCTGTGGGCCTCCACAGTCTCCAGAAATAACCTTTCCAATCCTGGGATTGCTCACTAAAAATGTGCTTTGGTCAATAATCCAGGTTGGGCATTGGTATTTCAAACACAGCCTCCATGCAGATCTATCCATGGTGTGATGTCATATATGATCTAATATGCCCCAGATTCTTCTTTTAGTCTTCCAGGGTACTACGGATAACTTCTGGGAAAACACACACACATGCATGATGCAGGCATATACATCTCAAGAACAAAAATAATTCTCCGAAGCAGTGCTGTCCAAATTTATAACAAAAATATTTTCTTCAAAAAAACCCTCCAAAAATCTGTCAAGCTTTTCTCTGCCCACAACAGAAAGAATGTTTTATGTTTTTGTACACAGTGATTTTAGTTCCCCTTTTCATCACCTCCCTATTCTTGATGACTCCTGGGAGCCCAACAAGGCCTGAGCATTGGAACACATCACAGGGCCTTTCCTAACTCAGAATTCCTCTCCCCTGAGTCATACCCTATGACAGTCCTGCCCAACCTTGATCATGGCACATAATAAATTCATGGTATGATAAACTCATGGTGTAATGGGACAAATGGACTGGTCAGTTTATGGCAAGAGGCTTCCCTGGGCCCCATCTGGCCTCCAGAATGGGAACAGAAACAGTACCTTGGCACAAAGCTACTCTACATGTAGCAGCCCAGGGAATCCCAGTGCACCTGTTGGGAGGCTCTGCCCATGCTGTGGGCATTTCCTTTGAATCAGATCAAAATTTAAGACAAAACTTCCTATCCCAATATCATTGGCAAGTGGCAGGAGAACCATATAAAAATAGATCCTCCTGCCATTAGCAGAAAAACCCCAAAAGCTGGACTGAGAAGCTGGGCTGTGCTTTATTAAACACATCTATGTAATAACTGGCCTTCAAAACTGAAAGGGAATTTCTCTTTGATTTCAGTTGTGACTATTCCTAAGTTGAGAAGATAGGATTTAAGGAAGCTAACTGGAGAGGTTGACTATGCTTTTTATAGAGGGGGGAAATAAAAGAGTTCTTATACTCAAGAAAATCTCCCTTTTTTCACCCAAAAAGGTGAAGAACAACAAGGACAGAACTATAATCCCAACCTTCTTGACAAACATGCAAAATTCTGTTACTTAAGAGAATTTGTCCCCAAATCCTGGTTTGCTGACTGTCATTGAAAGATAGGGACAGTATCTTTCTTATTTTCCATTGTATCGCAGTTGCTAGCAAAATGTTTGCCACCCAGTAAATGTTCAATAAATATTTATGGAAAAACTGTGCCCCCCCAATTTAAAGGAGTGGATGACTTTTAAGATACTCATCCAAAATTCCGGGTATTGAAATTCATTCCACTTGTCAATTACAGTTTAAGGAGATTATCTAGCAGGAGACGGCTTTCTCAAAATAAGATTTCAGACAGAAATCCATCTGTCAACTAATGATACAGATATTAAGAAATAAGAAGCCTCTAACAAAATTGCGAAGTCCAGCCTCCTGCCTGTGTAGAAAAGCAGTTCAGGTGCTATTATCTGCTTACACGGTCAGACAAGAGTCCTTCAATGTCTACACTTCACCTTCAGAATTTGTTGAGAAAGCAAATACCCCACCATAAAGCAAACAGGAGCTCATGCTGTTTAAACTATAAGACATCCTGCTGGCCAAACTCTCTGAGCATTCAAAATGTTTCTAAACATATTCACTCTTTTTCTTGATGAGAGTCAATAGTTAATGTAATACAAATGGTTGAGTTAGAATAAATAAAAGCACAGTTAAAAAATTTTGCAAAAAACTCTTCTTTTTGTTGTAGTTTTTCTTTTTCTTTTTTCTTTAAGATTCTATTTATTTATTTGACACAGAGATGAGAACAAGCAGGGGGAGCTACAGGCAGAGGGAGAGGGAGAAGCAGGCTCCCTGTTGAGCAAGGGGCCCAAGGGGCTCCAACCCAAGACCCTGGGATCATGCCATCGGAGCTGAGTTTCTATCTTTAACAAGAGAAGTTGTTTCAGCAAATACATAATGTATATACAAGTAAATATATTAATAAGATTACAGGAGACCTCATTAATCCTACTGTGAGACTTAAAATTTCAAATACCTTTATAATAGTCATTGGTACATCAAAGGGTTTAGTCTTTTTAAAAAACAGTCATATATTTATTGAAGAATGGCTAACTGGATTTCTCCATCAATGCTTTGTTGTATTCTGTTACTCTTAATGATGCACTAAAAAGTGAAAACCAAATAATCAACAGTATTTCACTTTATAGTAGCTTAATTTAGTCGAAATTAGTGAGGTTTTGTTCTTTGGAAATATTGAGGAATTGAGCTTATGAACACAAATAATACTGCTTAACCAAGTATACAGGATTTAAAAAAAAAAAAAAAAGTAGAATGCTTCCCCACCAAAACATAAAACACTTTTAAAAACAGTCATTCTTGTCCTTTCTCCTTGTCTATGAGCAACTGAGTAAAACAATGGGAAGAAAGCAAAATAAAGGAAATGTTTTTCTCTTATCATCTATACTCTGATATCTGTCTAGTTTATCACTAGATAAACTATTCACTTTGTGGAATTTAGATCCTAAGTCACAAAATCACAGAAAAGAAAGTGAGAGCCAGACCATGTCTTCGTCAGCGAAGACAAATGGGTTTCTGTCTTGGTCTTAGATTCTCTGGAAGGTAATTTTTGTGATGCTATTTAACATTCACTTTACGCATACTTAATAAACATCTTCTCTGGGTAAACTCACACTTCTATTTGCTTCTACAAATATTTCCCTTATTTGGTGACTTCCACTGGAGAACCCCTGATTAACCACTTTCAGAGTTACTCTTTTCTAAGTTTACAATTCCAAGAAGCATTTACTGTTTGACCTGCTACATGACAACCACTGGGCCTACAGAGAAATTAAGGCAGTCCCTTGCCTAAGAAACAAACTCACAATCTAGAGGGGAAAAAATAGATCTACAACAAATCGAGTTAATGCTACTTTATCTGGAATACAACAGAGGAAGTTGCAAAGGAGAGCCAGCCAACCCTGTCTGGGTGCTGAAGAAGGCCATATGGAGAAAACAATAGTTCATCTGGTTCTCTGAAAGATGAGGAGATATTCTCTGAAGGAAATACGAGCACAAGGCATTCCAGACAGCAGAGATGGTTGTGCATGGTGAAGGAAAAATAGTGGGCAAATGATGCATAGACCATTATCATCAAGAAACAATAGCATGGGGAATGGGTAAATGCTGGAAAGCCAAATTAAACAAATCATGAAGGATTGTATGTGCTCAGGATAATTCTGATCATTTTTGTAAAAGCCAATGACTTTTAACCTATTTTTAACTTACAGAAAGCCTCAATAAATTGATGAAAACCATGACCCTTCTCCCTAGAAAACGTACATTTGCACACTGTGTTCTCTGACCACACAGTGCCTCTCTGCTACCCAGACACACACACCATCCTTTGTTGTTGTGGTGGTTGTTTTTATGTTGCTTTCATGTCTGGACTTTTTAATCCAAAGATTAGGGTCCCCATTCTGATCTTAAAACAGAAAACTGAATACGAACAGGAGAGTCCCAAGAGATTGTCTTCACAGCTTAGACATTTTCCCTTCTATCTCCAGTCCTAACTTGCCCCCCAAATCTGCCTTTCCCATATCTTCTTCTTCTCTCCTGCAGCTATGCCATGGAGAAGACTTCAATTTTTGAAAGATCTGATCTCCTTCTTTTGGAAGATCTCTTTCTCTCCTTCCTCCTTTATTTTCAGCTTTAGGTTGTAACAACCATGCTACCAATAGCTGTGATCACTCTCATCCACTTTGCAACTCTGAAGTCATTTAGAGCCCCTCCTCTTCTGTGCCATCTACAGTTAGCTTCTAGATGTAAAGGTGGGCACGTTAAAAATACCTAGAAATCTAACATTTATTCTTTGATCTTATTATTCTATTTTAATAACTTCCATTATCCTGCCCTGGATCTTTTATAGGTTCTCAATGATCTTTTTCATAATGGGATATAACATCAAGGCTGAGGGTAATGAGTAAATGGCTGTTCCCACAATTAGATATACTATGCATATATCCTATATCACACTATCCCTCCTAACCCCAGAGTTTGTTTGCTATTATAAATATAACTTATAGCCCATGGCATTTTTTTTCCCCAAACACCTCAACCCAGGATAAAAATATCAAACAGAGAATTGTGTCTCTATGGGAGAACAACAAATCCTGGGGTCCTGTGAACAAGTCAGGAAGGAAACAGTCTCCATGATCGTTACTCTGCTTGCCCATATACTGCTTCAAATATCTCAGAAAAAGACTCGGGAAAATGTGCTAGCTGAAGTCCTAAAGACAGATAAGGTAAACTCCTGCCTGGCATAAGTAAGCCTGGCATAAGTAAAATAAATCACTGCCCCTTTAGGTGAAAAGGGTCCAGTTGGGTCAACTTGCCACCATGAGGCTTCTGACAACTGGACCTGTGCGGAAGCAGTAGCTAGATCTGCTGTGGTAAGTGGAAGCCCTTATTGTTTAAGCTCATGCATAGTCCTTATCTCAACCACCATGACTGCTGTTATTCAGGCTCATTAGTGCATTTTCCTTCACTACTGCCATTCAAGTCCACCTCTGAGAGGATTATAGTGCAGTGATTTTTTCTCCTGGAATTCTATTTCTGAGTCCATCCATCTGCGAACCAAGCTAAGGACTTTCCTTCTCTGCCAGTAGGTCATGAGAGATTACTCCTATGTTCCTTCAGAGTAAACTGAGGTAAAGGCACTGAATGACTTCATAGGGAAATCTGGAGCTGGGATAGTAATTCAGAGTTATTTCAAGTACAGATCTATATATCCCCAGGTAGACCAGTTTGGGATAAAAGCTATCCTAGGAAGGAGAGTCACCATAGACTAGATGACTCTCTTCAAACAAGGCAATTCCAAGGAGAGCTGATAACTGGGAAATGTCTTCTAGCAGCACTTCCAGAGGCAGACCTGAAGGGGGACCCAGGGCGATATCACAGAATCCATTACACAGCCTGAGTTCAAATCTAGACTTTGCCAATTTTTAGGTCTATAATTTTGTATATTAGCCTGGCTTCTCTGTGAAGCAGTTACTAAGACAGGATTAGACATACCACACTCGTATAGTTATTAGACATAACACTAGTATACTGAGTTTCATAGCGTTCCCCCCAAATTCAAAGTCTTCACAGAACCTGAGAACATGACGTTATTTGGAAATAAGGTTGTTGCTGATGTTATTAGTTGAGAGGAGGTTGTACTGGAGAAGGGTGAGCCCTCAATCCAATATAACCGCTGTCCTTTCAAGAAAAGGAGCAGAGACATGCACAGAATGGAGAACACTGGCAAAGGCACAGGCACCCCGAGAGCAGACGGTCATGAGACAATTGTGGCAGACACTGAAGTTGTACAGCTGCAAGCCAAGGAGCACCAAGACCTGCTGGAAACATGAGAAATTAAGAGTAAAACTGAGACTGATTCTCCCCTAGAAACTTCAGAAAGACTGTGGCCCCGCTGACACCTTGATTGGACATTTCTAGTCTCCAAGACTGTAGAAAAAATACTCTTCTTTGTGTTAAGCCACCCCAGTTTTGGTACTTTGGCACAGACGTCACAGTAAACTAATACCACCTGTAAGGAAAAATGGAGGAAGGAGTTGGAGGAGTTTGGGACAGATGTGAGACTGTGGTGCACGACTGACACCCGTGAGGGAATGCAGACTAGAAGGCAAGAGAGAAGGAAGAAAGGAGCTGTTTTTCCTTGTCGCAGTGAAGAGGGGTGCTCAACATTCCACAAGGCACAGGAAAGCCACCATAACAAAGCCCCCTCTATCGAGTCCAAAATGCTCTTAGTGCTGAGTTTGAGAAACTCTAAGCTAGAAAAATACACTTAACCTTTTAGTTTCCACAGCTGTAAAATGGAGTCATTTATTTCTTGTACAGCTAGTACATGTTGGGTGCTGTAAGTGAAGCAAAGTCCCTGCCCTCACGGAGGTTATATTCTTACTGAGGATAATAAGTTCACCTACTTCTTAAGGTTATGAAGCTTAAAGCATTAATAAATGGAAAACACTCAGAACAGTACTTGGCACACACTAAGAGCTCTTTTAAAGCAATTATGACATTACCTACCACATAGTATACACTCATTAAAAAACAACTGATAATACTAGTAAACATAGATGAGTCAATATTTCCTAGCAAAAAAGTTGGCTTCCTGAGTACCTTGTGCCTCCTGTGTCTGACATTTATTCTCAACTTCCAATGGGGACCTAGAGGCATTCCAAAGCTTCATAGGGGTGATAAGCCCATGTTAAAGAAAATAATTAGTAGGTCTAGGTGGTACCACTTTTTTTTTTAAGCAAGTATAGTTTCCTAATGTTCTCAAGCAGGAACAAAGAAAGAAAGTTACAACTATACAAGGGGAAAAACTCCTTGGCAAAGGAAGCTTAACTCCATCTCATACTTGAATTCTTAATTAATAATGCCCCTCCAGAAAGCTCAATGCCCATCTAATGGAAAAAAAAGTCATAACAAGATCAAAATCATGTTGTTCCTTTGCACAAATTTCCATAGATACAGGCATCATTTTGTACCAGGCATTAGTCAGTTGATCCTTGTTTACACATCGCTTTGGGAATTTGTTTTGCTTTTCAGGCATAGCCATCCCTGGCTCATGAACAAGGAAGCCCTAAACATTTCACTCTGGGAACTCTTCACTGATTCAAGAGAGAGGCTAGTTTGGAGGCAAATCATGCAGCCCAAAGGACAGAAGCTTTGAGTCCACACAGAAAAAACTCTGACTTTTTTATCTGGATAACTCCAGGTAACCCTCTCCTAGCTTGCTTGGTAGAGAATTTTGGGAGGATAAGTTGCCTGTATGTGCTCTTTGCATTCCTGTCAGTATGAGAGGCTGTGTTCAAAGTTCAACGAGGGATTGATAAATAGGAAAACCTCACTAGAGGAAGCAGAATGCAGAACTCATTTTTCTCTACTAGATCAGAGCTAATTAAGTCAGTATCAAATTCTTAGGTAATTATGAAATCACAGAGAATCAACACTGAAATTATTTTCTGCTGCTTATATTTCTTATGGAATTGTTTCTATAAATGAAAAATGGATCCCACTTCTGGACTTGCCCAAGAGAAAAGAATGACTATTAAGAAGATTTGTGTGTTTAATAAGGATTTGATTAGGATTGGTGTTCTTTCCAACTGCGATCCTGAGTTGAGTCCAGAATGTAGAGGATTTGCATTCATTGACAAAGATGAAAATAACAATGGGCACAATGGAAAATAAGGAATAGTTCTGTGGATGTTTAGGCACATGGTCTGTTTCATCATGACTAATGAGTTGTTACTTCTATCCCCTCTTCTGTGGCATTTAAAACAAGGTAGGGAAGGTGGGATTCTGCCAGATTTCAGTAAGGCTTTCCATATATTCTTCCTCTCCCCTCCAGGGGACAGATAAACTTTATTACTTATAGTCACTTCCCATATTTGACTGTCCCATGGTAGAATCTTAATTCTTTGTTTTAAGACCCAGGAATAAAATTGTGTTCCAATGAAAACAAAACAAAACAAAACAAAAAACTGTTCCTATTTTCCTCTCTTAATTTTTAACAATTTCATCATACTTGAAATAAAAAGCATTCATCCTCCTTACCTTTGCATACAACTTTAATTTGTAAATGTCAGAGGTTTATAAATCTGTTATCTGAAAAATTATATGCCAGAAATGAGTCTTAACTTTGTTTTTCTTAAACAGCACAGTTTTTGCAATTAACTCCAGAGGCATATAAGTTAACACAGCTCAAGGCCATGCTCCCTGACCATATCTCCTCAAGGGATTTGGCTAGAGCTATTTATATAATTTAAAGTACTTTAGAGTATTTTCTGAAATTGTAAATTTTGATAATAAACGTCTTCTACCCTAGAACTAGCAGAGTGGCTTTTATAGATATGAATATGTGAATAGAGTTTAAATGGACCCTGGGTAAAAATTTTTGCAGAACCTCTTCTGTGACAAAACATACAAATGACAGACATCCTTTTGATTCCAGCACGGAACCTCTGGTCTGCCAGTGTTTGTGACTAGCACAATCAGGGATACAATGAAAATCATGCTCTGAAAAACAATACATAAAGCTTTTGATAGTCTACCTTTCTTTTCACGAGAAGTGTCAGGGAAAAGTGACATACCACACCAAAAATGTATGAATAACTAGCTGGTAGACTCGAGATTGGATGTGTTAGGAAGTTTCCGTCTCTTTTCCTGTCTGATATCACACAGAACTAAGCTTTTTTTGTTAGAGAATCAAGAAAAATGGTTGCAGTTGGAATGATAAAAACAAATACCATCATAGTTGTTTTGCATGTGGTTTATTTTAGTTATATTCTCTGTGTTACACAGTTCTGTATGCTATGTATGGCACAAAAGTGAGGCAAACACACAACATGGAAAGAGAATACTTTCCTTGCCTCTTCAGGTCACATCCCCATACTTTGTTATGGCACATATGGTATGACATTTTTCTACACTATATTCCCACTAGATTCAGCTCTAGGAGAATAGAGAACAAGCCTTGGTCTTTGTTTTCCTAGGATCTAACTCTTAGTAGGTATGCAAATATTCATTAAGTAAGTAAGAATCAGGTAGTTCACTTCCATTGTTACTTGGTAGCCAGACAAGGACTAAAACTGAAAAACTTACAAATAAATCAATTACACACTTCTTGTCTAGTAATCAAAACAATCTCAGCCCTTTGAAACCAGGATCCCTCAAGAATCCTACAATTCCTCAAGCCCTACTGAAAATGATTTGATTAACTCTTTTCTCAATCCTTCCAAGGATAGTACATTTTGACGCAAGAAGAGAACTTAATTCATTATATACAATAGTTACCTTAAGGCATTAGGGCTTAATTCTTTCAAACTCTGGTTGAGAAGAACTGTTATTGCCTGCTATTGCACAAATTTGAACTATGAATATGAAAAACACTTAAATCAGTTTTCAGTCTGACCTTAGGAAAATTAATGTCACATATTGATTAGGCCAATCTGTTAATGAGCTAGTTAAATGTTTACTGATTAATCTGGTATCCAAAGCCCAGACACACTAGAAAGCAGAGCCTGAGACAAGGATTTAAAGTACTAATACTTTATTTTGGAGACCCAAGCCCAGGGCAGTAAGGAAAAGGAGAATATGAGTCAAGGAAAAATGCACTACGATATGATGCAATTTGCTATCTCCCTTCCCTGCACCACTCCCACACATGACCTGGGAAGAGACCCAGAAGGTCACTTGGCAGGCATGTTCACATGGCACCTGGATTTCTCCAGAAGGAGGAACTATACCATAGTGTAGTCCATGGAAGATGTAATGGAGGGGGAAATTTATCTGCCCAACGCCCCCCCCCCCTTTCGTCTCCCATTTCTCATGGGTCAAAATTCACTCAGAGGAAGCTAACACCCACTCACTACTTGGTTGCTTCATCCAGTTCTTCTGCAGTCCCTCAAGACTCCAGATTTCACACCTGCAGAGCAGTGTTTTATTCAAGTCCAAAAATGAAGGGGCAACCAGGTGAGGGTGGGGTACCAACTGACAGAAAAAAAGCAGCAGTCATGGAAATCTAAGTCTTATTGTCTAAGACACAAGGCTTGTGTCTCAATGCAGCTACACCTTATTCAGGGTGAAGAGATTAGTATACACTTTCTCCCTGGAGACCAGGGGTTATTAAGGCATACAGGGAGGCAGGGAGGGTTCCATTATAATAAGAAAAGGATTGTCCCGAGATTCTCTGCCTTGGCCTTTCAGGTTCTGAGGAAGTGGCTCTGGTCCAAGACATACACTTTCCTTTTACCTTATCTTGGAGAGCCCTGGGCACTAGTCCAAGCTACTATTTTACCATGTCTCCCAAAAGCTAAATTGCTGTCGCTGGGTATAGGTGGAGGAAGCACTCCAGTGGATTGTTTAGCTTGGTTTGTTTTCAATAAGCTTACTATTCGTACAACTATTCAGCCAATTTGTGTTAAGCCCTGGTGTCATCATTCTTTCACCTCTATTTAGTCTCTTGGCTAACTCGACTACTATCATTAATTATTTTAACTAGTCCTATCTAACTCCAGATAAACTATATCAGGTAGAAGTTAGTATGACATGTCTCTTAAAATGGGTAGATGACCACAACTCTTAAATTCTCTGCTAGAATCTGTTCTCCTACAATAAAATTAAATGCCTAAGATCTAGAGGCTGTACAAATATCTAGGGGCACAATATAGCTTTTCTAACAGCATAAACTACATTCACCAACTCTTTCTAGGTTTTGGTCCACTTTGACAATCATATATATCATTCATTAACTACTTTGTGGAAGAAATCTACCCACAAGTCCTGCCATTCATTCAAAAGGTTAAATGTTAAGACCCATCTACTGAAGTCAAATCTACCCAGACCCACGCATACATGATAAGATATTGGTAGAGATCACCAGAATTTTGCCAAGGGCTACAAGTATTAGGGCTTTACCAGCCAGTCCTTAATCTCTTGTTATAATGTTAAGAATCCCTAGAGCGATTACTCATCTTGGAAAATACAGGTTAAGAAAATACTTAAGTGTATCAAATCCATTAGGTGAGAAAATTCTAAGAACATTTAGTGTTTTCTAGTGAAAGCTAAATAAACTGGAGTTGTGCATTGAACTAAGGCCTTGAGGAACAGAAAGCCTGCTGGATCCCTTGTGTAAAGGAGTAACTCCATCCCTGAGTTCTCACTCTGTGAAGCCATTTTTTTTTTTTTTTTTTGGCATCAGGCTTGCTTTAGATCCATTAGGCTTCATCCGTTTGAAAGTCTCATGACATCATCTGTGCATGCTTGCAGTACTAAAGATTCCTTTTTGTGGAACACTCCACCATGTCCTATCATTTATCAAAAGCAGCTGGCCTCCATCTATACCCTGATTTAGTCTGAACTGTGCCTAAGAGCTCTGCAATCACTACGGAGACTGACTTATTAAATTTCTGCTGAAATCTCTGCTGGAATGAGTGATTGATGGCCAAAGCTTTTCCCCTTGGCCCATTTTTCCCAGTAGCCCCTCCTTCTACAATTCTTTCTATTTGGCTCAACTGTAACCAAAAGTTTATGCTAATCTTAATAAGACAAAGCTTATTGTGGTGAGACAAACACAAAGTAGGCCCCCTGCAGTGCCAGTCCTAGCTAGAAGCCAAACCAACTGTGGTCTTAGGGAACGTGCTAGGTACAGTTTCACAGACCACAGTAAACCATGTTAAGACTGAAATCCAGCGGGTAAAAACCAGTATAGTCAGACTGATTGTCAAAATACTGAAATACTTTTATATTTCTCATAAGTAGCTGCTACCCCAAGTTCCCACTGCATATTCACATCCCCAAACCCCAGCTACCTCTCCCTGAATCTTTGATGGGCCCACCACCCAGTAACTAAAAGGCTAAACTTAATCTCCACTCTGTCCCAGCACTAAAGCCAGCACCCACTCTGATCCATCTTGACCCATCTGTGCCTGAGCTCTCCCAGTTGTTTGATCATTTGAACAGCATCCCTGAGAACATGTACTTAGAAGGAACAGCCATCAAACTGCAGGGCCCTGAAGAATATGGAGAACAATTGAAGTGACCACTCTCAAATAAATTTACTCCCCTTCTAAACATCTGTTGCTAATTTCTCTTGTCACTTAACTGAACACCAGGGACTCTTTCCCCTGCTGTCATTTTGGCCCAGTCCTTATTTTCACAGTGCCTATTGTGATTTCAATTAATTTCTCAAGGCAATACATGTGTTAACCATCCTTTGAATATAGTTCTATAAGAACAAAGCTTTCTCTGAATTGATTGTATTAACTCAAAAAAACTGCCAATCAAAATTTCTAGGAAAACTGAATATTGGCAATATAGAGCAGGGAGAAACTTAACAGAGTAAGAATTGGAATCTGAAGAAGATAGAAGTAATGTGGAAGAGAATCTGAAAATTCTCCTTAAACTTGGGCTATAGAAAGAAGAAATGGAGAAAGCCAAGGTGTGCCAGCCTTCTCCATAATCAGGAGCAGCAAACTCCTCTGAATTCCTCCGGAATGTGGATGGCTAAGCTCCCTTGACCCAGCGCGTAGAGGTTATTCTGCTAAGAGGCCCAGCTTCTGAACAGATTTGAAGATCACAGTCATTGTAACCAAAGCCACTCAACAGCAATATTTTAATAGACTACATTTTGAAATAAAATAAAAATAGCCTGAGAATCTAAAGATTCTCGGACCCCACAGATGCAGGAAAGACAAGCATGAAGGAGAAATTGCTGAAACACACACGTTCTTGGGGACTCTATACCTCTTTGGGAAAGAAATTAAAGACATAAGCACAGCCTGTGTGGTCGTAAGTGGCCACCAGTTCACTGAACCTATTCAATGAAGAGAGTGTAAGAACTGAGTGAGAAATGTTTTACTGAGCCCTCACTACATGCTGGGCACTATACCAAAAAAGCATTTGTATCCACTACCACATTTAATCTCCAACAACTACAATAATCCCATCTTAAAGATGAGAAAACTTTAGCACAGAGAGGTAGAGTGACTTATCCACATTCACGAGGCTATTAAGAGGCAGAAGCAGGATTAAATCCCAATCCGTTTGTTTCCAGAGACCTTGCTTCCAACCAAGACATTATATGAGCTAATTTTATAAGCATTAATATCCGGCAACATTCCTAGAGCTGGCAGTTTCCTATTGGGCACATTGTCACTCTCTCTTGCCCTTTTCCAGAGTTTAATCCTACAAACGTCCAGCCAAAGAAAGGATTATTCTGTTATCCTGTAATTGCAGTCAGTTATACCACCAAATATACGTAATCTTTTAATCTGAGTTCTTAAAACAGCCCTCTATTCTCTTAGCAGCTAAGCTCCACACTCACCTCAGTTTTCACTCTCCGTACCCTCTCCAAGATCCGTATTAACAAACACAGTCTTTACTATATCATGTTCCCTCCTCAGAAGGAAAGCACTCAGTGGGTGACTTAATTGCCACAGTTAACTGCAAAGCCAGCCAAGCAGAAGTGGCTGTATTTTTTTTTTTTTTTTAACATCTATTAAGCAGCTGAGCAGCTCACAATTTGTCCAAAGCAAGTTCGGTGCTAACTAAATACTGGGAAGGTCTGTTTTCATCATCTATAACCCAAGACAATAGCTTTTAACGGCTGCGTTTCATAAGTCAGATCACCAGGACCCTCAAAGGCGGCTCAGATGAGCCCAAACCTAGTGAGGAATTCCTCCCTCCCTAGAGAAAGATGGAAAACATGAAACTGGGTTCTCGTTACAGAGTCTGACTGAGGTGATTAATACCTCAGACTGAGGTAACACCTCAGGTATTACCTCGGGGGTAATACCCCCAGGCTGAAAGTAAGCAGGCAAAACTGAACTAACCTCAAATAGAGTACACCTCAGGAAAACCACTGAGTTCTCCAGCCTCAGTTTTTTGCAGTAGGTAACCAGAATTCCTATGACTGAGGACTAGCTGCTTTCCATTGTGCATTAATATCTGCTTTGTTATATTACTTTTTTCCAGGGGAGATTTAATCACAACCCACAATGTGTCTCTAGGTTGTATCATGACATGTGAGGGTTTTCTATCCGATCAGCTGTCATAAGGTCATAAGAATTTTTCAAATCCTTGGTCACGTAGTTTTGAGCACCTTACATGCAGTAGTTTTGCACTGCTGCAAAATATACTCTTTTTTTCCTGTTTAGTAATCTCAGGGGATATTTAACAAGAATAATAGAGAGTGAGGCTTCCATAATTTTGAAATATGTCATCTGTTTTTTCTTCTTAGCAACATAAAGTACCAATTGGAAATCATTTCCACTAAAGTATTTGCAATTCTATTCCCCTGAAATAGTCATCTATCAAATAATTTCTACTCACTAAAACCATGAAATAATCAACTTTCTCTAAATCTATTTTATTCCTTCTCTTTTATATGGAATCTCAATTTTCAGTCTCAAGGTTTAATTTCATTTAGTTGTGGTATTTGTATTTCACCAAATGATTCTAGAACCTCATGGGTAAAAGGTTTGTTTAAATATATAACAACAACATAAGTATTTCCACAATCACTTGATTCCTCCCAGTCCCTTCTCTGCTCGCCCATTTACTCCTACACAACTTCTTCACAAATCTCTCCACTTAATACAGGAAAGTTGATCATTTATAACACTGAAGTACCCTTGCACATGGAAAAGTAATAACTATTTCAAAAGAAAATGCTACAGAGAAAGTAATACATTATGTTAGTCATTAAAGAATCAAAATTAACATTCATATCCTAACATTCCCTAATCTACCTCAAACAAACAAAAACAAATGATCTGAGTATCTAATTGGTACAAGAAGAATATTCCCATGTAGGTGTACTGGTTTTCAATCATTTCAGCATCAATTCATTCATTATTCCAAAGTGAGTTGTGTGCCTACTCTTTATACACTACTGAGACTTCATTCTTAAAACAGAAGCAGTAAATAAACATGATGATGATGATAAGATATGTGAGGAATGTGCTGTGTATGACACAAAAAAAGTGCCAAATATAAGCTAACAATGGATGACAATGTTGACAACAATGGTGGGGAACGGAAATACAAAAATAACTATTATTTTCTTGACCTCACTTTGTTCAAAATCTAGCAGGGAAAATATGTGATTATAGCAAGAGTACAGATGGCATTATAAATACAGAAATACTATATCCTGGATTTTCCAAGATAACTGGAAAATATTCTGCCCCATTTACAGACTTTGAGTTTATGTCTCACTATCTTATTCATGAAATATGTTTTCTATATCTATAATGAAAACATAATTGAAACAAGAGAATACTGAAGAGGAATTAGAAACTCTTGTTTTTTATTTTTTTTTAAGATTTTCTTTCTTTCTTTCTTAGACAGAGAGGGAGGGAGGAAGAGAGAGTGAGTGGGGGTAAGGGGCAAAGTGGGGAGAGGTACAAGCTGACTCTGAGAAGAACCCAATGCGGTTCTCGATCCTCAAATCCTAGCATCATGACCTGAGCAAATTCAAGAGTCAGATACTTAACTGACTGAGCAACGCAGGTGCCCCAACTCCTGCTTTTAACCAATGTATAGTTTTGTTCAGAGCTTTATGCACATGAAACCATTTAAAAAGCAAAGTAAAATAGCCTATAACCAGTCTCAAACACATAGACCAGACAGTAAGTGCTAAAAGAAATATAACAATTCAGAGGAATTTTAAGGAGAAATTGAACTTTATGGAGAAACTTGGACTTCTGTTTAAACAGAATTTCAGAGCAAGAAACAAGGTTACAGTGAAGAGGCCGAGCATTATTATTGAAGAGGAGAGCAAAAACACAGATCCAACTCCAGATTCTAAAATTGTTCTCTCAAAAATGTGAAACCAAATGTGTTGAGTATAGTGGGGAGAAAACACTTCCACTATGGATCCAGTAATTGGTGTCTTCAGACAATGTATTTCCCAAATCAGCTTGAGTAAAGGAATTCACTGGTTCCTGGACCAGTGGAAACTGATGGTCTAAAAACATTTTATTTACCTGCAAATCCCCTTGCATTTATTTAATATTTTAACCCTGGCAAAGTTCTTGCTATATGGTCTTGCTGAGTCTGACTTGTAACTGTAGCTAGTGATTATGTAGAAGGAAAGCTCTCCTTCTGGCCCTGGGCAGTGTCTGCTGTTCTGTGTTCATAGCCCTAAAAACACTGGCTAAGTAATCCCAGCCTCCACCTCGCTGAATAACAAAGCACTGCTAATGGAATTGGGCCCCTAGGAAATGTAAACTCTGCCTTGATTTAAAAAGACATTTGGCTGTTGTATAATCACTGATTAATTGATTGGTTTCCTTCTTACATTTTGGATTCGATGTGAGACCATTTGGAAGCTAAATAAGTGCTCCCACATCATCGATTCCCTCATGTAATGAGTGGTAGGTGTGTAACTGTGTTCCATGAGTACCCAGAGGCAAAGAACTGCAGAGCAGTAAGACTTTTTATTATCCAATAATATAAAATAGTAAAGGCTGTCTTTTGATTATGGAAATAGATGTACCATGATACATGCAACTCTCCAAGAAATGTTGTCCCATTCCCACTTGTTAGAGAAGTAGAATGTTCCCCTTCTAGCAGGGCTAGGACATGTTTGGAAATGATGCATGTCAAACCATTTTATAGTACCCCAATTGCCCCTTAGCATTTTAGTCTATAGTAGCTACTCTTGGCAAACCAAGAAGTCTGGCTTTAAGTGGAATTAAAAGCACCATGTAGACCCAACAGATCCCTTCATAGCCATAAGACTGTGCCTCTCCCCATCTGGCAGAGAATAATGCCTTGGATTTAAAGATCATCTTGACTCTGTTCTCTCCAAATACATTTTACAGTACAGCATTTTCTCTCTTTATAAATCCTTCCAACTTCCTCATCACGGTTTTTCAAAAAGGTAACTTTAATATTTATAGGCTATGTGATTGGCCCCAATTCAGCGAGGGAGTTCAGATTTGACTAAAACAGTCATGATTGGGAGGCACAATAAGGAGCTCCTAGAATGTATACGGTTAGGAAAAGTTCTCCTTGGAGAATGAAGCCAGTAAGAACCAATATACATGGACTTTAACAACTATAGAAGCAGACACCCCCATGAGACAGTTTATAAGAATGTTGTTCCTAAAACTGAGGCAGTCAGTGAGTATTCTCAGGGAGGCTGCTGAAATATAACTGATACAAAAGACAACCCAGTGAAACTTACAGCATGGGGAAAAGATGGCTTCGGTGAAAAGTCTTTAAAGACAACATAATGGTGAAAATTTCTTTGTTTATCAAGCTCTCTTGAAGGCAATACAACCCTAAGAATCCATTCCTCAGAAACATCTACTCTTATTACTATCATTCTGTGTTGACCAGGAGATGTTTAGGCCTCTAACTTAGGTATCTGCATGGAGATACTCACTAGGAGGAAAACCCCTTAAACTACATATGACTAGAAAAAATTATCCTGACAGATGTTGTTTATACCATAATCTCCTGCACAGGAATTCTGATTTGCACATCAATGCCTGTGAGTATTATTAATGAGACTCTGTCTCGTGTGGGCTACTCATCTCTGCATAATTCATTAAATTGTTCATAGACCTGGGAAGTGGAGGATCAGTTCACCAAATGTGATGCCCTCTCCATGGTACTGACTCCCATGGGGTTCTGCCCATGGCTGCCACACAACATCTCTCTTTATCTATTCCTACCTGTAAGATCTTAGAGCCAGTGCTCAAGATCCATCTTTCTCAAACTTTAACAGACTTTCAAATCACCTGGGAATCCCTTTAAATTGTAAACCTCTGTGGATGCTTCAAAAATCAAACAGATGTATTATTCTTTTGCTGCACAGAACCTAAAATATTTCCATTCCCTTATCTGTAAAATAAGGGTGTTGGATGAGCTCTTGGTGGTGAGTAGGTCTGTTCTCTTGAACCATTTATGAGATGTTAGTCATGACTGTGGTTGTGCCATCTTGCGAAGGAGTCTGAAGCTGTCTCGGGAAAGGCTGATTGATTAATTATGTCTGTCATACGTTTAGGGTAGAAAAAATATGGCAGACAGGTCATATATTAAAAATTCCATACTTTGATATTAAAAATCCTATATAGATATTTTCTAAACTTCCTATCTTTCTATAATTCTTAGAATTCATAGTTTTTTAGACATCCTGGGAAAGAGAAATTTTCTTTGAATAATAAATAATGAATAATGAAAGCAAGCTATCTAGAATCCCAGTCTTAAATATTTGTGAGTGTGCTCGTATATGTATGTAGCAGAAACAGCTGCTAAGGCCAGACTTCTGAAAGTTCAGATTTCCTCTAGGGAAGTTCCAAAAATAACACATACCTCTGGCTCACTGCCTCTTCCAGAGTGGTACTACAGCTTTGTCTGTGTGATCAGAAGGGAAAGGGATGTGTCTATCACACTGTCAAAGCTTCCAAGTGCTGCTATAAAACAAATTAGTTAAATTTTAATGAGACATGGACAAGATCCAGGTAAAACAGGGGGAAGTTGTGAAAAAATGGAGAAAAGTTCCTCATTCTTTCTTAAACTCCTCTTAATACACAGTAAGATCCAGTAGAAACAAGTCACCTTAATGTCTAAGGTTAAGGTCTATCTATTTAATGGAGTGTTAGACAGTCATTAAAATTGTCTATGAAAATTCTGCAGTACAAAAGTGGAAAACTCGTGTTCTAAGGTAAGAGAAAAAAGGAGATGAAAATTTTCACAACTCTTAAAATAGAGTGAAAACAGCCTTGGAAGATAAACTTGTTTTTAAAGAAAAAGTCCAGAGGTACAATGTTTCTTAATTTTCCACATTTGCTACAATATGCATGTATCTACACTGCTTAGAAAATAAATTACAAAGAAAAGCTTATCATGTTTTATTTAAATGAATGCTTGCCTTATTACTTGTAAAGGTAATTTAATAATATCAAGGCAAACTGGAAAGATGGATTCATGTGTAATCTAATCACTTGGTGACACAACTTATTTACTTTTTGAGTCTTACCATAAATATATTTTGAAGTTTTAAATAGAAGTGATTGCACCTTCTAAGGGAAAAGTGTCTGTGACTGAAGTGTTAAGCTGTAAAACTCAGGAAGTTAGAACTGTTTGTAATTAAGGAAAGAGTTATGTTAATTCAAAACCCATCTTTACATAAGTTTAGGGTTTCAAAAAAAAAAAACAGAGCAAGATATATACTAATAGCAAGAATAATATGCCCCATTCTGATTGGAAAGGAATTGATGCAAGGAATTCAATCTGGGGCGATTCCACAAATGATTATAATATACTTTTTCCAGTTTTAGGCTAGCCACATGGAACTAAAAGTCTGTGTTTCCTCTGCACAAAAAGACATCAAGATAATAATGATAATATAAATAAAAATTACCTAACATTTTTCCATTTATGAAACAATTCAGTTGATTTTAGCTTTTTCTTCTCAACAACCCAGGGAGGTAAGTATAGTTATTTCCACTTTACAGAATCACATACTAAGGATCAGAGATGTTAACTGGTCCAAGATCACAGTTAGAATGAAACTGAGTGTTTTAAAGAAAAACCATGCTGCCTATGAGAATGAGAAAGGTCATGTCATTAAGAGACTCCTGGTTAAAGCACAGTGATTCTCAGAGAAACACAGATGCTTATTAGAAGCATTGGGAAGGACTTTTCAAGTGATACCCCAACACCCACAGGGTTCTCTAGACCTTCCTTGAGGTACCATGTTCCTTTCTAGAGAGAAGCAGAACCATTGCACACCAGCGTTATTGATTTGTGCCGATGTGTACCAACACTGTTCTGTCATTCATCTGTGTCGAGACAGAGAAAAGCTTTGGAAACGATAGTTTTGGAAGAAGAAAAACTCTAGGGAATGCAAAGAATGGTGTGGGTGAGAGTTGTGAATGTTGTAGAGCCTTAGACAGAGCCTGCACACATCAAGAAAGATTCCAAAATTGAGTGGCTTCTTAGAGAAGGCTCAAAATTCACCAGGTGCTGATTCTTCCGTGTTTGTGCACCACCAGTGCCACTGTCCCCAGGGGAAAATAGAGAGTATTTTCTAGGATCAGCTCTGGTGCCCCATAAGGTTCTGTTAATGAAAGAAAGATGGGTGAGAAAAGAAAGATGCTGGCCCCGTTCAGCCCCAAGTTTCTGGCCGTGACTAGATCCCTCTCTCACTAGAGCCTGTGTCAGGCAGCATCTCTTGTATAGCAAGAGTTCTCAATGGACCCCCCAAATACTGTTTCTTCCATGCCTCCTCCATCCCAGGAAACATCTTCTCACGTTGCTGGTCCCTAGGTGCTCCAACATTTGTTCTTGGTCCCCATAACTCTGCCCACAGCTCTATAAACAGTCTTTCACTCAACTCTCTTCAAGATATCCACTGAGTATGCTGAAAAATGGGTAATAGGCAGACACTGATGTAAAAACTCCTGCTTGTGCCTAGTTATGCATATTTCTTTGGATCCTGCTCAAGACGATCTTTCAATGCCCTGGTAGCTTGATTAGTTGGCATGGCTACATTGATATTTTATTAAAGGATATATTTATATTTTGTAAAATATAATTGAATCTAGATAAACCGCAAGGCCCCATGTGACTCATTCTCAGCTGGGAGTTATATTCAAGGGAAACACAAATCTGACTTCATAAACGTTGGACTATATTGCAAATATTTGCTATAGTGTGTGTTGTTTTTTAATGGATCATCCAGGAGTTTTATATAGAGTACCAACCAGGAAGTTTTCCAGAAATTATCTTTAGACCCCAGTTCTTATCCTCTAATTCCATACCCAGTATAACTGCTCCACTTTTTCCTGTCCACTCAATTTTGAGGTTGCCTCACCGCAGCTCTGCTCTCTGTTTACTCTGTTTACTTCTTCCATTTGCCCCTGAGCCCTTTCCCAGGCTAACTAGGCCAGGTGTGACCACCCAGAATGACCCGCTCCCTGGCCACTTAGCTGGAGAACTCACTGTGTAACCCCATGTCACCAGATCCTCCCTCAATCCCCTGAGAAGGAAGCATGTAACCTTCTGGAATTCTTATGACTTTTGCGTTTGCTATTAAATTTCATGGAAAATTTCTGATGAGTAATTTCCTTTCACTTTGGGGAGAAACATGGTATACATATATCATGAGGTACCCTCACCTAAGAGGGAAAGCCTTGCCCTTTGAACCTTGAGTCTGTAGCCTAAACAATAGAGTCACCTAAATACAAAACACTACAGCCAAGGGGAAATGAATTGTGTCCTTTAGAGAGAGGACCCCATTGCTGGAGACAGAGCAGAAATCCTACCAATAGAAAACTACATTGACTAATGGCATTATATCCAAAGTTTATTTACATTTTAAAAAATAGTTTGCCCATTAAGGAAAAATTTAAGGTGTTTTCTTTTTCATTCTAGAAAGAAAGAAGCAGATGTAAATGTTTTTTGAAAGGGCACAAAGCATCTCACTAAATCAAGAAAGATGATAAATCTAGGGTTGAATCTATGATGAAAAATCCAAAAAAAAAAAAAAATCAAGATCATTTAGGTCTATTTCTATAAGAAATCTAGATTGCAAGTCATTAAGTCTATACATTTACCTCAGTAATACAGTTCTGTTGCACAGAATCTGGAATAATTATATGAAATTACAGGATAGACTCTAGCCAAGAATAATCTCATCATTTTTCAATGTCACTGCCATAACACAAAGGGAAAGAAAAACTAAAGGAAAACTCATGAATTGCATATACTTCTTCTCAAGTTTTAAGCCTCCCTTCTAAGTAGTATAAGATGTTCTAACATCTCTTGCCAAAAACAAGCCCAACGACCAAGAGAGTAGAGACACAGATGAGAACAACAGGCCACAGGTGCCAAGCATTTGGTAAACCAACCTTCCCTGGGAATCACACATACAGGACTGAAAACTGCTCCTTTTTTCTTCTGAGTCAACATAAAATTCTGGCACATCTTCCTTTGGCTACTCATTGACAGTTAAAGAATGTGTCTGAGAAAAGATGGGCAATCAAGTTAGAGCTCTCTACTCCTGTTTTAGTCCATTCAGATCACTCTACAAAATACCACAGGTTGGGAAGCTTATAAACAGCAGAAATTTATCGAAACTTCTCATTATATCCTCACATGGCAAAAAAGGCCAGGGATCCGTAGCCTCTGTGGGGTCTCCCAAAAGCCTCACTTTCTAGCACCATCACATCGGGCATTAGGAGTCTAACGTGTGAATTTAAGGGGAACACAAATATTCAGACCACAGTAACTACTGCAATCCTGAATGATTCCCAGAGAATTCACCTTATGAGCAAGTAGCTGGACCAAGAGGTCACCCCCAATGACTCACTGTGCTAAGAATCTCTGGTAAATAGAACAAGACACAGAGGAAGCCATCCATGGCCCACATCCTCAATGTCTATAGATACTTCTCATGTAGGAGAACCCTACAAATGGGAATACCTCGCCCCTTAAAACTCCCTAGGGCATTGATAGAAGTACACAGGTAGGAAAGAATAAAAGCTCTTATCAGACTAAGGGAAGGGTCTCCATCACAGGTGACACTCACCTTCCCCGTGGGAGATCCAGGAAAGCACTGAGGTAGAGCAAGCTGAGGTGTCCTTCTGAATGGGCCTTTGAATGGTTCCCCAGCCAGAACCTCGCATGGGCAGCAAAGTCCAGTAGGAGGGAAAGTAGGATGAGGGCTTACCAGCCTGGTCTCTGACCTCAGAAAATCTCAGGCTGGAATCCCAGACCCCTCACTTACATTTCATCCTTACTCTCTCCCTAGTCTTCGTTGTCTCATGGGGTTTCAAAATGAGGTTGGTGTGAGGATTAAATAACATAACTTGCAGAACGTGCTTTAGCACAGTGCCTGGCAGATAATAAGCACTCAACAGGATGGTGGCTATCGCATCATTACCCATACATTCCCTTATACTTTTCTCTCTATCTTTTTCTGTTTGAAAGTTACTCTCTGGGGAACTTTCTTGGTCTCTGAAAGAGTTGCTCTGGAAGAATCCTGCCTTTTCCTCTCTGGAGCTAGTCTACTATTGATGTTGGCTACGGAAGCAAGGATTTGACACCCTCCCCAACTTTCTCCTCCAAAGCACCTCCCCTTATGCCTCACATGGTGAGCCAGAGTCAGATGCAGCTGGAGAACTAGGTAAAACGTAAAAATCCATGAAGTCAGCTGTTTTCCATTATAATACAATAATCATACCCACAACCTTCTTTGTAGGAAGCAATGAACTTAAGGAGAAAATTGCATGTAAAAATATTACAACGTGCAACAATAAGAGTGAATCATTATATACCACCTCTATAAAAAGGGGGGGAGGAGGTGGGGTATGGGAATTGTGGCACAACCGAACTAACCCTAACTAGAATGGAATTCTGAGATGCCAGTGCATGGCTTGTTTGGAAAACTGAGCACCGTTCTGCAAATCAGAACCAGCTGGAAGATTCTATCTAAAACAGATTTGGCCATAGAAAGGGAAAAAAATCTTAAACTGCCTTAAACTAGCTTTGTCAGCCTGGCTGGCCTTGGACTAGCAGAAGACATGGGGTGGACCCTTCAGTTTCAGCCTTTTTAAAATTTTTATTTTTCTAACTGGATTAACTTTTCAGGGACCTAGGAACTGGATCCCGGCACCAAATACAAAGCCTGTTATCCTAGATCAACGTTACAGATCTTGGCACTAACAGGAAGTGGTATCACTTGGTAGGAGCTCAGCTTGGCTTCAGGCTAACACTGAGCCCTGGCTCCACCACGAGGCCTTCGTCGGCTTATTTCACTTTTCTTTTTCTAGAATTCTTCATCTTTAAACACAGTGATGCTGTGAGGATTAAATGATTTAATGCCCATAAAATAGTTCTTGGCACCTAGTAAGCACTCAATAAATGTTAGCTATTATGATGTCAATTCCCTGCTCTTACTGGTCTTATTATTCCAAAGTGGGTTTTTTAAAAATTATTTATAAAGAACAATGAAAAAACACAATGTTTGAGAGCAGGCCTCAACCAAAACTTCAGCTCCTTGCATCTGAACACTGTCTCTTCATGCTAAGGGCACCAGCTTCTAATTAATGATCCTCCAAATGTTTCCACAAATACAGTATTTGCACTACAAAGGCCAAAAGAGGGTTGAGGTCAGTGGTTCTCAGGGAATAAAAAGTTTCCTCCCTGTATTCTCAAGAGTGCTGGCCAAGCTTATTGCAAAGAATTCTCCTTACCCTCAAACTTGGAGCTGTTTTTAGACACTGTTCTGTTCTAAAGTATCAGGATGTGTTTTTCTCCATAGCATAATGCAAGCAGTAAAAATTTATTCACAGCCAAATTACAATCAGAAGCAACTAGTAGAAATGCAAGGATGTTTTCACAGCCAAATTGCTTCATTTTCACTTTATTTTTGATGTAAAATTATCAGCGCTCTTGGGATTTATAGAAGCAGTCAGCAAAATGTGTTATAAACACCTTCTTCAAAGAGGCCCCGGAGAGCCTGACTACAAAATTTCTCACTCTTATAATCCTCTCTATGCCAGTTCTGAATAATCTCAGCAGCACTCTGACATAGAGATTATTTTCCATCCTCCTGGAAGCTCAGATGGTGGGCTACCAGGAAGATGTGCTTAGAATGTTTCACATAGAGTCTATTATAAGGCTCTGTATAAATGCAACTATTTGGTAAGCTTCTACAAGGCACTAATGGTAGAGTGGATGATATGGAAATGACCAAAACATGTCCCTTGCTTTTAAAAAACATGCACCCCCAATGTGAAAGAAATAATCATCTCTTCCTATACAATCATTTTTTTAAAAATATCTTATTTATTTGTCAGAAAGCACAAGCAGGGAGAGCAGCAGGCAGAGGAAGAAGTAGGTTTCCTACTGAGGACTCAATCCCAGGACCCTGGGATCATGACCTGAGCCAAAGACAGATGCTAGACCAACTGAGCCACCCAGGCATCCCCTATACAATTGTTGTTGTTGTTGTTGTTGTTTAAATCACTAAATGCACAAGGTTTGCTTCACTCTTATTCTCCCACAAGCATCCCTGAATCTTATTCTATCTGCATGTGAACTCTTCTTCCCTTGGCCATCATCTGTGGTCTTTGGTCTCAGTACTCTCTACCCTATATCAAAGACACTACTTCTTACTCCTTTATTGCTCAGGCTTTGCCAAGATTCTGGAACTTTCTGGGTGTTATGACAGTGCTGGAGGTAAGGGGGAAGTTTATAGGGGTGTGTGTGTGTGTGTGTGTGTGTTGGGAGGGGGTGTTTGCACAGGTTGGCGGTGGGGTGTTTGTTGAGGGATGGGTATATCAGTGAACTCTCTTCCAGAGAGCTCTTCATTCCCTCTGAGGCCAGAGTTATCTCCAGTCTCAGGCTTGAGACATGCCAGGAAATAATGAGAACAAACAGATCAGCTCGGACCCCTACACCAACACACATATCTACCCCAAGACTCTAGGTTCCCAAGGTGTTCTAGGAGATTTTCTAGGTATCATCTGGCTTCATAGTATCTGGGCATTTAAGAAAAGCTAATGAAGATATTACCAGGTGCCTCTCAACTCTATTAGGATCCCCTTCTAGAGGCTAGGAGTTCTGGTCTCATCTACCTGGGTGCCTTGGTAAAGATGCAAGTGGGCTGAGATAAGGATGGGAAGGAGGAGAAGGAAGCAGGAGAGATTATGCTTTTGCCATGGGGTCCTCTGAGTCTCTGAGCTGACTCTAACCATGAGAAGATGCACAGAGATGGTGGGAAAGAGAGAGAAGCAGCAATCACAGCAATTACAGAGTTGGATCCTAGGTGTAATTCTCTTTGCCAAGCAGAGACATGCTCTGATCACCAAGTCCTGATTGCTACTTCAACCTACACTGATATTCGAGCACAAGTATGTTCAAATGAACCAACCCAACCACCTATGCTGTGTGCTGCCCTAACTGGTGGTACTAACCTAACAAGACATACCCCTTTCCTCTCATAGGAAATCATGAGCCAGTGAGAACCCACAAAAGATCTGGAAACTATAGTCAAAACCAGGGATCCTTTAGGTAAGGAGGTTACTGCAACGGTGCCTTCAGCTAGGATAGTGGTAGAAGAGATCGACAATCTACAGACAACTTCGGAGGTTGAACAACAGAGCTCACAACCAGATTGAATGTGAGGAATAACATCCAGAAAGCCTCGAGAATGTCTCTGTCTCTCAGGTTTTTGCAGTTTGGCAGCTGGGTGGGTGACATAGCCATTGACTAAGAATGGAGAAGAATGAGGAAGGACCAGTTAAGATAATGAATTTGAGAAATCTGTTAGGTATTCAAGTGGTCCTGTCAAGACGGTGGTTGGATATATGATCTCCAAGGAGAGGACTCCTCCCTAAATCTGTCTTCCAAATTACTCCAACTAGATGGTAGTGAGGCCTACCAGGGACTGAGGCTTATGGTGCACCGTGAGGAGAGGAGCAGTAATGAAATACCAGTGTGTCCACAATGAAGCACCCTGAGGCTACAACCACACTTCACTTCACTTTTTATTCATTATTGTTATAAATATTTACGATATGCCAAGACCAGCCTAGGTCCCAGGGGAAAGATGAATAAAACACACAGAGGTCCTGCCCTCGTGGAACTTAGACCTAATGGGAGAAAAGAGATACAAAAGTTGGTTTCTAAGTAAATGATAAAACAGAGCACATATCCTGAAGTCAAACAGACTTAGAACAAATCCTAACTCAGTGGCTCATTAGCTGTGAAGCCTTGACAGATTTCTTAACCTTTCTGTGCATTTGCCCCATCATCTATAAACTGGGGATAACCATTCTCAGTTCACAGCTGTGAGACCAGAATGAAATAATCGGTCACATACAGTACTTAGCACAGGGGCACGGTGCCTGATGCGTTGTGAGCATTTGACAGATGTTAACTGATAGCACAGGTACTGTGTGGGAGGTTTCTATTTTTAAAAAGAGCATTTGTGAGGGCCTGAGCTGGAAGGAGCTGGGCAGCCCTAGGAATAAGCTATGGTAGAAAGGTCAGAATGCACATGAGGCACAACGGGAAGCCTAGCCTCTGGGACTGTCCCTCATGTGTCCCTCCGGTCCCCACTCACCATCTCCACCTAGACTTTTGTATACTAAGTCCACTCCCTCCCATGCCCAACAATGCAGGGAAAGGCCTTTCCTCCAGACAATTCCTTTCCAATCTGTGAAAACTCTGCACTTTAATGAGTGATGACAGGATGGGAAGGAGGTTAAAACAGGAGCTGAAAGCATCTGCTTTGTTAAATGAACCATTGTCTTTTCATCATTCTTTCTCAACATGGACCATTTCGGGGGCGGGGGAGTGGATTTGTCTTGAATAATACCAGCATGGGCTAGAAGAATTCAAGAGCACCCTTGCTCCGCAGAAGACTTTCTCTCAGGCTTCCACAGACATTGTTTTCCTAGTTCTACGCTTAGGGGACAGCAGAGCTGCCCTGCCCTACAACAACAGAGGCCGCCTCCTGATGGCAATGGCAACACTTCTGGGACTCTCCCTGCAGCGCTGCCTCAAGGACTCAGAGCTGCGAGATCATCCATCACCCTCTCCTCCCTTCCCCCTGCTCCTCTGATTTCAGGGGCAGCTCGGACAGGCAGCCTCTATCCCAAACCTTCGACAAAATCTAGAAGTCAAGGCATTTGAATGAGAGCTGGCTGTGAAGGATTAACAGTGGGTGATGGAAGGAGCAGGTCAGTGACCTACAGAGGGGTGCTGGTCTCTGCTCTGCAGCCAGCTTGGCCCCATTTCTTTATCTTCCCCTACCTAGGTAACTGAGCAAGGCTAGAAAAAAGTGTGCAACCACGCTGATGGATCTCTCTTTAGATTCTCAAATAAGACCTTGCTTCTGCATCAGATTTACTGTTTTCTTTGTCCGTTTACTCTGACACCATGTTATACATTAGTTTCTCAGACCTTACTTGTCTTCATAACTGAAAGCTTGTAGCCCCTTACTAACCTCTCCCTATTTCCAGTCCCTGGGCCCCACTCTGTAGGAGTCTGTTTCTTTTTTAAGGAATGAGAAACCCTTGTACATATACCACGGCGTCTTTGTTCACTCCTATATAGAAGGATGTTTAGGTTGTTTCCATACCTCGGCAACTGTCAATGGTGCCATGGTGAACATGGGAGTGTAGCTCTCTCTTCAAGATAATGATTTTATTTTCTTTGGACAACAACCTAGAAGTGGGATTGCTGGATCATATGGTAGTTCTATTTTTAATTCCTTAAGAAAGCACCAGACTGTTTTCCATGGTGGTTATATCCCAATCCCATTTCTCACTCTTGGAAAGTGCACAATTTGGAAGAGCGCTGGGGTTCAGGAAAGAAAATATAAACAGCACAAATATGAGGACCATCTGACATGGTAAGAAAATGTATAATTCCAAGCCATGAAAGGAAACCTGCACAATAGTCTAGCTGGCTGGGGCACATAGTGAGGAGAAAAAAAAAAAAAATGTAGGGACAGTTGGCAGAATCAGTGCAACACCTTTATGATTTTGGATTTTTAACCCCAGCACAATAACAAAAGGCTGTTTCTGTGATTCCAATTTTGCATTACTGACTGCTGGACACAGTATCAAGACCCTATAGATGTGAAAGAAAATTTTTGCAAGATCATTATTATTTAATAGAAAACTCCAGTTAATTGGGGAGAAAAATATGTACTAAGTGTCAGGATGACAGAAGAGTCATTTCTAAATCATGTACCCCTGATTCTCAGTTCATAGGATGGGAATATCATTGCTGCTTTAAAACATAAAATCTTATTTGTGACAAACATTTTCAAAGGGCTTTCAAGAGAAAGGAAGGATTTCTTGTCATTCCTAAGTCTATCACTAAATAAATACAAGACTGAGTCTTTGTTGCAACAATATAAATAAATATTCACTTTATTTATTCTTCAAGTTTCCTGGGAACTATAGGATCAGCACACAAGGAAAACAAATTAATGGGGGAATTTGATGACAGAGGTCACAGCATTCAGACTCCTTCAGTGTATACGCAGCCAAGGAATGTTCCGGACATAGCCGAAGGGCTCCTACTACTTGAGGAACCAAAGTCTTGGCTGAATTGAAAAAGGGAAGGACTGGATTCTGGGGTGGAGTGTGGAGACAGTGATAAGATAGCCCATGTATTAGGCCCTTCGGCCACTGGGGGACAAGAACTATCCTATAACCACATCTTCTCTGGGCTCATATCACCCATTTCCTGGTGAGAGAGAATGTTGGGGCACATGAGTGTGTGAGGATACAGTGTCACATGGGATGTCATATTTTTGTCCCATTGACTTTGAACAAGTTTCAGAGACTTCAAGGGGGTGTGCTCTGTGGCTTAATGTAGACAATTACTAGCGGTAATTGTTTGTTTGGAGTCCATGGGCAAATTGGTCACTGTCTCCTGCTATCACCTGACAAAACTCCAACGTTTTGCCTACTCTACATACCTTCCTAGGTCACAGAGTATGGCCAGAAAAAGGTATGCAACCACACCGATAGATCTTTCTTCAAAAAACTCAAATAAGACCTTGGCTCTGCAGCAAATCTGTTTTCTTTGTCAGTTGACTCTGCCTCTCTTCTAGACAACAACACCACTTCTTCTCACCTTTCTTCAAATCTCCAGCCCAGCACTCTGCTTCTCCCTGTGTAGCCCCTGGTCTTGCCTCTCAGTTCATCCAGATAAAAGAAATAATCAAAAGAGGATTTTCACAAGCTCCCACAACTTAGTCAACATAGACTGCCTTCTGCCTTATTGATAAGTGAGTTACCCATGCCCTAGCAAAGGCCAAACCTTCTACTCTTGCACAGAACCCCACTGTCTCCCACTGCTCAAGAACATAGCTCTTACAGTTAGATTAACTCCCTCTTCTTCATCAATTTTTTTCTGCCCTACTGGATCATCCTACTATCATATAAATACTGTATTATATCCACACGTTCTATAAAAAAGATCCCTAGACCCCATATTTCCTCCTCTAGCTACATACCTCTATTCCCTTTTAAAGTAAAACTACCACAAAGATTTGCATGTACTTGTTATTTCTACTCCTCTTTCAATTCTTTCTCTAATTCATCCCAATTTGCTTTCAATTCCACATGCCATCAAGATGGCTTAAGGTCTCCAATGACCTTCCATTGCCAAAAGCAATGCTCATTCTTAAGTCCTTATCTAACCTAACACATCAGAGGCATTTGACTTAATTGATCCTTTCTTCCTGAAATACTTTCATCTTATTTCCAGAAAACCTTAGTTGGTCATTCTTTCTCAATCTCCTCTGTCCACTAAACACTGCAGGGCCCCCGACCTCATATCTTCTCTATTTATACTCACCTGATTTTATTTGGCCTGAAATATTCTCTATATGCTACAGAGTCCAAATGTACATCTCCAACCCCAATATCTCCCCTTTAGGCCAAGCTCATATTTCCAGCGGCTTACTCAATATCTTAAATTTCAAAGCCAATCCTCTCTCACTTGCCCCCATCTCAGTAAATGACTTTTCCATTTTAGCCTATTGTTAAAGCCCAAATCCTTGAGGTTATCCTCTCTTTCTCTTACTCACATTCAATTCCTCACCAAATTGTTAACCTTTCTTTATAAATATATCCAGGATTTGACCACTTCTCAGCATATCCACCATTACCTCTATGTTACAAGACATCATCACCCCTAACTTCTTCTGATCTAACTTCTACCCTTCTCCTCACCCCTTACAGTGTGTTTTCCACACAACAGAGATATTTTGCTAAACTAGAAGTCAGATCATGTCACTCATCTTCTTTGGAACCCTTTAATGCTTTCAATCTCACTCAGAGTAAGACTCAAAGTTGTTCCATGGCCTATACAATCCCATGTGACCTGACCCTAATACCTCCTACTCTTCTCTCTCTCCATTTCTATTCAATCTACATTAGCTTCTTGCTGTTCCTTAAATATATCAAGCCTGCTTGTACTACTTTGAACTTGCTATCGCTTTGCCTTGGATACCCTTCCTTCAGGCAAACATGTGGTTCAGTCCATCACTTCCTCCAAATCTTTGTTCAAATATCGCCTTCTCTATTAAATAACACCCACCCTCACCATTGCTCTGTATCCCCTTTTCTTGCTTTACTCCCCTCTGTGGCTCACACCACTGCCTGACTTGTACTGATCTGTTCAAGGAGCATATCTTTCCCCTCTTTAGATTGTAAGCACCATGAAAGAAGGGACTAGATCTGTTTTGTTTATAGATAAACTCCTACTACCTAGAGCAATGTGTAGCACATAATAGGCACTCAATTTAAGTGTTTGTTGAATGAATGAATTAGTGGGGCCATTGGTACGAAATGCTGAGAACTCCCCTCCATCAGGATAAAAAAAGAGCATCATGCTGTTGTGGGTGGATGCTCTACCATTGTCATTTTCCATGGAAAATTAGGTAACCACGCGGAATGTGGAGAACTACGACAATTTTCAAGATGCCACAGAGTCCCTCTCCCCAACCTTTCCTGTCTTGAACCCAAAGGGAGAATTTAAAGGAGGCTGCCATTTCCCTTGTAAAGGTAGCTGAGCCTGAAAAATACCATTTTGTTACTATTTTGGAGACCCTAAAGTACCTCCAGCTGGCAGCCTGGGAAGCACCTGGTACATTTATAGTGATCAATGGTATATGTGTTTACACAGGTTCATAAACAATTCCTTAGTAATGTTCTAAATGACCACAGTTTGAGACACTCCACAAAGGGGATGGAGTCCATTAATGGGCTCAGTCATTCTGAGCCTCTCCAGAGGTGGTTCAGATTCCACAGGAAGGCTTGAGGTCAAAGGTTCTGTGGCTTCCAGGGCCAAAGTCTTAACCCAAAGGGCTACTTCTGCCTCCTTTGGGAGAGAGGACTGGGATGATAATTCTGGCTGATGATGATATCATCAGATATCATTTATGGAGATTGTAAACCACTCAAACCACACCCTAGGATTAAGTCAACAAAACTACAGGAATTTGAGTGGGGGACAGAGGGGTTTGCTGACTCATAAACTCTACATAATAGAGCTAAACCTAACACTCAAAGCACACTGGAACTCAAAGCACTGGTTCTGTTGGAGAAAGGAAATCAATAGGAAAAGCTGGAACAGGTCCATTTCATCCTAAGTGACCTTAGTGAGAAGAGATAATAGATGCACTGAGGTCACATTTATGGCGTCAGGATCTAGTAATGATTAATAAACATGCCTCCAATAAACTTATCACTTAATGTGTTTAGCAGATTATAAAGCAAAAAAGAAGCTTTTTTTAAAATTTTACAGACGTATACCCTCCCTCCTCTAGAAATGCAAATGTACTGCTAAGCGGTGCTATATGAGGAACTTTTCTATTCTGGCAAAATCAAACAAACATATATTTTCTTAATATATAGTTAATCCTTCAATGCTCTATTAATCCATTCCCAAGTTCTCTAAAATTTTTCTTCTTTTTTTAAAGACTTTCACACACAACAGAAGCTACACTGTATATTTAATCTAGTTGCTTAAGAGTGATTCCCTCCCTGTATTTGTTCTTTCTGCACGTGCTTGCTAAGAGTAGTGCCTGTGCTGGTGAACTCCTGAGGTTCTCATTTTCAGAGCTGCTCAAAGTATTTTGGGTACTGCAGGCCCATAGCTACATTATTCTCCCAGAATTGCTCTAAGCACCACCCAAGGTTATGCCCCTTCGTAGGGCGGCTTATAGCAAATGCCTGGTAGGCACTAGAGGACAGAGGCCCATCCCAGCACCTCAATAAGGAACAAATCTAAATAATAATCACAGAGCTCCTCTTGGGCCAGCTGAGGCTTCTGAAGTAAATGTACTTAGCTCAACTGCCTTCTGTCCAGCCGTGCCCCTCCCTTCCTCCCACGATTGTCCTCAGCATTAGTTACCCAGGGAACCCCACCTCAGGGATCCTCGGCTAACTTCTAGGAGTACCAGGTGAGTTAAACATGGTCCTTCCCCAGTCTCAAGTCACTCACAGGCTGAAACACCAAAACAACACAACTAGAAGTTAGAGTGAGCATCAGCAATTGTTCTAGAAGATTCTGCAGGTTCAGTGGCACTTGGACTCACCTTTGCTAGAATTCCACTGACAAAAAAGAGGACCACTGTTGGCAGGTGCAATAGCATTTGCCAAGACAGGGATGTATGAAGGAGCCTGGCTTTTTCAAGTGAAATCTGTCCGTGTGAATGAAGCACAACATGAGGCCAGAGGTGAGATAGAAAGTGTCAGAACTAAAGCTCCAGAAGCAGGAGACGTGCTATCATTAAGGAACAATTCAGAACTTTAAAACTTAGATTCTGGTGTCAGACTGCCTGGATTTGAATATCAGATCCAGAGTTCGTCAGCTGGGTGACCACAGGTGGATCACTTAACCACCCTAAGTCTCAGTTTCCTCATCTAAGAATGAATGTAAAACTGACCTACTTTATGGGACACCTGGGTGGCTCAATCATTAAACTCTTGGTTTCGGCTCAGGTCACTATCTCAGGGTCCTGAGATCAAGCCCCACATCAGGTTCTGCGCTCAGGGAGAAGTCTGCTTGGTATTGTCTCTTCTCTACTCCTCCCTTCACTTCTCTCTCTCTTAAATAAATAAATAAATAAATCTTTAAAAAAAAAAAAAAACAAAAACCACCACAACAAAAAACTACGACCTACCTCATAGATATTGGAGTGGAAATTAAATAATATAATGCACATAAACTGCTTAGTACAGAACTGGGCTCGGAGTGGGCATTCCCAAAAAAATTGTTAGTTGTTACGGGCTTTCTTTTACAGGCGATGGAGAATTATTAAGTAATCATAAACAGACTTGTACTTTTAGTAAGGAGCTCTGATGAGATGTCTCCTTTCCAGAGAAAGGATGACCCTGGAGAGAGAAATTTACATATATGTGAGACTTAAGGCCAAGAGCCTGGAATCAAAGCATAGGCAGTGCATTCGGAGTAAGAAAGGGGTCTTTTTAAGGGCAGTCTGGGTTGCAGCAGCAAGAGAAACAGGACAGAAACCGGAACAGGCTGCTGGGAAAGCCAAAGATGATGGCAAGGAGGACTGGCATTCATACTGTTCTGGATATTTCAGACCATGAATTCAAGGAAAAGCTCCAAGTGCTACCACAAAACATGCAACGCAAACGTCCCTAAAAACAGACATGCTTGCTGGCCTCATTCATTCAAAGATAATATCCCCAAGATTCTGTTTATCTTCCTCAGGTACACATCTTGCCCAAAGAAGCGTTATAATGGGTGTTCTCATACCAGGTGAGTATTAATGAACAGCAACCATAATACTTTGAAAAAATATATCTTTAACTAAATCTCAGGATAATTTAAGGCAAGTACCTTTATGCTCCAACCTATTTCTAGAAAATGAAAATTAAAGCTAAAAGCCCAGCCTGGGATACTGATCATTTGAATCTCAGCATTTAGAACAACTATATATAGAAGTTAAACTTTAAACTATATAAGTTAAACCTTTAGCTATACAGCTAAACAACTATATAAGTTACATCTTCAATATATATAAAAGTGTATTAAAATTAAGCTGTTATTAAAACCATAATGAGATACCACCATACATCTAGCAGAATGGCTAAAACCAAAGAGTGACAACACCAAATTTTGACAAGGATGTGGGGCAACCAGAATTCTCATATATTGTTAGTAGAATATGAAACATTAAAATCATTTTGGAAAAAAATGTGTAACAGTTTCTTATAAAATTAAGTCTACACATTTTCTATAAGCTAGTCGTTCCATTTCTAGATATTTACATAAGAGAAATGAAAACATATGTCCACAACATGACTTGAACAAGGATATTCATAACAACTTTTTTTTTACAACTTTTTTTTATACTATCTGACAACTGGAAACAGCCCAGACCCCCAAAACTGGAGGAAAATAGAAGGACCCACTATGGAATATTCATGCAATAAAATTCTATCAAGTAAAAGAAGAAACAAACAACTGAAACAGAAAGCATAGAAAAGTTTCAAAAACATCATGCTGTCAGGGAAATAAAAATCAAAACCACAATGAGATACCACCTCACACCAGTCAGAATGGCTAAAATTAACAAGTCAGGAAATTACAGATGCTGGTGAGGATGTGGAGAAAGGGGAACCCTCCTACACTGCTGGTGGGAATGCAAACTGGTGCAACCACTCTGGAAAACAGTGTGGAGGTTCCTCAAAAAGTTGAAAAGAGAGCCTATGACCCAGCAATCGCACTACTGGGTATTTACCCTAAAGATACAAATGTAGTGTTCCGAAGGGGCACGTGCACCTGAGTGTTTATAGCAGCAATGTCCACAATAGTCAAACTATGGAAAGAAACCAGATGTCCACTGACAGATGAATGGATAAAGAATATGTGGTGTATATATATAGAATGGAATACTATGCAGCCATCAAAAGAAATGAAATCTTGCCATTTGCGACAACATGGATGGAACTAGAAGATATTAGGCTGAGTGAAATAAATCAATCAGAGAAAGACAATTATCATATGATCTCCCTGATATGAGGAATTTGAGAGGCAGAGTGGGGGGTTGGGGGGTAGGGAAGGAAAAAAATGAAACAAGATGGGATCGGGAGGAAGACAAACCATAAGAGACTCTTAATCTCACGAAACAAACTGAGGGTTGCCAGAGGGAGGCGGGTATGGAGAGGGTGGTTGGGTGTTGGAAATTGGGGAGGGTATGTGCTATGATGAGTGTTCACCATATGACATATGACAGTTCACAGACCTGTACCCCTGGTGCAAGTAATACATTATGTGTTAATTTAAAAAAAGAAAGGTTTCCCCCCCCCGCAAAAAAATCATGCTGAATGAAAGAGACTTCACACAAAGGAAGCATAGTGCATGAGTCCATTTATATGATCTACAACAGGCCAACCTGATCTATGGGAGGAAAGAATCAGGGTAGTAGTTTCTTCTGAAGGAGAAGAGGGTGGGTCTTGACTGAGCAGGGACAGGGGGGAATTTCTAGGTGATGCCAGTGTTTTCTATCTTGGTAGGGGTTTGGGTTACAGAGATGTATGCATTTGTGGACTTACAAACACTAACTAACATTTCATTGTATGTAAGTTTTATGTTAAAAGAAAAATGCTTTGTGCCCCAACATAGAAGAACCTATATATGAAGCAAATATTTAAAAAGAAAAAGGAAATAAAAACTGCAAACAAATATTGAAGTCTAGTTACTAATATATATAATGAAGTAATCAGGAGGTAAGGTACAGATGTCTGCAATTTACTTTGAAATGTGTCAAAAATAAGATGAATCGATAGATATGATAAAGCAAGTATTATAATGTTAACAGAATCTAAGTGTGGATTTGCAGGTGTTCAGTGTAAAAATCTTTCTACTTTAATGTATGCTTTAAATTTTTTATTAAAAATGTTGGAAAGGTGCTTTTATTTGAGCAGAAATCGATTCAAGTTAAAGGAAGGAGGCTTAACCTTGCAGCTGCCACAGCCTGTTTATCAGGGCGGGTCAGATGCCAACTGGAAGGTGAAGACCCTGAAGACAGGATCAGGGGTGGGGGATGGTAGGGTGCATAGCGGGAAGAGAGGGGGGCAGAACAGGTCAGTACAAGGCTTCTCTTTCTTGCGCAATCAGATAATCAGCAGACCTAATGAAATCCAACGGCTAAATATTCTGCAGACTGAGCACTTCCCCATTAGCTTTGAAACTTAGACCGAGCGGACAGTCCATGTGCAACACAAACAAATCAATGAGCTTAGCAGGTCAGCAGGCTTCACTGCAGGCCTTTGCAGGGGTGAGCAGTCAGTGGTCTACAGATGCAGAGCAGAGTGGGGCTGGGGGGTCTTCCTCCTTTCCTGTGGCACAGACAGGCCATGCCACTGTGAAAATAAACAAATGGATCCGTGGGGCAATGGGCTGTTTGGCTAGTGCTTGGGCTGAGCCCCCTGCCCTCTGATCCCACAATGTTTGTGGAGCCTGTGTTGCTGTCTAGCAACAGGGTCTATTTTTCTATCCCGTGGCGCAAGTGGACGCAGCTGTCTAAGGCTGATTTATAGGAGGAAGTCACCAGTAGGAGCCCCAGGAGGCTCTCCCAGCTCCCAATCTTCATTTTCACTTCCCGGTTCACAGCAGCTCTGGGAACTCAGGGATGAGGTATTCAGTAAACTCGGGAGTCCCAGGTCTTAATCCTTCAGGGAGACATCCCCTCCACCCCCCAAAGAAACCCCAGAAGGCTGCAACTGATTGGATCTTCTCTGCAACTGATTGGATTCAGATCCCGTTTGCTATGCATATTTTCCATCCTTCCTAGTGTCTGGCCCTATGGATATTATTTCTAAATTTTTTTTTCCAGGGAGGATGTAGGAGTGGGGCTTGGCATAGAAATGGACATCTTTTTTCTTCAGTTGATTGAAGTCACACTCTTAGATGTTTCTGTGCCTTAATGGAAGGAGCCCTGACTTCAAAATACGTGCATAAGTATACAGAGACTCCAGAGTCTCTCCAAGAGGGGTGACCACAGGGAAAACACCTGCCATCCGTTATTCTGTGCCATGCGTGCCTAGCCTGCAGAATAAGGAGTATCCTCTCCAGTTTCCTGATGCCCAGACAGGTTGAGTAATCTTCAGGAGACTCACAGAAAGCTTTAGAGCATTCTAATTCCAAGTCCACAGTGTGAAGAGTGATTACCCACCATTCAGACTGGGAGACACTTAACCGCTTTCACCAGACTGGGAGACACTTAACCACTTTCACCTATACTGTTTATTTTCTATCCACAGTAGAAGCCAATCGAGCAAGTCCTCATTGTCACAAGCTCCCTGAAGTTTCTCTTTCAGGTTGAGCTTAAAGAGCCAGTAACCCTAATGGCAATGATGTGACAGGCTTTAGAGGAATACATATGAAATTAAGGTCCTAGCCTCTTGCTCTATTTGGTGTATTTATTTTCTCAGACATATCTTGGCTCATCAGCATCTTTAGAAAGCCAGAATGTGTATGTACACACATACACACACACACCCAGGATAACTCTAGATGTAATGAAGTATTACCCACTTGGGGTTCTTCCATGTACTGAATTCTAGCTCTCCAACTGAAACAAAGTTTTAACATTCTCCTTGCTTTCCAATGTGCCCCCAAGGAATACACAAAAGAGACCTTTCTAGCTTTCCCATCATACACATTCTCAAACACCAGCAACCTCTATCCTCCTGCAGGTATAACACTACCTATCTGAAACCCAGAGAAAGCAGCCACAATCAACAAGAGATGGAAGGAACAACATTTTTTATCCCTTCATGGTCTCAGCAGTGGTCTGATTACTGATTAAAAATAAAAATACCAATTACAGGGGCGCCTGGGTGGCTCAGTGGGTTAAGCCTCTGCCTTTGGCTCAGGTCATGATCCCAGCATCATGGGATCGAGCCCCATATCAGGCTCCCTGCTTGGCAGGAAGCCTGCTTCTCCCTCTCTCACTCCCCCTGCTTGTATTCCCTCTCTTACTGTGTCTCTCTCTGTCAAATAAATAAATAAAACTTAAAAAAAAATACCGATTACATTCAAAGCCATCATGAGGTATGAGGCTGAACTAAATTATGAGTTGCAATTTATCTCCCAATTTTGTCCCTTCCCCCAACCCCCTTAATCACCAGCGCCCTACCATTCGAAGCCCCCAAAAAATCCAAGGCCAGCCCTGTGTAAGTCATGACTCTTGAGAAGCTAAGTAGCTCTCCAGAGCCCCCCTGAATACCCAATAAGGAGATTATAGATGTCTTAATCTTTCATCTTTTTATATAGTATTTCTAACCAAAATATATAATTCTTATCATTACCCTACAAGGCAGATATTGTGATCATTTTACAGATAAAGAAATTGAGGCCCAGAGACATGAAGTAATGTCCAGCAGTAGGGGTGCCAAGAGTAATATCCAGGTCTGTCTCTCTCCTAAAGAAATACAGTGACCACGGTGCAGACGCCATTCCCAGACTCGTCGCTGCCAGGCTGTACTTCGTCCCAGAGATGTCTTCCGCCCTCTGCTATATATGAGTGTTCACTGGAGAATGTGGGACGAGCTGAAAGCACAGGTAGGTGCATGAGCCTGTCTCTGCAGTAGACAGCAGCCTGGAGGTAACTGCTTGCTTCAAGGGGATGGAGAGCAGTAAGAATCTGTGAGTTAGCCCGTATTTCTAGTCTGAGGGCCTCCAACATGGTATCCCTTCTCTTCCCAAACACCACAAAGCAGTGAATCCCTAATAACAAGAACACTCAGACAGCCCGTGCTCTTCCCCTGGGCCCACAGATGAAGGGACTTAGGTCTTTTTAACTGAAGTAAACTCCAACATTTAAATTGAGATTTCACATTAAAATTCTAATTTTGAGCTTTCCTCATGAAATCAGAAGATCCAGCAAGACGAGGCTCACGTTCCCAGATGGCCACAGCCAGCCCCAGGACAGCCATGGCTTTGTGCCAGTTTCCACGTTCTCTAGTTTGCCAGAGTCACCACTGCTCCCTACTCTTTCCCAGGCATACTGCCATTGACTTGGTCCCAGGAGCTTCTGAACTGGCAACACTTACATATATACCAAGAAGAATATATTCATTCAACAAGCATTTTAGCCCCCTTTGCTGGCCAGACATAAGCTGCTACAAGGTATATGAGAAGTAGGATGGGGCTCCTGCTTCCCAGAGTGTGCTCTTGCGGGAGGAGTAAGTGAACTTGCCCACTAGCACAGCAGTTGCCCAGGGCAAGAACCATGTCTATTTTGTTCACAGTTGTCTCTAGCTCCTTGAAGGTACCAGGCATACAGCTGCACACTGCACATCTATGAAAGGACGGAAGGAAAGAGCAAAAGGAAAAGGGAAGGGGGAGCAAGGGAGGGAAAGAGAAAGGCAGGCAGAACATGAAGCAAGTGATGAGAGGGAGTTTGGTGTAATGAAAGCCACAGAGAAGTGACACAAAGTGCTCTAGGAAAACAGAGAAAGAATATTTCTATGTGGCATGACCAAGGAAAGCTTTGCAGAAGAACAGAGACAGCTGGATGTTTAGAAACATTCCTAATATTTAAATACTTGCCCTCTCTTTAGTAACCTGGATTGGCTTGTTGAGATGGCTTCATCTCAGAAGAGAAGCCCCAGGTCTAAAAAGCCCATGGACTTCCAGAACATCCTGCCCTCATCCGAACAGACTCCGGCCAAAGGGAGCACTGGATCAGATCCCAGGCTGCTGTTCCCATGAGTCTGAGGGGCAGCCAGACCACAGGCTACTCCAGTGGTAGTCTGCACAAAGAAACTCATTCTGGTCCCAAGGCTCAGGAGGTGGGGCAGGGGCTGCTTTTATTTCAAAGTAGGGCTGTGCAGAAGCTCCCAGTTTCGTACAATGAAGCGCACTGAGCTCAGAGTTCGGGTTGTTCCATGGGCATCTCTCTTGTATCACCCTGAGCTCTTCCGTGAGGCACACAGACCTCTGGCCACCCCGGCCCCCGACCCGGCACGCCGCAGCCCCCCTCACACAGAGCCTCACTCTCTCTTCCCAAGGTAGGAGAATATCAGTCTGTTCAATCTCAGAGATCTTGATTCAGCTCCAACAACACACTGGGCTTTCCTGAGGCCTGCTGGTAAGAAGACACTACTTATCTCCATTAACCTCTGACCCAGCCAAGATGAAACAGCTCCCATCTGTGGGCCTGAGTGCCCTCGTCCCTGAACTAAAGCTAAATAAAGTATGAGGGAGGGGGGCAGGGACCCGGCGTGGCCGCAGCCATGCTGCCCTCGTCCCGAGGGAGCGGCTGCCCCCTCCCTCTTGGGTCTATCCAGCCCAGAGCCTGTTAATAGATGACGCCTTGGGAATCCCTCCAGGTGGCCTCTGGGTTAAGAACTACATCTGGAGGAAGCAGTGCCTCCTAGGAAGATGGAAGGGCCATAAACCCTCAAAGACTGTCCAGTTGATTTATGCAATAGTAATGGGAATGGTAATCTCTAAAGGCAAAGCCATTCATCCAAAATTCCAACCCCCTCGGTCCCCACACCTGACTTAATGAGAAAAGCCACCCTCGCTGGCTGCTCCCGTGAGCGGCAAGCCAGGCACGTCACGTACAGCCCCCCATTTATTTATTATATATTTTTAAAGATTTTATTTATTTACTTGTCAGACAGAGATCACAAGCAGGCAGAGAGAGGAGGAAGCAGGCTCCCTGCTGAGCAGAGAGCCCGATGCAGGGCTTGATCCCAGGACCCTGGGATCATGACCTGAGCCAAAGGCAGAGGCTTTAACCCACTGAGGCACCCAGGCACTCCCAACCCCCCATTTAATTCTCACCACCAGCCAGAGAGCTGTGAACTGTTAGGATGCTCTGTTCACGGATGAGGAAACAGAAGCTCAGAGAGATCAAGTAATAGGCCCCAAATCACAGCTAATTGTTGCTGAACTGCGTAAAAGAATGAGTGGCCCAGTTCAGAGCATACCATGTCGGCCTGACGCCAAAGCCTGGGTTTTGCACCCCTGTTCCACACTCCCCCAGCAATCACACTGAGAGGTGCCCATTAGGGGGAAAAAAAAATGTCCAGTTCGCCCAGAGACTACAAATGATACTGCGCTTGTGTCCTTTTATTCAAATCTTAATTTACAGGACAGCGGAATAGTAAATGTATTATTTGCCCTCTGAGAACTGTACTTCACTCCCATTAAAATTAAGTGCCCACTGTGCGCCAGGCTATATTGTTCAATGCAATCCCAACTGTGAATACTACAGGAGGCATCACTAAGTATTAGAGGAGAGTATGCCCATATCCTTCTCTGGAATTTGTGGATTTTAATTCCCATAAGCAAAAATTCTCTTAACCAACAAGAAGCAGAGATTATCAATATGAATTTAAATTAATTTAATATAAAGAGAAATCTACATTTTTTTTAAAGGGTCTGCTGACCAGTGTAGTCGAACCATCATCAATGGACTCAAAATGAGAGTGAGGAGTTGATTGAGGTGACAGGTCAGAAATCTGAGACCATAAGAGAAGTCTTTTTAGAAGGATAATTTACATAAAAGTTGTGATGGGTCCCTAAGGAGCCCCCTGGAGGTAAACTTCGTCTTAGTTGTTTTTAGATTCCTAATGCCTGATACGTAACACATCCAGAATGAATAAGCGAATGAACGAATGACTGATATGCAGGCTTCTCCGTGCGCAGGCGTTTCCTGGGGTGAGCCCGCTTGCGGGTGTGGAGGGAGGGTGTCCTGCCAACTGCACAGCATGCGAGCAATCCTAAGCGAATTCGCCAGGGTAAAAAATAACCTTTGAGGACTTCCTTCTCGCTGCTGGGCACAGAGATAATATGTTCTCTCATCTAATACAAGGAGACTGTGAAATCTCTATTGTTGTGCACATTTTACAATGAGCAAGCTGGGGTTTATAGAGTTTAAGTGACTTACCAAAAAGGTGCAAAGGAAACAAAGCAGTGAAGCCCCAATCCAGGCTCGGGTGGTGGTTCTCCCGCAAGCTCCCTTTCCCCCATCATGCTCTGAAGGAGTCCATGTTTCCTGCCGAGGAGGACGCTGCCCTGGACCTCCAACTCTGGGAAGAAAGATAAATGGCAAATAGCTTTGCAAAGAAAAGCACTATCACCACTTAAAATGGAAGCGAGGACACTTTGTGTCTAAACTCGAAGTTCTTAACCTTTCTGTTTTGGACACTGCAAGCCAGAGGAGAGAGGGCTGGGCACATTCCTGTTCTGCAGTCTGCCCTTTAAGTGCACGATTTATAGAAAAGCAGGCACCAAGGGTCCAGCCGTCAACCTCCTCACTGTCAGATTCTTGCTCTAAAACCAGCAAATAAATCCCCTCCATTGTCTCACACACTAGCACCTCCACTGAAGACTACAGAGGAGAAATAAACACAAAAATAAATTCAAAGAGAGCATTATCGCTATTTGTAACCAATTATAGGTTTGTTTCTGTTTTTCAAGAGGTGAGGAGTACATGAGGAGTATTAGGAGAGTACCGATGGGGAAGAAAGGCGAAAGGAGGCGTTTGAAAAGATGTAATTGTCCTTAAATTTAAACTACTTTAAATTTAAAGTTTAAATTAAACTACTTTAAATTTAAAACTCCTTTAAATTTGTTCTAGCTAATCTGGCTGTAAAACCAGGCAAGTTTGAACTGTTAGTCCTGTACATAAAACAACAAAAATATTTTATTGCATGTCCTTTATTGCCCGGTGCCCATTTCACTGCCTGCACAATTTGTTTGCAAAAGTCTCCAAGGCCCAGTGCAACTGGTTTAATTTGGCCTGTAATCAAGCTTTGCAGATAACTTAAGTCCTCTGGGGTAAGGTAGGATACAGGGGATAACAGGGAAGCAGAGTTCCCTAAAAATCTTGGCATGTGCACAAATTTTTCCAGCCTGGTGTGCCCTCTGAACCGTTTCCTACATTTACCAGGTGGAGCATGGGCTCACACAAAGCAGGAAGCAGAGGCATCACGACTCCTCACTGAGAATCAGCTCTTTTACCTTCTGCTCCTTGCTTCCCCTGTTGTGAACATATTTGTTGGATCAAAAATTGAGACACATGGTCTGGCCACGAAAAATGAAATGAAGACTGCTCCAGGAAATCTAGGCTATATGTTCTCCAGAGCAGAAGCAACCTAGCACTAGGTACACAGTAGGTGCCCAATAAACGCCTGCATTGAAAAATCACAGCAGCATGCCAAATGGCACTTCAAATTTTTTCTTCAAAAACTTTATCCTCCTTGGGTGGCTCAGTTGGTTAGAACACTGCCTTTGGCTCAGATCATGATCCCGGAGTCCCGGGATCGAGTCCCGCATCGGGGTCCCAGCTCCATGAGGCGTCTGCTTCTCCGTCTGACCTTCTCCTCACTCATGCTCTCTCTCACTGTCTCTCTCTCAAATAAATAAAAATAAAATCTTTAAAAAAAAAAAAAACTTATCCTCAGCTAGAATTCTTTCTTAGTCCTAGGTCCCTTCAGAAACTAGGACTGTGGGCCTCCGCGGGGTCCATTCAGCTTAAGTACCACAGTTTTCTTTTTGAGATTAAAACTAAATTTAAAACCAGAACCTGAGGGCTCTCACTTGAATCCTAGGAACTTTAAAATATGGCTAAAGATGTAATATATTCTTTTCCACTTGAAAAATAAATAACTGGTTAGATAAGTAAAGTGCTACTCCAAACACACAACAGTAGAATGCTCCCGATGAAGTATTAACTGTTGGTTTGTTTAGGTAAGAGAAACGTCTAGTCAAAATCAAGCTGTAATTACAGGACTTCAAAGCGAAATAATTTGGCTCAGCGATGTTGGCTCTAATCTCACATCAAAAGCAGCTGTATCATACTCAGCTTATGAAAAGAAAACAATTCTTCTCAACCAATATGAAACATGGGAAAACAAGGATACTATTTCTTGAAAACCTCAGAGAAACAGACAGTCCCATGTGAAACACACAGAGCATTTCAGAAATTTCGAGAACGGTAAGCTGCCTAGAGACCTGACGTCTCATGAAACACGAACAGGTGTAAAACCCAAAAGCGAACGTGCGTTTTCATTTTTAAGACTTAAAGAAAAGCATTATTACGAAGGACATTCCCCTATGAAGATCTGTCCTAGATAAATACCTGGCTGGAGAGACAAGAGAACCAGAAGCGAAGAAGGGTAAAGTCTTTTTTTTTTTTTTTTTTTTTTTTTTTTACTATTAAACTCCTTTTTAAAAAGATTTTATTTATTTATTTGACAGAGAGATAGCACAAGTAAGCAGAATGGCAGGCGGAGAGAGAGGGAGAAGCAGGCTCTCAACTGAGCAGGGAGCCTGATGCAGGCAGGTCTCGATGCGGGTCTTGATCCCAGGACCCTGGAATCATGACCTGAGCCAAAGGCAGCTGCTTAACCAACTGAGCCACCCTGGTGCCCCAAGAAGGGTAAAGTCTTGAAATTAATCCAACCCATGCCTTTCTCTGGACTGTGAGATAGAACAGTACTTCTCAAACTTTGAAGCGAAACCTGTTAGATGCAGGTTATGGTTCAGTACATCAGGGGCAGGGCCTGGGAGTCAGCATTTCTAACAGGCATCCAGATAATGCCAGTGCTGTGGGTCCCTAGACTGCACTCCAAGCTGCCAGGATGTTAACACTTTTGACCTCTGAATCCCCTGCATCAATCACTCCTTGCAAAGAGCCAGCAGCCCAACTAGATAAAATGTGGCACAGTGTGCAACGCTGAAGGGGGTAAGGGGTATTTTCATGTGTTAATTGACCTCCCTTAGAGTCAACACAACAATAGAAAGCAAAACAAAATCAGAATTTCAATAGCAAAGATCAGCTCATTAAGAGCAAATCATTAGAGAGATTTAGATAAAAGGCAACTGAAGCAGGCTGGAAGAGTGTGCTGGGGCTTTTACCTGAAGCATTTGATTTCTCCACAAAGTTTGGTGAAGAGTCACAGAGGGAGGGCAGTGGAACCAGTTGGTAGCCAAAGTCATTATCAGTTCTGACTTTGACAGATGGGAAAAAAATCAATGTGAGTTCGCACAACAAACGACTGACTTGGAGATGGGTTCTGCAGACTTAGCGAAGATTTGGGAATGGAGTGAGGAATTACAGAGTGACGGTAGAACTAAAGATGATGTTTCAACATCCTGGCCCTTAATCTACTACAGCCTCCTCATCCACGTTGTGGAAAAAATTAATAACATGCCCTTCCAGGGATTATTGTGAGAATGAAAATGAGTTCGAGGGGCGCCCGGGTGGCTCAGTGGGTTAAAGCCTCGGTCTTCGGCTCAGGTCATGATCCCAGGGTCCTGGGATTGAGCCCCACATCCTGCTCTCTGCTCAGTAGGGAGCCTGCTTCCTCCTCTCTCTCTGCCTGCCTCTCTGCCTACTTGGGATCTCTGTCAAATAAATAAATAAAATCTAAAAAAAAAAAAAAAAAGAAAAAAGAAAAGAAAATGAGTTCGAATGGCCAGGATGGGTGATGGGGATTAAGGAAGGCAGTTATTGGGATGAACAGTGGATGTTTACATAAGTGATGAGTCTCTAAATTCTACTCCTGAAACCAATTACACTATATGTTAACTAACCAGATTTTTGAAACAAGAACAACAAAAAATAAAACACAATAAAAAATAAAACGGGTTCTATTAATGCGGTTGAAACAGTTCCTAACTCATAGCAAGCACTACATAAGTCATTACTTATATAATTAGGCTTATATTACATTGATTTGGGATATCCAGTTTCAACACAAGAGGGTCATAAGCTATGAAAATGTATGGGGCCTCACTAGGAAAGTCATCCATTAATTTAAAACTGGTGACAATCACTCCGCAACTAGATACTACTTGTTAGAGATAGAAATTTAAGCAGGGGGGGGGGGGGGACACTTAGTACCTAACTGGCTCACTTAGGCAGAAATAATAAAATGCCAAAAAATCATTCAAAAAGAAGATATAAGGCCTAAATGACTTCAAGGAGAAACAGATAATTTTTTGACCTCCAGTGGAGAGGTGACTCTTACTTTAGGAACAGTAAACAAAATAACCATTTAAAAAAATTGGTTGCTAATGCAATTTTTTTTTTAAAGGCAACAATAAAAAAAGCAGTATTTTCTCAATAGTCCCCAGCTAAAGCCCACCTCCTTCAATGCTATAAGTCAATGAGTCACAAAGAGTATGGCTTTACCATGGGGTGGTAATGCTCAGTTTTTCAAGAGAACAACTGGATGTTAACGAAGGAAAATATCGGCATCATTTTTTTTTAAATTTTTTATTAACATATAATGTATTCTTAGCCCCAGGGGTACAGATCTGTGAATTGCCAGGTTTACACACTTCACAGCACTCACCATAGCACATACCCTCCCCAATGTCCATAACCCAACCACCCTCTTCCTACTCCCCTGCCCCCGCAACCCTCAGTTTGTTTTGTGAGATTAGGAGTCTCTTATGGTTTTTCTCCCTCCCAATCCCATCTTGTTTCATTTATTCTTTTCCTACCCCTCAAACCCCCCCACTCTGCCCCTCAACTTCCTCATATCAGGGAGATCATATGATAATTGTCTTTTTCTGATTGACTTATTTAGCTCAGCCTAATACCCTCTAGTTCCATCCATGTCATCACAAATGGCAAGATTTCATTTCTTTTGATGGCTGTATAGTATTCCATTGTGTATATAACCACCTCTTCTTTATCCATTTATCTGTTGATGGACATCTAGGTTCTTTCCATAGTTTGGCTATTGTGGACATTGCTTCTATAAACACTCAGGTGCATGTGCCCCTTCAGATCATTACATTTGTATCTTTATTTAAAATAATTTTTAAATTTTTTATAAATATATAATGTATAATTAGCCCCAGGGGTACAGGTACTACATTTGTATCTTTAGGGTAAATATACATTGTGTGATTGTTGGGTCTTAGAGTAGCTCTCTTTTCAACTTTTTGAGGAACCTTCATGCTGTTTTCCAGAGTGGTTGCACCAGCTTGCACTCCCACCAACAGTGTAGGAGGTTTCCCCTTTCTCCGCATCCTCGCCAGCATCTGTTGTTTCCTGACTTGTTAATTATAGCCATTCTAACTGGTGAGAGGAGGTATCTCATTATGGTTTTGATTTGTATTTCCCTGATGCTGAGTGATGTGGAGTACTTTTTCATGTGTCTGTTGGCCATTTGGATGTCTTCTTTGCAGAAATGTCTGTTCATGTCTTCTGTCCATTTCTTGATTGGATTCTTTGTTCTTTGGGTATTGAGTTTGATAAGTTCTTTATAGATTTTGGATACTAGCCCTTTATCTGATGTGCTGTTTGCAAATATCTTCTCCCATTCTGTCAGTTGTTTTTTTGGTTTTGTTGACTGTTTCCTTTGCTGTGCAGAAGGTTTTGCTCTTGATGAAGTCCTAGTAGTTCATTTTTGCCCTTGCTTCCCTTGCCTTTGGCGATGTTTCTAGGAAGAAGTTGCTGCGGCTGAGGTCGAAGAGGTTGCTGCCTATGTTCTCCTCAAGGATTTTGATGGATTCCTTTTTCATATTGAGTTCTTTCAGGCATTTTGAGTCTATTTTTGTGTGTGGTATAAGGAAATGGTCCAGTTTCATTTTTCTGCATGTGGCTGTCCAACTTTCCCAATACTATTTGTTGAAGAGACTGTCTTTTTTCCATTGGGCATTCTTTCCTGCTTTGTCGAAGATTAGTTGACCATAGAGTTCACAGTCTATTTCTGGGCTCTCTATTCTGTTCCATTGATCTATGTGTCTGTTTTTGTGCCAGTACCATACTGTCTCAATGATGACAGCTTTGTAATAGAGCCTGAAGTCTGGAATTGTGATGCTACCAACTTTGGCTTTCTTTTTCAATATTTTTCTGACTATTCAAGGTCTTTTCTGGTTCCATATATCGGCATGATTTTATTATAGAAGGTTCTCCCAGGCATTTGTCTTGCTAGTGTCAAATTTCAGAAGAGTCACTAATCAAAATAATGCCTTCTTGTCTCACGGAGAGCTCATTTCCAGTGAGGAATGAGATCTGGAAAGTGAATATGCTGTAACAGAGAACAGGGCTGGGACTGGGAAATGCTAGAGTGCTAGTACCACTAGAATGGACTTCAGTGAGGGCAGGAGTTCTGTCTGGTTGGATCACCAAACTGGCCACAGCACCTAGAATGGCTCATGAATGTGTAAGCCTTGCAGAGGAAATCTTACCACTGGGCTTCTTTTCTCTCATTGGCCAGATAGGGGAGCCAGAACCGAACATGGTCTTTCTCCATGAAGATTCATTAACATTCTTCCACCTTAACATCCCAGGATTCTGTGAACCCTGTCGTGTATGGAAGAAATCTCATGGGATACATCTTCCTGAAGCCTAAATAAATATTAGATTAGTCTAGAGATTGGCTTCCTGTACTGATACAGGCAAGATAAACTGTACCCACCTCTATTATAACCACTCTCCAAAGGGTAAGAGATATTCAAGTCCATTTCTAGGCTGGACAAACAGGAGCATCCTGCTTTCTGGACATCCTATGCTAAGTTGTGTTGAGTATATGAAATGCTTGGCTGAGTCTCTGAGTAAGCCTGGTCCTCTCAAACCTTAAATATGTAACACCCCCCGCCCCAGGCCACTAAGGCAAATACCAAGTGAAAGCTCCAATCCAATGAATTTCCTAAAGGGAGCTCCTTTGCTGAACAGCCAAAGACAGCACCCCAAAATAGTGCCATACATATAGAATATGGAATCACCCATACTTACATTGCTCCCACATTAATTCCCAGAAAGCCTTCCCCAACCTCACCGACAGGTCATATTCCCATATCATGAATACCTCCACCTGTATCCCTCTCTTGCAGAGCACTTAGCTTACAGGAAATTTCATAATTGTGGGATTGTTTGATCAAACTAGACTCCAACTTCACGGGCCCATTGTGCATGACTACCATTGCTTTTAACCATTGTCTCCCCAGCATTTAGCATTTGGCACATGCTGGACACCTAATAAATACTGGAAGAATGAGTAAATGATTTAAGTGATCAGATTAACTAGGGGGGTGGAAAAAGGAAATTCCTAGAACACCTAAAGATTCCTCCTAATTTTAATACCAGGAACAAAGCCCTGTGGACTTTGTATAGAAAGGCCATTTCAAAATCAACTGGACATTCTCATGCCACAAACTGAAGTCTAATCCCACATGCTGAGTTCTGCGTCCAGATGTACCGCCTACACCACGGCAGCGTCACAGGAAGAACATGTGTTTTGGAGCATTTCAGGGCTGGGTTCAAGCCTTGGCTCTTCCGCATAACAGCTATGTGACCTTGGAGATATAACTGAATCCCTCTAAGCCTCAGCCCTTTTTATCTACAAAGTGTGACTTATTCCTAAGATTGTCGGAAAGATGAAATGAGAATACGTATAATAGGGTTAGCAAAGTGTGGGACATATGGAGAGTGCTCAGAAAATATCAACCTTTCCTAAATATCATTTATTCCATCCTAAAATAGAACATAGTATCCATGAGGCCAGCAGGAAATACTCAAAAATGATGAGTATCAAATATTTTCATTCTTAAAATCATTTTCTCTCCCACGAGCTCAACATACCTGGATCTTGCTGTTTTGGTTGGATTCTTCTGCAATTCAGTAAGGAACATCTTGGACGAGAGATCCATAAATAAATCATTAGCTTCTACCAGAAAGAGAAACTCCAAAGCCATTAAGAAGAGGCTGAAGACCCTGGGCAGGGGCCACCGAGACAGCCCCATGTGTAAACAGCAGGCTGGAGGAACAGAGGGAGACACTGTGACTAGGGGTTCAGGGGGCACTTACCTTACTCTGATTTTCTGAGCAGGCCCCAGGGCCACCACCTATAACTGCCCTCCTGATCACACACCTCCCAGCATTCATTTGCCTCCTTCTCTGGGACAACGGGACAGTTCAAACCAGATCCAGTCTCTAAGGACTACACCATGGTGAGTTTAAGGATGGCAAGATTAGGTAACTTCAAAAGGTTAGAAGGACTTGATAAGCCATGGGCAGGGGTGGGAATATTTATTTAAAAGCTTACAGCACCTGAAATATTCCATTTGAGTCCTCTCACCCACTTCCTTCCTTCCCCTTGACCTTTCTGTGACCCTGTCTCAGCTCTGGAAGCTTCTTGCCTTGGGTCAGCTGCATACCCAACCATAATGCCTTTTTTTTTTTTTTTTTTTTTTTTTTTTGGCCTAGTTAGGGTTCCAGAGACACATCCCTCTCCTCGGGGTCCCTTGAGGGTTTTAAAAAAAAAGGAGATCAACATTTACATTGGTAAAATACACTCAGCTGTGGGGAGGGTTTAATCTTTTTTACAACCTTCCCCTGCAGCTGTGCTGTCTGCTTTACCCCCCACTGGCCCTCTCTGCCTTCCTGGAAATAGCTCTCCCCAAACAGCACTGGGACACATGATCCCAGCCTCACTAAATATAGTTAAACTGGGATCTCGGAAGTCTCATAACCAGATGGGTTAACTTCAATGGGGTCTATGCATCCAGGAAGAGAGAGCAAGGACAGTCAGGAGGGGACCTCAGGAAAAGAAAGCCGTAAGAAATAAGCCTGTCTGCTCGGGGAAGGGCACACGGACTGAGACACCAGGCTTAGGGGGAGGTGGAGGGCTCTTTGGTGGGAACCATCAGGAGGAGAAATCGTCTTTCCGGACATTCCTCCCTGAAACAACCAAACTAAATTCCTACAGCCTTCCCCCTGCCTCTACTTTTTATTAATTTTTCAAAAATATGTGGGAAATAGACGATGAATCAGCGCAAAATTACTGGGCAACAGTTCAGGTCTAACTGGGCCTCCTTCGCAAGTGGAAAGAAGAAAACAAGAACAAAGGAGAGAAATGGTTTGTTTAAGGAAAAAAAAAAGTTCCTTAAAAATACAACCTTAAAGTCACTCAGAGGTCTACTTTAAATACGCTTTAGGAAAGGAACCCTAGCATCACAAAAACATTTTTTTCTCCCACAAAGCTTAGAGGTGGCCTTCACAAAATCCAGAATAGAATTCCACAGTATCACCACTCAAAACCCTACATGCTCACCTTTGGATTCTGTGACATGATTTGAATTTTCCTGCGATAATTACAAGTGGTGCTTTACTCTTCAACTCTGAAGGAGTCACAAAATGAAATCATGATTTAGAAAAGATTCAAGTACAGAGTGAAGACAGTGAGATAGGCAAGCAGCAAAATATGGATAAATAAGTCATGGCATATTCATACAACGTAAACGATAGCCATTAAAATTATATGGACTCCATGTTTCAACATGGATAAATCCCCCAAACATGATGTTGGACAAAATAAGCAAAGTAGGAGAATCATACAGTATAATATTATGTATGTAAAGTTTAAAAACATGCAAAACTTGACTGTATACTACTTTACAGATATAATATGAAAAGTATAAAACATGCAAAAAATGATGAATGCCAAATTCAGAGTAGTGTCTTCCTGGGGCAACGGGGAGGAGAAGAAAGGGGAAGGAATCCTCAGGGAATTCTCACTGCACCTGTTCCATTTCCCTTAAAAGTGGTGGGAAACAGTTATGGCAAAAAAAAAAAAAAAAAAAAAAAAAAAAAATTAAATAAATAGTGAGGAGCTACAGTGAGTCACAGTGTTTGTTAGTGTGTTTTAACATTTTCCTGAATGCTTGAAACATGTCATCATAAAAATGTTAAGAATCTCAGACAAGAGTCTTCACATGAACATCAGCGTACCATTGAGACGCCCGCTGAGTTCAGTCAGAGGGCTCCCTGCACTTCCCCAAACATCTTCAAGGACCTCAGGGCCTCATCGTTGTGAGCGCTGCAGTCTTCCGTCCTAGCACAGCTCTAGCCAGCCCGGGGTGAAGAGGGTCAGGGCCAGAGCACTGCCTTTTTAAGGCGCTGGTGAAATCATTTCACCTGGAAAAGTCACAGAGAAAGCATTAGTTATCTAAAAGCTTCCGTTGGGAATTCTTAGGAGGAAACAGAATTTAGTAAGCCTCCTTCAGACTAAACATGGATACTGGCAAACCCGGTGTTTTGTCAATTCCACTACTGGGAGAGATGACGTCGGGCTCTCGCCCCAGCTCAGAGGCCTAGTGAGTGACATAATTTTGGGTGAGGCCATTAACGTCCCTGGGTTTCAGTTACGTCACCTGGGCCTAGAAGACCTCTTACATCTATGCTTTAAGAATCTGTGGTCAATTAAGCATCAGTTCAGCATCCGACTCTGGACTTCAGCCCAGAACATGATCTCCTGGTCATGAGATTGAGCCCTGTGGTGGCTCCGGGCCTAGTGGGGAGTCTCCTTGAGATGCTCTCTCTCTTCTCCTAACCCCTTCCCCAACACCCTAAACCACGCCCCCCACCCCATCCCACTTGCTGGCTCTAAAATAAATAAATCAATCTTAAAAAATAAAGTCTATGGTTCAAACTGGAGGATTAAGAAAACAGAGCAGATGCAGACAGGTAACAAACACTACCTCCTAATTCAATTTACTCCAGAGGTGCCAGCATCTTTGTACCTGGCCCTGAACTCCAAACACACACCTGTCTCCCTCAGAAGGCATCTGTAGCTCAGAAACTGCTGGCGGTTGCTCCTTCATGCACATGCCACATTCCAATGCAGATGATACATGGAAACATAAACACACCTTAGTCTCAGCAATACACATTTTATCTCTTAGTTCACAGACGACCACTTTTAACATAGGTAAGGAAACTGAAGCTTAGGAAACTTCAGTGATGTGCTCGAGAAAACAGAGGTTCTTTAGCAGGAAACCCAGGTTTCAAGGCCAAATCTTCAAAATTTCGAAATTAGACCCTTGTCATGACAAAGCATTTGCTTCGGTTTGGTATTAAGAGGGGACAGAATCCCAGAAGAAAGCAAGAGGTAGAGGGCAGGGAGGGATGGACATGGAGCCGGGTTTGCAGGAGCGTGAAAGGCACTGGAAGGCCCTTGGTCCTACGTTGTCATTTTGCGTAAGGCCAGTTCCCTTCACAGCCTTGGCGGGTTTTAACATCGCAAAAATCAGCACGGGCCGGAAACAAGCTACTGAGGTGTGCAAGACTTTATTACATACACACTCCTTTCCATACTAAACCTTCCCACCACAGGCAAGCAACTGTGTGAGCCAGGAGAGAGGATTTATGTCAATCCACGTGTGCAGTCCTCGGCACTGGAAGTGATCAGCGAATGATAGCAAGGATTAAAATGTTGATGACAGTGACGGCAGGACTGAATCAAGAAATGACCCGAGGTCACTCCAAACAGTGCATACAAAACTGGATCATGGGATCTGACAGGTACACCACGGGGCTTTCATTATTCATGGTATTTTCAACAATTAAAACTGTTTTAACATGACTCAATCTCTTTCCCTGTCAGAAGTGCAAGGTTCAAAAGGGTTTACACAGCAAACATCATCCCCCTTGTCTCTTTTCTAAAGGCATTTTTAATCCTTAAGAGAAACAACAGCAAGAAGGCAGAGGGGACTTCAAGTTTCATCCCTGTGGTAAATCAATCTTATCTTTAACTGGAAAACATAAGAAGGGGATGGATTAACAGGTACTTCTACATATTAAGCAAATTAAATGGACACTTTAAATAGGAAAATAGAGTTTTTGTAGTCCTTTCTCTTGTAAGGGAACTCACTGTGTTATACTATAGACGCTCTATTATAAAGCAAGCATTTTCTTTTACCGTGTCCCTTACAAAAGGAGTTGGACATTAGATTCCTACAAAATTTCATACACAACAAGGTGTTTTCTCAGTTATTTTATTTTGAATTACAATGTGCTTTGGGAATAAGACACAAAAGCCTTAAACCAACCTCAACCCACGCTTGTTTGGGGTACTTACAGAGATGTCAGTGTGGAATTGTTTTATAAAAGGAGACAAAAGGAATGTGACCCAAATTTAGTCATTTTTTTCTCACAGGTAAAGAGTTTTATTTGCAACTACTGAATATAGTTAAAAATAAGCCAACAGGCCTTTAAAATAACTTTTAAAAAGTAATACAGTAGGCAGTTACATTTTAGAGATCACAAATACATACCTCCATGACAATAAAAATCCAACTATCTACAGTGCCAAGGTTGTAGGCAAACAGTTCTCAAGGTGTGGTCCAAGGAACCCTAAGGGGTTCCCTTTCCCTTTTCCAACCACATGTCTGTGTGAGGGCCGGGTTTCTTTCTTTTTTTCTTCCTTTTCTTCCTTCCTTCTTTCCCTCCCTCCCTTGTTCTTTCTTTTTTTTTCTTTTATTTTCTTTTTTATTTAAATTCAATTAATTAACATATAGTGTATTATTAGTTTCAGAGGTAGAGTTCAGGGATTCATCAGTTGTATATAACACCCAGTGCCTTCCTTAATGCCATTTACCCAATCACCCCATTTCCCCACCCTCTCCCCTCCAGCAACCTTCAGTTTGTTTCCTATGATTAAGAGTCTCTTATGATTTGTCTCGCTCTCTGATTTCATCTTGTTTTATTTTTCCCTCCCTTCCCCTGTGTTCCTCTGTTTTGTTTCTTAAATTCCAGACATGAGTGAGATCATAAGATAATTGTCTTTCTCTGATTGACTTATTTTACTTAGGGTTATACCCTCTAGTTCCATGCATGTCATTGCAAATGGCAAGATTTCATTTTTTATGGCTGAGTAATATTCCATCGTGTATATACACCATATCGTCTTTATCCATTCCTCTGTCGATGGACATCTGGGCTCTTCCCATAGTTTAGCTATTGTGGACATTGCTGCTATAAACATTGGGGTGCAGATGCCCCTTCAGACCACTACATTTGTATCTTTGATGTAAATCCTTAGTTGTGCAATTGCTGGGTCATACGGTAGCTCTATTTTTAACTTTTTGAGGAAACTTCATACTGTTTTCCAGAGTAGCTGTACCAGTTTGCATTACCACCAGCAATGGAAGAGGGTTCCCCTTTCTCTGCATCCTTGCTAAAATTTGTTTTTTCCTGACTGGTTAATTTTAGCCCACTTTGTTGTTGCTGTTGTTGTTGTTGTTATTTTTAAGTATACTCCATGTCTAGTGTGGAGTTCGAACTCATGACACTGAAATCAAGAATTGCATGTTCTACTGACCCAGCCAGGTGCCCTGGGTAGGCTTTTAGAAATTTCAGTCAAAACAACATACCATTAAAGATTGAATGCCTAATGGATATAAGAAGCTATAAAATAAACATAAGAAATTTGTAAAAGCATAAAAATGCCATTCTCATAAATTTTTTTGCTTTGGAAAATTCAATGACTGTTTATAAAAATATGTAATTTATGTTAATATGTGCCAATTTTTTAAAAATACAGTTTTACAGTTTTTTACAGTTTCACAGTTTTTTTTACAGTTTTACAGTTTTTATAGTTATTTTACAATTATTTTAAAATATATCAATAATAATATTTTATTTTATTTTTTAAGATTTTATTTCTTTTACAGAGAGAGAGAATATAAGCAGGGGGAGCAGCAGGGACAGGGAGAAGCAAGCTCCTGCTGAGCAGGGAGCGCAATGTGGGGCTCAATCCCAGGGCCCTGAGATCATGACCTGAGCTGAAGGCAGACACTTAACTGACTGAGCCGCCCAGGCCTCCCTAAATAAATATGTTAAATTTTTAAAAATCCAACTACCTGATGTTAACCAAGTAAGTTCTTATTGCTTGGCACAGTGTTGTTTTTTTTTAATATTTTTATTTATTTATTTGACAGACAGATCACAAGTAGGCAGAGAGGCAGGCAGAGAGAGAGGAGGAAGCAGGCTCCCCACTGATCTGAGAGCCCGATGCGGGGCTCGATCCCAGGACCCTAGAATCATGACCCTGGCCGAAAGCAGAGGCTTTAACCCACCGAGCCACCCAGGTGCCCCGGCACAGTGGTTCTTTTGATCACATTAAACAGGTACTCAAAAGTGCTGTTTCAAAAAACTTAAGTGAGAATTATGAGCTCTGGAAATCTACATTAGATCACTAATGCAGAAATCACACAAAAATACATGTAAAGAGTAAATAAATAAAATTACTTTAGGAAGCTGGGAGAAGAAACAGTAATATTTCTATTTTATTGTTTTAGATATATTATCTTAAATATAGATAAGTAGTTGTGTTAATAAAGTAAATATCATTAACAACTGGCTCATCTAACATTCATGAAAGTATATAAAGAATTTCAAACTGACCAAATCCCCTTTTTGGCTCTTAATCGTCTTTTATCCCTATATTCAGGTATATAAAGTATGTAATAGTTAAGCATCATAGGACTTCACTTAAAAAGTGAAACACAAATAAATCACAGCCTTTGAGAGGAGGGGTGGGGGAAGAAGACAGAGGCAGCCTGAGTAGACCGCCGGAGGAGACTTAAAAGCAATAGCCCATTTGCTGGAACAAACGTGTGAGATGAGCACAGTGTCTGGGACCTCAAGCCTTCCTGATTCCAGCATTCCCCCACAGGACTCCCCTTTGAAACACATTATACAATGAGGTTTTCTTCCGCCAATCTTAGAGAGGCCTGGTTCTGGATTAAACCACCTTTCTCCCATATCAGGCCAGAGGTAACCTATAGAAAGCAATGAAGCCTGTAGAAAATATTTTGTTGTGTTTGTTTTATTGCTGCCATCCCTAAAAGTTTAAAGAGAGGCTGCCATAACCATGATAAACTGGAGAAGCCAGAAGGAGGGGAAAAAATAGCCTCTCAACATTCTGACTCTATTTGTCATAAGAAAGACTCAATTCTACACCAAATCATAGAATGGGAGCAAGAAGAAACCCTTTGGGTTGTCTAGGAAACACTTCCGGTTGAAGGTAGAAAAATATTGACAATATCCCTTTACACATGTTGCTTATGTTCAAAATAAGAGGTATTTCTTTTAGGTCCTGAGAAAAGCTTATAAGATATTTTTCCTTGGGCTAAGTAGAACCAAAACCTATTTCAACTGAGATTAAAATAAAATTAAGTTTAAAGCTCTTAATACTTGCTGAATCTTTTCGAGTGAACTTTTAGCTTTGATTTACGGAAATGGTAGACACGTTTTCACACTTGGTGGCATCATCACCTCCACAAGAGACATCTACAGCCCCTCCTTGACTCCATGTCATATGGTCATCATTAAAGGTCACCCCAATTGAAAATCCATTTCTCAGACTAAGAGGGCTACTAAATCATCTAGGACATTACCGCTATCAGGACTTAGAGCCTCACCATGAAAGAATCCTTATAATCAAGTGGGTAGTGTGTTATCCTCAAGCTCAGATTTTCTCCCTTTTCATTGTTATTTTTTTAAAACCATAAATATATTTATAGATACTAAATGACATTTCTAATTTTGCTATTTTAAGTCAATAATGTGTGTATGTGTGTCATAGAAGCAGCTGTAGATTTTCCATGTGATCAGAACTTTTCCAGCCCAGCTTTCAACTAATAACAGGATAGCAGAAAGAGAAACCAGGTTGGTAAACCACTAACTCAAAATTCTTGAAGGTAGAAAAGGCCAAGGAAACAAAGGATGAGTGTTCCCATACATAGCCCACATCCCCTCCCTTTGGGTAATATTCAAACTTGGGTAAATATTATAAATAAAACTCTAACCTTGGGCACTTTGGGTAACATTCAGAGAAGCAGATGCATGTAAAAACCTGAAAGTTCTCATTTTTAATGCAACAGAAGCTGGTTACAATGAGATGCAATGAAGGTAAGGAACACATGTTGAGACTTTCTCAAAGGGTATAAGAGTATGAAAGGTGAGTCAAAATAGGTGGCTGGAAAAGAACAGGGTGAGGAAAGAAGGATGGGTCAGGGGGCGCCTGGGTGGCTCAGTGGGTTAAGCCGCTGCCTTCGGCTCAGGTCATGATCTCACAGTCCTGGGATCGAGTCCCGCATCGGGCTCTCTGCTCAGCGGAGAGCCTGCTTCCCTCTCTCTCTCTGCATGCCTCTCCATCTACTTGTGATTTCTCTCTGTCAAATAAATAAATAAAATCTTTAAAAAAAAAAAAAAAAAAGAAGGATGGGCCAGATTAATCAGTGAAAGAGACTGAAGAATAGTGCATCTAAGGAATGATTCCAAATGGTTTGGAATCTAAAATCCCAAGCATTAAGTACTTAATGAGCCCATGGAAATCAGATTTGACTTGAACTCATGAGATATTTCTGAAATGTATCCAAGAAATGTATTTTCCTTAAGGACGATGGAATCCATACCATAAATGAAGGAGGGGGGCAGAATGAGTATGCTAGGTCATAAAGTTCTACAGTGAGTCGTCTCCATGTGTCTTTGTGGGTCTTTGGCTCTTGCCCTGAGCATTCTCGTGCTACAGAAAAGTGGAATTTTCATTGTAAATGTCTGGCTGGTGAACAACATGTGGATGTGGCACCAGCTTTGCTCTTATTCATTGGGAAAAGGGAGATCAAAGAACAGAAAACTGATCACTGAGATTCTGATTCAGGCTTTAAGGGAAGTGTGATCTAAAATCTACGATGGCAAGAAAATTCCCATCCTTCCCTTCGGGGCTAATCAAATCACAAAAGTTGCAATGTTGCCTTGATTTAGATGAAAAGAATGAGTCTGCTTCTTCCATGTTTTGTGTACCATGAGGTCAGTTCCAGTTCATCTGTGAAAACTGTAATATTGATTGCTACTTCGTAAAGTTAAAAATACATATATCAATGATCTAATGATTCCACTTCTAAAGAATCTCTAGCACATAATGTGCCAGGAAGTAGAAATAAGAATGCTGATAGCAAGTATTCATAATAGAAAAAAACAAAAGCAGAAAACAGCTCAAATGTCCATCAAGAATAGAACAGATAAATTAACATGGCTCATACACACAGAAAGATGCTACAGCAATGAAAATTAATGAACTACATCTGCATCTATGCAATTGGATGGCTCTCAAATCTTAATAATGAGAAAAAAGGGGGCACCTGGGTGGCTCAGTGGGTTAAAGCCTCTGCCTTCAGCTCAGGTTGTGATCTCAGGGTCCTGGGATCGAGTCCCACATTGGGCTCTCTGCTTGGCAGGAAGCCTGCTTCCCGCTCTCTCTGCCTGCTTCTCTGTCTACTTGTGATCTCTCTGTCAAATAAATAAATAAAATCTTAAAAATAATAATAATGCAAAAAAAGATAATACTGAAAGAATAAGACATATGGTGGAAGAAAATATAGATTATTATTCCATTTATACAGAGGTCAAGAAAAAGAAAAATAAACAATATCTTGTATACTTACATATATGTACATGATAAAAAAATTTAAGCAAAGGAATGAATAATATAAAATTCAGAACAGTGGTTGGCTCTGGGGGAGGGCATTGGATGTGGTCAGGGAAGGGTACTTACACATTTCAAAGATATTAGTGATATACTGTTCTATAAAATAAGTAGAGGTGAAAGGAGAACTGATTTATTACTCTCTAAGCCAGGGGTTGGCAAACTTTTTCTGTAAAGGGCAAGACAGTAAATATTTCAGGGCTACATATGATCTCTCTCATATCTTCTTTGGGTGGGTTTGTTTATTATTATTGTTGTTGTTGTTTTTCACAATCCTTTAACAATGAAAAAAAATCCTCATTAGCTCATACACCGTACAAAAAGAGGTCACAGGCAAAACCTGGTTCATAGACTGTAGTTTGCTAACCCCTGCTTTAAACTATTTATATATCTTATACTGTCTTTTGTGTACGTCATGTATTTTTCTCCCACAGAAAAAGGAAAAGAGTGAAACAGGTAGCCACAAAATATTATTATTTATTATCTACTATCTTTTTAGAAAGAAAATATACATAGTCTTTCTAACTAAGATCAAAACCCAGCTATCCATTAATTCTCCAGTCTGTTGACAGCTCCTCTGCACCATTTCAGCTTAAAGACACTCCACTTTTCTTGTTTCTAAAGAAGAAAAAGTAATGAAATGCTCCATTGCTTTTGTCCACTGTAGACTTTAAGTAGATCTTAAATGCCGAAGTCAGAATGGTAGTAGTAGTTCTCTGTTGCTTGTGCAGGAGGGTAGGAAAATTATAGATAATTTTTTAGAATTAGAATTATAATTTTAGAAAATTATAGATAAAACTATAGATATATAGATAAAATTCCAATTTGGCCAAATGATAGTGATTTTTGAATGCTATCATCCAATGGGTATCTACTCTCATTTCAAAACTAGCATATTCTGGGCCTCACCATATGCCAGGCACTGATCTCACACTGTATACATAATTTCGTTTTATTTCACACAACAATCCTACAATGTGGGTTCTATGATGAACCTGATTTTAGCATGCGGGAAGTGGAGGCACTGAGAGAGTAAGTCACTTGCTCAACGTCACACAGCTAAGAAGTGAGAAAGCCCATATCCACACCCATGCAATGGGATCCTGAGCCCTCAGGCAGCCAGCATACTGTTTTAGTTGTTAAATACATTTATCACCTCACCACAAATGAAGTGGTCATTTTATTCCCTTTCTATAGATAAAGAATATGTGCTTGTACCTGACCTAGGTCGAAGAAGCTTGGCTGGAGGCTGGGACTGGAGCTAAGGTTGTTTGTGTTCATGACACCCTGTTTTGGCTTATTTAAGGAGCATTTTACAGGTCTCAGCTTGTCAGTGGTGGGCGAGGAGTTGCTAAGAAAAAACAGGTGAAATGAGAAGTCAGACTTGTATCCACATGTCTTCACAGTAACAGGGGCCAATCCTTCATCAAGGCCATATGAAAATAATTCTACTCAATCTCCACAGTCCCAAACTTGGTCTTTGAAGGGAACAGGCAGGACATGAAGGTTATTGCTAAAATAAGGAGGAAACCTTGCTAGCTGTGAGATAGAAAAAATAATCAGCCTTAATTTGACTAGAACCAGAATGTGGAATGGTCATTAACCATTTATTCAACAAAACATTTTGAATCACCCACTAGGTGCCAAGACCCATGGTAGATGGTGGGATACAACAGCAAACATGCCACGGCCCCAGGGTTTGGACTCCACGGGTTTGGAATATCTCCCCTGGGCCCTCAGTGGAATGTGTTTATAAAAGAGTACAAATGGAAGGACAGCAGTTCTTTGGACAGAGGCAGGAGAACTGCAGAAGTGTGACATCTCTGGGGCACTTCCCACTTATACCTGTGGCAGAAGGCAAAACCACACCCTGGTCTGGTGAACTCTCCATGTGGGGATTCTCTCTTGCCAAGAGTTTACCACTGACTTTTCTCCTAAGGAATGGGGTGGGAATGAGGTGGGCAGAAGAAGGAAGGTGGTCGTCAAGAAAAGAGATCCTCAGAAGTAGAGTTTCAGGACCTACGTGATTCAAAGCTTCCCTTCGGTACCTCAAGCTCAAGTTACATAAGACTAGCACATCTGCTCTAAATCATTTCTTTCCTCTGTCTACACCCAGCCTGGGCAAACTTTGCAAATTCTAATGATCCAGAAGGAAGGCTGAGTTTGTAATTTTCCTATATGGATGTTTTGGGGGGAGGAGAAAGGCCATGTAAAAGGCATCCCCCAGGGCCAGTACTGAAAAATTTCGCTCAAGACTACCTTCTCCCACCGAGTATTTCTAGGCTGGGGAAATTTAATTTCATACTGGAGAAGTGTGGTGATCACAAGCCTCCAAGAAGGCCCTGATGAAAGGACTGATGTACAAACAGCAGGCACAACAATCACAGGGTAGAATCGTCCCAAAGACAAAGTGTCACAAAAGGCATCGAAGCTGCTGGCTTGTGACTACTGATGCATTTACACACTGATGCTCCTTTCAGGTCCAGCGACCAGCTGCTAACTCCTCCTCTCCCCAGTTGTTCTGTACAGTCCAGAGCCTAAATATCATTCAGTTTGACACACCCAAAGGAGGCCTCTGAAGTGGTAAGAAATCTCCCCCTTTTCCTAATGGCAGCAGAAATTAATCCCCTAAGTGTCTAGCCCAAACTGGCTAGAAACCCTCTATAAAGACGGTTCCCATTTTAACACCGAGCCCCGCTTCAAAACAAGCCCCCTATTGCAGAATCCCCCAGGCCAGTCCACCCATTCGAGTCTAGGCTCCATTTTCACGCAGTCTACATAATGACTCTCTGCTGCAGGAAAGCACTATGCCAGAGTTAGTGACTACAACAACTTCAATCAGGTATCAGAATCACTTGGGGGTGTTTATAAAGCAGATGCCCAGACCTGTCAAACCAGAATTTCTAAGAGTGAGGCCCAAGAATTTGCATTTTTTTTTTTTTTTTTAGAGCTCCCCAGGTTGAGTGCAATGGCTGAAGGCTAATCAAAGAACCTTTGTGGCCCATCCTCCTACTCCACAGAGCCTGTTCTCTTAAGAGTCTAACAGCTCAAAGGATCTGAAACTAATTCACATTCGGGACTGAATGAGCAAGAAGCCTTAACCATGTAGGTGCCTACATTTTTACAGAACTCTGCCCTAAAGTGTGAAAACTCAGATCCACATACAGGACTCATGGAAATTATTTTGATGAGAATGTAGATATAGCACATACGCATTTAAGATCTAGCTTAACCATCCTAATTTCAAATGTTTTGTTCCATAGTCCCCATAGCATTCACATATTAGAGGCTATGGGTCCCAACTGGAGAATATAGAAGGTATACCTTGTTCACTATGCCCATAAGCAATCTGTATGTCCTTAAAGTCCCCCATCAACATTTTTTCAGGTTTTTCTTATTATTGAAGTGTAACTGACATATAATGTTACATTAGTTTCAGGTGTACAGGATAGTGATTCAACTCTTCTATACATTACTCAATGCTCATCACAGTAAATGTAGCCACTACCTGTCACCATACAATATTATTACAGTATTATTGACTATATTCCCTATGCTGTACTTTTCATCTCCGTGACTTATATTACAATTCAACATTTGCACCTCTTAATCCCCTTTATCTATTTCACTCGTCCTGCCACCTACCTCCCCTCTGGCAACCACTAGTTTGTTCTCTACACTTAAGAGTGGTTTGTTGGGGGCACCTGGGTGGCTCAGTGGGTTAAGCCTCTGCCTTCGGCTCAGGTCATGATCTCAGGGTCCTGGGATCAAGCCCCACATCGGGGTCCCCGCTCAGTGGAGAGCCTGGTTTCCCCCCTCTCTCTGCCTGCCTCTCTGCCTACTTGTGATCTCTCTCTCTGTCAAATAAATAAATATTAAAAAAAAAAAGAGTGGTTTGTTGTTGTTGTTGTTTTTGTTTGTTTGTTTGGTTTCTTAGATCCCAAAGATAAGTGAAATCATATTTTATTGTGACCAAGGCCACAACTAACAAACAAACAAAAACAAAAGAATAGAATAAAAAGTGATTAACTGTCTCAACTGAGAAATCAATCATGAACTGGGTACTGTAATTTGAAAACTGAGATTCATTCTTCAAGACGACCTTACAAAATCTCAAATTAATAGAGTCCGTTGGCTGGCAGAAGCTAAGAGCACTAAGAAATATTTGGGGATGGGCACCTGGGTGGCTCAGTGGCTTAAGCCTCTGCCTTCAGCTCAGGTCAAGATCCCGGGGTCCTGGAATCCAGCCCCGCATTGGGCTTTCTGCTCATCAGGGAACCTGCTTCCCCCTCTCTTTCTGCCTGCCTCTCTGCCTACTTGAGATCTCTCTCTGTCAAATAAATAAATAAAATATTAAAAAAAAAAAAAGGAAAGAAAGAAAAGAAATATTTGGGGGCAGGGAAAGCAAATTATAGGCATATGAGCCAGAAAGGCTGACAGAGGTAGAAGGATTAAGAACAGAGCGGGGAATGGTGATGCCTGGGGAAGATCTTTCTTCCTAGAGTTCCTGAGCATTCTCCACTGCCAGTGTCACGGCCAGAATCAAAATGTACAGGTACTCAACCCTCTGATTTCTAGTCTGAGCTTGGCTCAGCTACAACCTGCCACATGGGCAAAGCCACAGAACTCTGGGCTGGTGGGGATGCGCAGGGTGCAGCTGAACCTACTGAGGAAGCGGCTTGCAAAGATGTCAAGAGCACTGTCTCTGCTAGGGTCCAGATCCACAGTGGGGAGGACAGGAGACTCGTAACAGAAAGAAGGGCCAGAAAATGGAGACACGACGTTTTACATGCCTCTTTAGCAACATTTTCAAAAAAAACAACAACAACAAAAAACAACTGGATCTCATTAAGGACAAGTAAGATTCTTCCACTCCCTTGCACAGAGAAAGTCTTATGTAAGCTGGAGAAAGGAGGAAGCGACTGGAAGGCTCAAGAAAGCTGGGAAGAAGGAAAAAAAAACAAAACAGAAGAGGATGAGATGAAATAAACCAGAGGGAAAGAAAGACAGGGACCAAAATATAATATAAATAAGACATTCATTCAACCAATATTTATTAAACACCTTGTTCCATTCTTAAATTCCAAATTCTTCATTTGAAGCAGTCCAAATGCTGAAGCATCCCAAGGACGGTCTTCTACTCTTCAGTAAAAGTCTGATTTCACCAGCACTTCCCCATTAACATTCCCTGTTTCCTATCCATGATTATTTCTATTTCCATGTTGTTGCTCATTTTGCCTGGAATCCTTTCCCATTTTCCCTTCACCAGTTCATATGCTAACTATTCTTCAAACCACCTCCCCCAGGAGCCGTGGCCGAATGTCTTCATGCCACTCTGTGACATCTCACTGAGCTTATTATTACCTTCCACATACTGACAGTTTTCAAGTGTTTTTTTAATTGTTCTGTAAATTTTTTTTTAAAGATTTTATTTATTTATTTGACGGACAGAGATCACAAGTAGGCAGAGAAGCAGGCAGAGAGAGAGAGAGGAAGAAGCAGGCTCCCCACTGAGCAGAGAGTCCTATGCGGGGCTCGATCCCAGGACCCTGAGATCATGACCTGAGCCCAAGGCAGAGGCTTTAACCCACTGAGCCACCCAGGGGCCCCTGTTCTGTAAATTTTGACTGGGACAACAAAAAAGCCCAGAGGAGTTGGTAAATTACAGAGATTTGATTTAGAGTTAGAATGAGAAACTAATTTTCCTATAGAAGTAATTATATGTTATTAATAAGATAAAGTTTACTGTCTTAACAATTGATTGGGATTCTACTCACTCCCTATCACATTCTATGGGTATGTATTTTTAATTCTCAACTTTCAGTTTTCAAATAATATTTAAAACAAAGTATGTTCATAAATTAAATACTGCCTCTGGGAAGGACAAAGGAAAAGAGAGATTAAAGAACTGGAGAATATAAGAAGTATTAGAAACCGAGTAGCAATTGCCTTTGAAGAAAATTTCAAGATTGATTTTTTTTAATTTGTATTTAAAATATAGAGGTTCTGGCCTTCTCATTCTTTCATGTAGTCACATTTTGTTTTAAGAATTTCTATCTTCTGTTTCTTCTACCTTAATAACTTAAGATCCCATTACATTTATTTTTGTTGGTTAAATCGGCACCAGGAAGGTGATTCTGTTAAGTAAGCAGTTACGTTTAATAGAAAAATAGGAACTAGTAACATGGGTAGGAGCCTCTTTCGTAAAATCTGTGATGATCTATCTTCAGAAGTCACCTAGTGGACTGGTCAAACGGGGCCACTTCTCTCAGTTTTCTGAGCTGCCCTTGTGAAACTCTTGGGGCAACATGGAATTCATTCAGCAAAGTTTCTAAAAGTGCCCTGGCACCGCCTGCCAAATCTGCTATCAGCAACACTCTCTTGCTCCTGCCTTTTGCTTGGAACCATGTTTTCTACTGTTGCCTAAAACTGTAACTGAGCCTAGACCTTGCCAGGAACACTCCTTGCTTCACAGCACTTGGCTGGAAGTTTTAATAAAACCCCAGTGAGTGTGGGCCATACTCGGAGCTTGGAATAAACACTGGATTCACAATAATTGTGCGCTTCCTAAGGTTTTCATTGAAATATCCCATCCTCTCATAGATTTAGCTTAAGAGGCCAATTCTTTTCTTAAAACACATTGCGTATTTTAATGTGAAAGAGGCATTACTTCCGATTGTTGAGGCGGAACAACTATGCTCCTAATTTAATGGACTTGTTTTATGGAGCGAAACAAAGTATTCCTGATTTGAATTAAGAAACACACTGAAGCGGGTCATTGTGGCTTGAGATACAGTCTTGAGATCAGGGTGGGCCTTAGCTGCCAGTGGCAAAAGCTGTAGCTTACACACCCAGCATTTGGTAGCTCAAAAGGGAGTCATCAAAGATGAGCAGTTTCCTTCTTCATCCACTAGTTCTAGGCCCCTTCTCCTCCTACCAACAGCAGGCCACTCGGAGGCACGTTTGCCAAGCCAGGCTTTCAGTTAACGTTAGCCCCTTCTCTATTTAAATACATAACTTTGAGCAAGGGACTTTTCTTTAAAAAAAAAAAAAAAAAAGAGATTTATTTATTTTAGAGAGAGAGGGAGAGCAAGCACACATATGCATGTGAGTGAGGGAGAGGGGTTAAGGGCGAGGGACAGAGTCTCAAGCAGATTCCGCTCTGAGCAGGGAGCCCAACCCAGGGCTCGATCCCATAGCCCTGAGATTATGGCCTGAGCCAAAATCAGAAGTTGGATGCTTAACCAACTGAGCTACCCAGGTGCCCTGATATTTAACTTGTCTATGCCTTGGCTTCCTTATCTGAAAAATGGCCACAATAATTATATCTTCCTTATAAGACTGCTGTGACAGTTTAATTCAACTCTGCCTATAAGATGGTGGAACTAGAATAAGGAAAGGGAGCCCGGTATGGCAGTGACTCTTTCTTGGCTGATGCTATTGGCCTGAAGTACAGAGAAAATTAGTCATCTACCTTATTCCATTTGCTCAATCACACAGTTTTAATCTCACTCCCACCCTAAATGCTCATGAAGTACGGGTAAAAGCTCTGCCATTTATACCAATGCTCAGTTCCACTCTTCTTTTTCCTTTGTGCTCTGAGTAGGCCCACATATACTGCAGAACAATTCCAAATACATGTGAACAGAATACTGTCCAAGTTGATAACTGTCTTAGCTAATTGTTTTCTTCTGGCTTCTCCAAGCGCTTCCAGAAGAAATGGAGGCAAGGAAGGAGCATGACAAGAAGAGAAAGGGAAGGAAGGATGGCATTGAAGGAGGGACGAGGAGACCCACACGCAGTTCCTTGGCCCGGATCAAGGAGGCGAACGGAAGAGATCATACCGACTCTTATAGCTGGCAAAGTCAGCAGTCACACTTGAGTTTCTTTGTCTACAAGCAGGGCTATATCTAACCCTAAGCCTCAAAACCAATTAGTGACCTATCTCAGACCTTAAGGTCACCTGGGAAGAGTCAAAATCAGCCGTCCCAGATCCCCTATTAATTCAAGCTTCACTCCAACCCAGCAGCTTCAGTTCTCAACTTAGAAATGCAATGGCATGCCTTTATTTCAAATTCCGTGAGCCACTGAAAGAAGCCTATTGGATGAGAAGAAAACACAGTGAAAAGTAAGAAGTCTAGTTTCTTTGGTTTGGCAGAAAATATACAGACCATTGGCCAGGGGGCCATGGAAATTTGAAAAAAGATCAAAAGTAACCCACAGATTGGCATTTCCATAGAAGACTCTAGGAGATTCAAAGGTAACTATCAAGGAGGGAAAATTAGCTCCACCTATCAAAAAGAGGGTTATGAAAAAATGACATAGTCTCCTTACTAACTCAAACATTTCCTAACCATTCCATGAGCAAAAATGAAGACAAACCTGCAATTTCCCCCCATGTTACTCTGTCTGTGTCAGGCTGTGAAAATAGAGCATTGACGGTCTCTGGAATTTTGGTGAGAGCAGATGATAAGTCTGTGATTGGCCCTGTGAGTCCAAAGTAGAGAGTTTAACTACATGGTAAGAGGAGCCAGTTGTGGTGATCAGTTTGCAGAAGACCTTGCTCCTGACCCCACCCCCCATCACAATTCCAACCCCCGTTTTGTCGGCACTTCTGTGGGAGATGCTCCACTGGTCCCTCTCCATCTACATCACTCCTCACCAGCTCCAAAAGACATTGGCTTTGGTCCAAAGGTAAACAACTCTCTGACTCATTTAAACTCTGAAAACATCTGGCGAACAAGATTGCTTTGAAAATGTTGCCAAATTTTCCATATTGCTGTATTTGCCCACCACCATAACCCACCGAACACTCGCCCTCAAGATTATTCACAAGTCTCATGAGATTGCAAAAAGAACAGATCTGCTTCATGCCATATGAAAAATTAAACTAGATTTTGTTTTTCATAAAAACTACAACTCCTAGAAGACCAACTGGCGTTGTCTTTTAAAGTTGACATTTTTATGCCCTGCATTCCATTTCTAGATATTTCCTCAAGAGAAACTTACTCATCTGTACTGGGAGAGAATGTTCATAGACTTGAACAGTGTAATACTAAAAAACTGTCAACAGGAGGAGAAATAAATAAATGATAATGTATCTATGTAATGAAATATTATATAGCAGGGAAAATTGGTTTCCCAATGAAATATTATATAGCAGGGAAAAAAAGGTTGTTGTATTCAACAACCCAGAAAAATTTTAGTATCATAATGTGGAGTGAAGACAGCAAGTTCTGAAAGACTTCATATAGTGTCTTGCTCTTTATATAAAGTATAAAATAAATAATAATAAATAATACATCATCATAAACCTAAAGAAAATTCAAGTGAATAAAAAATGCTTCTGGGGATAGAGGAAGAAAGACAGAATAAGGAGAAGTTGGGTTGATGTAAGATGATCATATTCTGGTTCTGCCACGGGTGAAGGTTTCACAGGAGTTCATGGTGTCAATTAATTTTTGAAAAGATCATGCAGCAGTGCCTGGGTGGCTCAGTCAGTTAAGCATCCAACTCTTGATTCCAACTCAGGTCATGAGCTCGGTGTTGTGGGACTGGGCCCTGTTTGGGCTCCATGTCCAGCACGGAGTCTGCATGTCCCTTTCCCTCTGCTCCTCTCCCAACTCTCTCTCCCTCTCAAATAAATAAGTAAAATCTTTAAAAATAGAAGGGGGGGAGTCACACAGAGGTGCTGTGTGGCTCAGTCAGGTAAGCCTCTGACTCTTGATTTCAGCTCATGTCAAGATCTCAGGTTTGAGAGATTGAGCCCCACCTCAGGCTCCATGCTGGATTCTCTCTCATCCTCTCCCTCTGCCTTCCCCCCAAACTGGTCTGAATGCATGTGCAAATGCTCTCTCTCTCGAAAAAATAGAAGGGCCATGCATGCACAAATGATGATAATATGTAAAATAAATAACAAGCAAGTGGTAACTCCACAAATATCCACTGAGACTGTGTGTTGATTATAAATCTAACAATAACATCTTTGTAGCAGCAGGAGAGGTTAAAAACTGCTATAGGTGACTTCCCACTGCGCGTCTCCCTGGCATGCTTAGAATTCGCTCTTCATAGTATAATCAAGCTACCATTCAGGATACTATTTCACATGGTGGAGGGAGAGGTCCCAATAGCCATGATCTCTTATTCAGCTGCAATTCTGTAAATGGCAATTCGGTAAGCCTCCAACAGAGCAAAGTAGAAAATGGGTCACTCTCCATCATTTATTACGTTTACTTTGCTGTCTTGGGCAACGCCAGAGCAAGTTTAATAGATCTCAATTACTGCTCAATAAACCCCAGTCTTGTTGCTTGTTGCAGCAAATAAAATTAGCTTCTGTATATGCCTTCTGAGCCACTGTGGCTTCCCAAGATTCAAAGAGGTCTGCTTCTGTCTGGCCTGGTTGGCAAAACCTAGCAGAGTAAGAGCAGGGTTAGCTAACCCAACAGGGAGCAAGGAGGTGGCTGTGAAGTTCCTCCTCTGAGAAAGGCTTGCCCAGGACCCAAGTCATCCAGAGCTGCCCATCAGAGCCTCCCCTGCAGAGATTAGTAAATTCATGAACACCCCTGTGGGTGAATGGAGGAAACTGGTTATAAAGAAATAGCTCCGTTTCATTAAGCATTTTCAAATCACTCAAGGAAAACCAAAATTATCATTACTAAAATAACTGCTTGATTTAGAACTGTTTAGTCTGTTGTCTGCTGTGTGAAAAATGACCAAATGAACTGACTCTATTTCTTGTACCAGTTTAGTGCCAGAAATAGAAATTCTTGCACTCTTTCCCCTTCCATGGTGAATATAATTAGTCTCTGCCACTTAGGAGCCAGCTTTCTGTTGAGAAACCTGAGATCTTCTCTCAGTCAAGCCCCATGTGAATAGCGTGAGCACCATTAGCAATCCATATCATCAGTGGCAAGACTTGCTATTTTGGAGCAAAGAGGCCCTGTCGGAAAAGTGAGTTTTCCGGAATCTGTGATTAATAAGAAATGGGCACAAATCCAGGTTGCCTACTCTTCAGAAGGTCTTTCTCTGCCTTCATTTCATCTGCAGAACAAGGACATTCTTCTGTGTTACCTGCTCATCAAGATGCTGAGAGCAAAATGAGCTGCCCAGGCTATGAATTCTTGGATGAATGCCACTGCAGTGCCGTGATAACTACCTCCTAGAATTCTATTTGCAACCTCAGTTGACGCTGTAACCTCAGTGTGAGCCGCACGAGTCCTTGTCGTTTGTTATGCAAGCCACTTCTCTGAGGAAGTCAAATGCAGCCTACCAGACTACATCCTTACCCATCTTCCTGAGCTCTCTTCTAAGGAATCTATTTCTAGATAGAGCGGCACTCCATCTTGGACTGGTATCTTGTTATAAATACCCAGTTAAGGCTGAGAGGCCTCCAACGATTTCCCACTATCCCTCCTCCAGGAGAGGAGGTAAATAACTATACAAATTACTCCTCTGGCTGGTATGACTCTACTGCAAAAAGAAGAAAAGAAAGAGAGAGAGAGACAGAGAGGCAAAGAGAGGTTTCCAACAAGATTCCTCATGACAGATTCCCAACAAGGGCCTTTGCCAGGATGGAGGCAGAAACTGCTAGATTCAACACTCCCAGGAGAGCTGTCTTAACTTAGCTTCAGCCCTTGCTTAAACGCAATGGTGAGGCCACATCAGGGCAGCAGTGTCCTGGACACGAAAGTTGAGGCAATGGCACCATTATTACAGGGGGATAGGTCTGGACATAGGCTTAGATGCCTCTGGATAAGGTGTGTGATCATCCTGGGGCCTCTTCACCCTCTCTGGGGATGGGATGAGAGGGGCAGGTCTGCCCATCTGCTCTGTCGTCGCCATCTTAGCATTCCTTCCTCTGAGCCAGGGTTCCCTGTCTGGATAAGTCTCTACTTATCCCACAAAACCATCTCTCCTCCCTAGCTCATCCACCAAACAAGAACCTCACCTTTGCTTAACCAAAACCACTGCCCCTGCTCAAAAGAGAGAAGGCCAGGGAGGCATTTTGGATGTCTTAGCAGGGGGATATTGGGTTTTGCACGGGGGACCATTTTTATTCACTGGAGGCCATTTTCATTTGTTCTGCTGTGACATAAATCATCTTTTCCTGCCAGGAAAAGAATCACTTTAGCTTCCCTTTTGGAAGAGATTGCAAAGCTGCGGACTTCAATGGGATTTGGTATTTCCACGGCCCGTTCCAAAGCAGCACCTGAGAGACAAGCTCCACTCAGGTGTGCTTTCCCACCCGCAGCTCCTCGAGGGGGCCCAAATCAGCTCCACATGATACCGGTAAGAGCTGTCCTCAGGCTTATCTCCCCTAGAATCGGGAGGCTGAAGAGAAGATTATCTGAGGGTATCTTCTGCCTTCTGAAAGTAAAAGATTGATGCCCGGACGTTTGGATTGCTCACCACCCACCAAGCAGGCTTTCCAAAAGCTCTACAAGCAAGCAACAGTGGAATGTGGCTAGAAAAGAACAAATTAATCAAGGCTAGCAGGAACCTGCTTGAGTAATGGATCAACAAGTTTTCCAGAAATACATCACACTGGTACAATCGATACAATAGCCAAAACAGAAAACCATTGCAGTGCCGATTGCATTTTGCAAGACAAGATGTCTGGAGGGCTAACTTTTTCTTTTGATCCTTGCTGAACTGACTCATGATTACCACGGTTTGTATGGCTCCAACTACACATAAATCAGTTACAGCGCATGCTAGTCACAACTAGCCTGTGTTCTCAAGCACAGTGAGGGCCTGATGCTTTGGTGCAAGAGAAACAAAACCCTGCCATCCGTTGCCTGTGCTCTCCTCTTGAGTGTGGAGACCATCCGGGGCTGATGCTTTTGCTTCAGGTCTCCCATAAGCAATTCCACATACTCCCTTAAGTCCCAAATGTCATACTAGGATATTGAATAGAATTTTTTCTGAAATTTAAATACCTATTTCTCAACTTTCTATTAGAATCAAGCTTCAGATGATGGGTGAGATAACACCAAATTGGGTCTGCTGACCTTCAGAACAGGTGAGATTCTCTCTTGATACATTAATACCGCATGGTCAGTAGGGCATTGATTCACCCTTAGAGGGTTGAAGGGCACTTCATCCTAAGTTTCGAAGGCAATGGTATAAAATTTGTAAGGGAATGGCATATAACATTTCCTCGGTGTACATGAAGACATTAAGAAATATACAGTGAGAGAATCATTTTGTAAATATACAAGTCTCCCTGTCTGGCATGACACAGACAGGGAGAATGTAGCTTATTTATTTCTTCCCCCTGCAAATCCTTTATATCCCATCCTGAAAATACTGACTGGCATACCAGCTATGACCCCTGCATCTGTTGTGTGCACTTCAGTTGTGTGTGGACGGTACTGAGGAACTAAGTATTCCCACATCCTCTGCAAAGAAAGCCAGTCCATAGCAGCTAATATTAGATTACATTCTAATTATTTCTTCTATATCCCTTTTCACACCATTATTCCAAGACCAACAGATCAGGGATTTCCACTGAATACTAATGCTGCCATTCATCAGGTTCCTAGAGCTGCATTTGTGCATCTCTCTAGACAGAGACCAATCACAGGACAAAATGGGAATCTACTTTCTGCTCAATATCACATGAGCATGTCTCTTCCTATTTCAGCTATAAAAAGTCATTTCCCAGTTGTCCTGCATGAATAGCCCATTTACCACTTATCAATATGGATGAAGCCCAAACTACTTACTTTATGCAGAATAGTAAAAGTGAATTGTCCTTTCTTAAAAAAAAAAAAAAACCAGGCAAGTAGATCACCTCTGCCCTTTTTCTTTGTAAAAGCAGCTGCTTTTGTAGCTATACCCTGTCTCCTAGTCTTGCCAGCCTACCCACATCAGGACCAAACAGGAAACTCCCCATGGAAATGAGAAACTGAAGTTTAAATGCGAGGGGAATGTCTCTATTGAAAGGCAACGAAACAAAAAAACAAAACAAAATAAAAAAGTAAAAAAAAAAGAAAGAAAGGCAACGAAACAATAAATGACCCAGGAAAAGAACCCCTTATCCTTGCTCTCCCTGAAAAGAGTTGCAGCTCAAGTTCAAGTCCAGCTGGTGAACCGGAGGGGAGAGCAGCCACCCAAGCTGCTGTAGGAGCCAGAGGAAGAAGGCAAGCATGACAACCTAGATGACCTACGGGAAAGGAGGATAGCTAAGGTACCATAGAATGTGTTTTTGAGTATTTAAAAAACTACCTGCATTCAGAGGTTCACCCTCAGAGCTGGATGATAGGCTATTAATTGTTGGTTTTGCTAGCTGTAATGTAAACCCTGGCAGATCAGTAGAGACAACTGGGAAATACTTTGTACCTAACTGTGGGGTTGAAATCCCAATGAATCATCACACTTCTTTCAGTTAGGTACTCAATGAGGACTTGTTGATAGTGATAGTGATAGCCAACATTTATTCAGCTCCTATTCTATTCTAGATCCTCTTCTAAGCACTTTGAAACATCATTCTAATAATTATCAAACCACCCCATAAGATAAGTAGGTAGGACCTCTTTGTGATGGTGAATTTGATGTGTCAACTAGCCCAGCCATGGGGTGCCCAGATTAAATACTATTTCTGGGTGGGCCTGTGAGGGACGGCATTAGCATTTGAATTGGTGGACTCAGTAAAGTGAATGGTCCTCTCCAATGTGGGTGGGCATTGCCTAAACTACTTTGGGGCAGAAAAGTACAAAAGGGGGGTTAGAAGGAATGTGTCACTTTTAACTCCTTCACTGATTAAGTTGGGACATCTCATCTTCTCTAACCCTGCACTTGAGATTTACGCCATCCGTTCCCTGGTTCTCAGGCCTCCGTAGACTGAATCACACCACTGGCTCTCCTGAGGCTCCAGCTTGCAGACAGCAAGTTGTGGGACTTGTCAGCTGCCTTGATCCTGTGACCCAATTCCTCATAATCAATCTCCATTTATAGGGAGAGAGATCTGGTAGGTTCTGTTTCTCTGGCAATTACTAATATACTATTATAAAGAAAAGTGTGACTCAGAGCAGTTAAGGAACTTGCCCAGAGTTACAGTGCAAGTAAGTGGCGGAGGCAGGATTTGAGCCATCCTGTGTGACTGCAAAACCCATCCATACTCTTTCCAAGACACCAAAAAATACCCACAACAGTAAAGTGTGCTGAGTTTATGGAAATTTCTAAGCTAATAAAAATGAGGAAAACCAAAAGTTAAAGTGTGGGTAAATATAAAGCTTCTCCTTTTCGGTAAAATGGAAAGTCAGGCTCAGAATTACCAGCTGTTAAAACAGTCATCATCAAGCATCCTTGTGCCTTAGCTCTGAAGGTCAAAAAGTTCACCAATCCAGAAATTAAAGTACAAGTAACTTTATCTCTGGAGTTTAACATAGAAGATAGTAGAATAAGCTACCAAATGTTTTAAGCCTCAGCTTGGGACTCAGGAGACCTTGTTCTACTCCCAGATTAGTCATGAAGTAACTGTATCCCTAAGCAATTTACTTGACTGCCCTGGCCTCAGTTCTTACCTACAAAAGAAAGGGATTTGATTCTACAAGATTCTAAGTTCCCATCTTAATCTAAGGCTAAAATGTCTCCAAACTGATATTAGTTCACCTCGTGACACCCTGGAGAAACATGACTTATTCTGCAGATGAAAAGGAGAGATTCAGAAAAGGTAGGTGCCTTGCTCACGACTTTATCACAGGGCCAAGGACTAATAATATATCCTTCTCATTAACGTATTGCCAGGCCCTGCTTCTTCCCCATCCTGCCTTGGGATACTTCATTGACATTGGCTGGGGGGCGGGGGGGTGACCCAGAATCCCTCTCTCCACCTTTCTCTAATGTTGACTACCATCCTTCACCAGCTACTGTCACGGGGCTTCCTGAAGAAGTTACCATGTCCCTAACTTACCCCATGCTGACAACTCTCCCATTGGCAAGATGTGTATGGGGGATGGGGGGCTGTGTGATTTAGCTCCCATCCATTTATGTAGAAGTGATTAACAGTAGACTCATCCAGTCATCAGGACCCGAAAAAGGGTCTGTTGTTGAGAGCCAACACTTCCCCTGCCTGTTTACTGACACCTCAACACAACCTCAGTCTCCCTCTTGGCCACCTGCCTCCCACTCATTCCCGTCAGCTGGGCACAAAACCAAACCACACTGTTCTTCTGTACAAAGATGTCCTTGAGTGAAAATTCAAAACACAAAATTACCATGTTACACGAGGGCTATTAAACTTTTTAAGCCAGCCTTATGCTAAATCACTTGGGTTTCGCTGTCTCTCTCTACACATCACACACTCACACCTCCCCGCCAACCTGGAGAAATCTAGTTTTCCCCTCATCCAAATTTTTAGCAGTGTGCATTTTAAGAGCCCTTTACCCTGTTTATTTCTTCTTTCACCACCTCAAGGTATTTCATTCCTAAGTACCTTATTTTTCCCTTCCATATTTTCTCGCTCTTGCTTGCCAGTTACGTTCATTCCCTCCTCTGCCTTCATTATTTCCCTTTCCTCTGGCGAAAAGCAAATGGATGGAAAAAACAAAACAAACAAAACAACAACAACAACAAAACCCTCCTCCTTTAGTACTCCAAAGAGTGCTACATTGCTTTTCCTTTCTCTTGATCTATATTACACATCACTGGCCCTGGAGATAGATGCTTCCTTCTGCCCTCCTGGGATTTACCAAGAATATTTATTAAGCACCCACTTATACACCAGCATGTATAAGGTACTTGGTGTATGCTTCCTCATTAAATCCTCACAACCACCTTATAAAATAGCTCTTTCCCTAAAATATTACTTCTCAGACTTTAATGTGCGCACATAACTCAGTCAGTGATCTTAACCTACGGATTCTAATTTAAAGATTTTGGATGAGGCCTGAGAATCTGCATTTATTTCACGCTCTCAGGTGAGCCGAAGATGCATGTCTGTGGCCACATTTGCTGGTTTGGCCTGTGTTGGGACAGTGGCATTATTTTTATGGGACTGAGAGGCTGATGTGAGAATTCTGCCTATTATGAGCATTTTGTTCCCAGATATCCAAGCACTGCCCTCTTTGTACCATCTTCTCCTAAAAGGAAAATATTCCTCAAAAGGTCAGCAAGTTCGTCATGGACGGTGAATGGGTGACAATTTCAGAATGGGCAACCTGAGAGCAGTAAGAGCACAGAGAAAGAGAAGGACACCCAAAGGGAAGGGAAACAGGAGAAACAACAGTTGTTGAAGATGAAAGGGATCCAGCAAGAGACAATAGGATCAGTCTTCAAGGAAGATGTCTAGCTCCCTTACCACCAGGGATAATCATGGGGGAGAGGTCAGCCTGTCTCTGAAGGAGAAACCAGATTCAGTGTTGTGTTTGGTTACATCTTTCCCACTTCCTCTCGGTCTCCTGATTCCTGGGTACCATAAATTACCCCAGGCATGATGATATTTGTTTCTTCCCCCACTGTTGGGTCCAGACTTCTAATAAACTTCTAATAAACTCTAGTTACTCCATTAAAAAAAAAACTATATAAAAACTGTATCAATTCTATAGTTTTATACTTTCCACTTGTCTCTATTTCCCCTTTCCTTCACCACCAGTTTCTTCAGAAAGACGAATTTGCTCCTTGCCCTTACAACGGAAAGGCCCGTTCATTGTTTTAAGTGCTTGCTGTCTGACATAAGTCCCCACTGCTCTCCCAGAACTGCACCCCTCCATGGTCACCCACAGCCACTTACCCACCTTCCATAATCTCCCAGTGTCTTCCCTCCTCCGTTTCCTCCCACCTCCCATCCTTCCAAAGCTTTTTGTTTTGTTTTAATCAGATAGCTCTCCCAAAGACAGAGGTCTGGCCAAGTTACTCTCTAAAGCATCTAGTTCTTAAAGGCCCAAATAGTGACGAGTCCAAGCTCCTTATCCTATGCTTTTATAATTGCCAATGACCTTAACTTATTTTGCAAGCTTTAAACCCCCCACCTACTTTATTTATACCCTGTTATGCCAAATAGTAACCACCAAACTAGACTGCTCTTTATTCCATGAAATTCCTGTCTGAAATGTTCTGCCCAACATCAAGCTCAGTTCCCTGTTTTTCCACATTAATCAGGAATGATCTCTCTTCTTCATGCTTTCAGTCTCTGGAACTTATACTTCACTATCTTTAATAGTTTATTCCTCAAGTTATTTATAATAATTTTCATAATAACTCTTAATAAAGTGTGTGTACTTACCTTAGAGTCTAGAAGAAAAGACAGACATGTATCCAAATAGTTATGATCACAGAGGTCAGAAAGAAGCTCAGTTTTTTTCTCCATTAGACACCACAGAGTCGGAAATCCACATATATGCGTGTAGAGGGACAGGAAGGAGTAACATGAATTTTTATTGATAACACTAGTAAAATATTCCTTGTTAGGTATTCACAAATATATAACCTTGGCCATAATATAAAAGCAGCTCCTGGAACACCAGGTGGCTCAGTTGGTTAAGCATCTGCCTTCAGCTCAGGTCATGATTCCCAGAGTCCTGGGAGCCCCACATCAGGCTCCCTGCTCAGTGGGGAGTCTGCTACTCCCTCTCCCTCTGCCCCTATCTACCCCCTACTTGTCCTCACTCTCTCTCTCCCCCTTTCAAATAAATAAGTAAATAAATAATCTTTTAAAAAGAAAAAAAAAAAACAGCTCCTAAAGCAGTTCCATAAACTACCTAGATAAAAACACACAGGAGTCTAGTATTAATCATTAATGAATTTTAATCAAATTGATGAGAATCCCCTTTAAGAGATTAACCAGAATTCCCCAGGGACTTATAAAATCCTCCACTCTAATTCAGTAAAGTCTGGGGTAGGACACAAAACTCTAGTTTTAGTCATCATCCTAGATTCCTGATGGGGGGGGCTTCCAAAACTTCTTACACTTTAAGTGCATTAGAATTACTTGGCAATCTTATCAAGGGGCAGATTAGTAGGTCTGTGAGAAATTAGTAGGTCTGTGAGAAAGGAGGACAGACTGATGCTACATTCTTAAGAAGTTCCTAGGTTGTGCCTATGATGCAGGTCCATGGGCCACACTTTGCGTAGCAAAGAGTCATAAGCCATGCTTGAAAATCACTCAATATTTTCAGTCTGGGCCCATCTCAATTCCTATATCATGTTTCCAAAGATGTTGGTGTGGTACAGATTTAATTGCATTACTTCCAGTTTGCATCACAAAGCTAGGCTGATCTAAACATTTCCTAAACTTTGGCTCTATTTACAGATCATTTGAAATTCACATACTGATCTCCAAAATCCCAGTTACTTTTCATTTTGGTGGTCAGAGTTAAAATTCAACTCAAGCATTTCCTCTTTAAATTATGGTATCCTGAATGTGGATGCTTGATAATTGGGACACACCCTGAGGTTTATACTCGAACAGAGAGCTGCAGAAATTTAAAGTAGGATTCTAATGGGTCATTTTGTGCTATCAGTCACAAATGGGGCTTTATCTCTATGAAATAGCCATGTCATTCTTTAAATTTTGTGATTTCGTGGAATTCAGAGCAGTTCAGCAATGGAAAATAAGTATAATATTCTTTTATGGTACACATGCCTGAATAACTACACTTCCTTAACTATATCAGCAGCTCTTGCCTTTTGTTCCTCACAGTTTCAAGGTGAATGTGTTCAGATGTCTTCTCTCATCAGTAGGAAAGTATAACCTTATGAATCTCTGGGATCCAATAAATTGGGTCCCTTGAAACCCTTTAAACCCCCAAGGCTCTTGATCTAAGAAAGCTACTCAATAAATCCCATCTTTCCAAAAAGTTTCCATGACCTAGCCATCTACATGCAGAGAAATAAACTAAGTTTCCATACCAGGCATCAACCAATTTCTTACCAACCTTTCATAATCTGGCAAGCGTTAAGGGCACAAATGAGAAGAATATTCACAACACAGATCATTTCCTCCATCACATCATACCAAAAAACCTATAGAGCTCTCAGTACAGACTTTCCCAACAAATGATGCAATGGAAAGAGCACCCACTCACCTCCTCATATGATCTAAGCAAATAAGTCAATGTCTTCTTTCCTCTCACATTGCAGGTGTTCTGTGTGTGACCACTGGACTCAGTTTTTCCATTCTAAGTCTACATAAATTTCTTACTGGTGGTAGGTTAGGATCTTCTGGATTATGTTGGCTAATTTTATAAAGGCATTTTTAGTAACTATTTCCAACATGCTGTATTCCGTTGTTAAGACTGTATTTTAGAAGACCCAGTCATGGTTTTTATTATGTCACTATCTACACCCTTCTACCTCATAATACTGGAAGTTTCTTCCAAGGAAGAAATGGTATTCTCCTCCTGTGGGTTATCTTTTTCTAAACATTCACCGTAGATAAAAACCATTACCTGTCTCAAAGAGCTAGTAGATTCTAACCCATTTACTCAATTCTTGACAAAAAACCACCATTTTCTATTATTCTAGAAACAGAATTCTGCATTCTTCCTCAGGAGATTACTTGTCTTGAGTTCTTAGTTTTTGTGGTCCTAGTAGGCTCATGACATGAACCAAGCCAGGTCAATGAAACTAATAACCAAAAATGTGGAAAATTAGGAAGGTTTCTCTTTCCACTAGGTTGCTAAGTTGCTAAGATGGAAGCCTGAAGCAGCTGGTGGCCATCTTGGCACCTTCAGGGAGAGCCCATCTGAGAGCAGAGCTAACACAGAAGAAAGAAGTATCAGATTTAGATATCACCATATGAGCCCCTGTTACAAATACCAACATTTTTCTTTTTTGTTTAACTTGAACTTGGTTGCTGTTAGTTATAACTAGAAGTGTCCTGGCTGATAGAAGACTTAGGAGAGGATAGTGAGAATAATAGCTAACCTTCATACTGCACTTATGTGCTATGCACTAGTGCCAGTGCTTTCCATATATTAACCGATTTCATCTTTAACACAATCCTATGCAGTATATGTCGTCATCACCATCTCCATTTTACAAAGGAGAAAACTGAGACAAAAAGCTTCCTTAAGGCCACCCAACTTACAAGTAATGGCATCAGTGTTCAAACCTAAGCAGTCTAGCTGTGAGTCAATGCTGGGAATCAGGTCTGCTCACCAAGTGACCTGAAGACTGGTTGTAGTCTATAAACTATTAACGGTCTATGAGGAGAAACTGAAAATACATGTATAGAAACCTTCATAGCAAGCTGAACACTTTTTATTTATAGAAGCATTGGTCCATGATGGATTGGAAATTTTTTAAATCTTATTTTCACCAGAGTTCAAGGAACATTTTTTAGCTTGTAGCTTAAGCACAGTGATTTAGATATAAATCACAACGTCTCTCCAAATGCTCTTAAGTTTCTATGAATAATGTTGGTGTCACTTTGCAATCCCAAAATATATTACTCCTTGACTCAATTCCAATGTTTCAAAATAGAGTTATTTGAGGTATTTTTAGTTCTCATGGTGCTGGATTAGAATGGGATCCTGAGTTCTTAGTGGACATTTTGAGATACAAATGTATTATGAGTTCATGCTACATAGCACTAAGGAGCTTGGCAATGGTTTCTTCCCAGTGAACCTTGCACTAAGCAGATAGGGAAAAAACAAAGGGAATCACAATCCCAGACAAGAGAGAAGTCACAGAAGGCAAGTATTAGGCATGAGTGAGTCCAGAGAACTGAATGAGGCTGCAATAGGAGGACAAAGCTATAACAAACCTCAGAAGCATACTGTGACCCTGCAGGGCTTTCCTACACACCTCCTTTGAGAAATATACTTCTAGCCTAACCCCCAGAATAAAGAAACAATGCCTAGGATGTGAGCTTAGTCCAACAGATCTGAAAAAAAATGTCTTTCTTGAACAGTCTGACACCTCACAAATGGACAATAAGCCAATGAGGGGGTAAAAAAATGCTTGGCATTGTTTATCATCAGGGAAATGCAAAATAAGGCCACAACAAAATACCACTACACCACCATGGCTAAAATTAAAAAGACTGACAACAGCAAATGCTGACAAGGATGTAGAACAACCAGAATCATAACACATGGCTGGCAAGAATGGAAAAACAATTGGCAGTTTCTTATAAAATCAAAATGCACCTACTTTTAAACTATACCTACTTTTTCACTCTACTCTTACATATTTACCCAAGAGAACGGAAAACATATGTTCACACTAAGACTTATACAAAAATGCTCATAGCCCCAAACTGGAAATACTTCAAATGTCAGTTAGTAGAAGAATAAATAAACAAATTATGGTGTGTTTCTACAAGAGACAACTACTCAGCAATAAAAATGAATGAACTATTGACACATGCAACATCAGGGATGAATCTCACAGACATACTACTAAGTGAAAGAAACTGCACACAAAAGGAATATGCCATATGATTCCATTTATATGAAATTGTAAAATAGGCAAAGAAAATTTAATGTGAAGATTACCAGAATGGTGGTTACCCCTTGGGAGAGAGGGCTGGGCAGGAGGATTGCATAGGAAAGGTCATGGAGTGGGACAGTGTAGAGAGCCCAGATATGGATCCACAACTCTATGGTCAAATAATCTTCAACAAATCAGGGGCAAATATACAGTGGAAAAAAGACAGTCTCTTCAATAAATGGTGCTGGGAAAATTGGACAGGTAAGTATAGAAGAAGAAGACCATTCTCTTACACCATACACAAAGATAAACTCGAAATGGATAAAAGACCTCAACGTGAGGCAGGAATCTATCAAAATCCTAGAGGAGAACATAGGCAGTAACCTCTTCAACATTGGCCACAGCAACTTCTTTCAAGACATGTCTCCAAAGGCAAAGGAAACAAAAGCAAAAATGAACTTTTGGGACTTCATCAGGATCAAGAGTTTCTGTAAAGCAAAGGAAATAGTCAACAAAACAAAGAGGCAACCCACAGAATGGGAGAAGATATTTGCAAATGACACTACAGACAAAGGGCTGATATCCAAGATCTATTAAGAACTCCTCAAACTCAACACACACAAAACAGATAATCATGTCAAAAAATGGGCAGAAGACACGAACATACACTTTTCCAAAGAAGACATACAAATGGCTAACAGACACATGAAAAAATCTTCATCCTCATTAGCCATCAGGGAGATTCAAATCAAAACCACATTGAGATATCACCTTACACAGTTAGAATGGCCAAAATCAACAAGACAGTAAACAACAAGTGTTGGAGAGGATGTGGAGAAAGGGAACCCTCTTACACTGTTGGTGGGAATGTAAGTTGGTGCAGCCACTTTGGGAAACAGTGTGGAGATTCCTTAAGAAATTAAAAATAGAGCTACCCTAGGACCCTGCAATTGCACTACTGGGTATTTACCCCAAAGATACAGATGTAGTGAAAAGAAGGGCCATCTGTACCCCAATGTTTATAGCAGCAATGGCCATAATCACCAAACTGTGGAAAGAACCAAGATGCCCTTCAATGGACGAATGGATAAGGAAGATACAGTCCATATATACAATGGAGTATTATGCCTCCATCAGAAAGGATGAATACCCAACTTTTGTATCAACATGGATGGGACTGGAAGAGATTATGCTGAGTGAAAAAAGTCAAGCAGAAAGAGCCAATTATCATAGGGTTTCACTTACCTGTGGAGCATAAGGAATAACATGGAGGGCATTGGGAGAAGGAAAGGAGAAGTGAGTTGGGGGAAATCAGAGGGGAAGACAAATGATGAGAGACTGTGGACTCTGAGAAATAAACTGACGGTTTTCAGGGGAAGGGATGGTGGGTGGGTGGGTGAGGTTGGTGGTGGATATTAACGAAGGCACGTATTGCATGTAGCACTGCATGTGGTACATAAACAATGAATCTTGGAACACTGAAAAAAAATAAAATTTTTAAAAAAGGAAAGGACATGGAGGAATTTTCTGGGGAAATAAAAATGTTCTGTATCACAATAGGTGTGTAAGTCATAGAAGAGTATCAAGTAGAAGGTCTGGAGAGAGGCTAAAAGTACAGGGGAAGCAAGAATGACAGAATACTGATAATTGTTGGAGCTGCATAATGGAATGGGCACGTGACTATCATTATACTATTCAGTTTACTTTGTATCTATTTAAAATTTAAATAATAGGAAGTTAGAAGGTAAATAATGTCTCTTGCCACTTAGTCAATGTCATCAGTACTTTTTACAAGGAAATTTTTCCACAAAAATGACATTTAGGAATCAGATGCCAATGCAAGAATAAGTACCACCGCCTAGACCTCTCCTGCATGTGAGGCAGAACATGTGCAGAGGGTATGCTTTTCTCTTGACATATACTGGGCACCACTGTTGTGTCTAATAACTCAAAAAGCCCATGACCAGAAATAAAAAGTCCTCATTGAAAGTTGCCTGGTGGCTCAATCAGTTAAGCATCTGATTCTTGGCTTCAAGTCAGGTCATGGTCTCAGAGTACTGGGATCAAGCCCTGGGTCAGGCTCCACACTAGCTAGGGAGTCCGCCTTTCCTCAAACCTGCACACACTCTACCTTTCTAAAATAAATAAATCTTTATGGGCCCAGAATAAATAAATCTTTAAACACACACAAACAGGGTGGCTCAGTCAGTTGAGTGCTCAACTCTTGGTTTCAGCTCAGGTCACAATCTCTCAATAGGGAGATCAAGCCCCAAGTCTTGCTCTCCAGTGGGCAGGGAGACAGCGTTCCTTCTGCTCCTCCCCTGCTCACACAATCTCCCTCTCTCTCTCTCTCTCTCTCTCTCTCAAGTAAATTTATAAATCTTTGGGGGAAGAAAGTCCTCACTGATTTGCTCACAACTGGTACTTGCTTTATTCAAGACAGCACAACTTGACTTCAGTGATAAGTTCTGGATACAAGGCAAAGGGTTATAAAATGAAAATAGTCTTTCTTTTATCTTCACTTTACAGTTTATTATTTTACTATAAATGCCAAATACTGATATGAAACTAAGCAATTTGATTTTAATTGAATAAATTAAAATTTTTCTGCATGTCACTTAGAAAATACTAGAAAAAATTTCAAAGTCCAAAAGGGGAAAGAAAGAGTACATTGTCATACAGTATGTTCTATAAATGTATAGTTTATAAAGGGTGATTTAAAACATGGTAAAATGTCTATGCTATCTATGTCAAGTGAAAAAGAACACAAATTTATTTATAATAACAACTCATTTAAATATATTTATATTTGTGGGAACAAAACTCAAGAAAATAATGACTACTTATACTATGCATCACTGGATGGTAAGATAATATTTTTTTCTTTATACTTTTCTGAATTTTCCAGTTTTATATAAAAACACTTTTATAACAGGAAAATAAGACCAAAATGTTACCTATAAGTGGGGTTCATTTCTTGTTAAAAATTATATTCTTACTCAGCTATAGTACAAAAACCAAATTTATCCTTTTGTTTTATCTGGGTTTTCTAAGAAAGAATCATGGTGCCTGGAGAATTAGTGCTGTAACAGCTTGCCCACTAAGATTCCTCTTTTCCTGACTGCTTTTAAAATAAGTTCAAAATACTCACTTTGCTTATTTTGGTATGGGGAAAACAAGAATAACAAGCCAACAATCATTTTTCTTTCTACTGCAGACATCCTTTATTCCAAATCCTCTCACTATTTCCATCCCTTAAGTGAGTCCAACAACGTGCCATCCTTCAGCCAAGGCACTGGGGCATACAAACCCTGGTTGACAGACCAAGCCATCTGGGTTAAATCTCCACACAGAAAAGAAAATAAATTTGACTTAGCTCTTCTGCCACTGGTCTGTCTCAGTGTGAAAGACCCATGTGGCTCCCTGAGTATTGAAACACTAGTTGATCTTCCTTCCTTCACTTACCAGAACCTCCAACCAGCAATAAATTAATATATTACTTCTGTCACCCAGGAGCACACCATATAGAGCTGAGCTGGAGGGAGCAATTTAATCACCAAATCTTTGCTAAAGCTTCTGTGGAGAATTGGCTGTCTCTCCAAGGCCCACCTCTGGACGCCATTAAAATGAATTCAAATTTGGCAAGAATCCAGCTGACTGTTCTTAAGACTTTTTTTATGTATGTGGCTGGTTGGTTTTATTTGATGAAGGGGGTAATTTTTTTGGTTATTGCTGTTCAGTAATACAGGTTTAAGAAATAAAATACTTTATTTATAAAGAAGACCACCTAGCCTACTAAGCCTAGAGTGACACTGTTCAATTCAGAAGCCACATGCCACACGTGACTATGGTGTGGGTGAAACGCAGCTAGACCAAACATACATGTGCTGTAACTGTTAAGTTTATTCCAAAGTTTGAAGACCTAGATCAGAAAAAAAAAAAAAATGTAAAACATCTCATTCATAATTCTTGTATTAATGGCATGCTGAAACGATAATATTTGGGATATATTGGGTTGAAGACAGTATATTGTTAACATTAATTTCACTCACTTCTTTTTACTTTATAAGTGTGGCTACTAATTTTAAATTACATATGCCATGCATATTTTATTTCTATTAAAGGGTGCTACTATAAAAAAGATTAATGCTGGGGCACCTGGGTGGCTCAGAGGGTTAAAGCCTCTGCCTTCTGCTCAAGTCATGATCCCAGGGTCCTGGGATCAGCCCTGCATCAGGCTCTCCACTCAGCAGGGACCCTACTTCCCCCTTCTCTCTCTGCCTACTTGTGATCTCTGTCTGTCAAATAAATAAATAAAATCTTTAAAAAAAAAAAAAAAAGATTAATGTTCACTATGTGAGTAACTATTTGTGACTACTCAACCTGGAGCATCCTAGATAGAAATGTCCATACGAGAAACATCTTTATCCTAAATGAACAACTGTATCATGTTTGCTATTATGTCTCGATTGGGGGTTCCTATGTGACCTTACTCTTCATGTTCTCTGTTCTTGGAGACTTAATATATATAGCATGTCTCCCCTTCCAGCTGTCCCATATTCTGCCCATTGTTATCCCTGTTCCACTGTTCCTGCAGGGAATGACTATGTAGCCATTTGGGGCTTCATAGTATGTCTGTTGGAGCAGTCAAACCAGGAAACTAAGTACTGTAAGAGCAACTGTAGGAAAGCATCACTGAGTCCCCTAATGAAAAGGCAAAGGCTCTTACCCCTCTGAAGTCAGGTATGCTTCTCCCACCTGGGACCCTAGTAACTTTCAAAAGATTTTTGAGAGAAGAAAAAATTTCTTAGCCAAAAGACACAAATAGCAAACTTGCTGATTCTGAGATAAAGAGGCTAAATAGACCCCCTGGATAATAGAGGCCATGATCCCACCTGGATGGGTAAAGCCCATAGTTAGGCCACTAAGCCTTCCCCTCTGGCTAAATGGCTAATTATTTCTGATAATGGTGGTCTCTACTAACCCCTCACCTGCCCTACAGCAGAGCAGATCTATCAAGTGAGGAGGCTAGCAATTACTGATGATTCTTGCAAATACTCATTATCTAGGCTCCGAGGTCCTTAGGAGACAGATACAAGTTATAAGGGGATCAACTCTTAACAATGCCAAAGGGAAGCTGCAGTCATTTGAAAAGTAAAATGTGATGACTGTTAATTTCTAAAACTAAATTCGAAGAGTATTAAAAGTAAAACTCTAATATTTTACCATTACATACATCTTCTGACATCTGAGAATTGTTACTTGCCTTCCTTTCTCTCCCTATTAGCAGCTGTGACTGCAGCTGAGACCTCTGCCTCTAGAACGTGCTTATACCTTTTTGCCTCCGAATCTCCTTCCAGACTCCAGTTTTTCATAGACAAGCGTTGTGTCATCTGCTAAATTCCCCATAGCTCCTTGAACATTGGCAGCTCAGAGAATGTACAAGATATATACAGATAGATTGGTTACTTTTTATCTTCAGCCATATTGGTACCTTCTCTTTACAGCTAAAATCCTCAAACATTTCACTAAACCAAAGTTTGATGAACTAAACAGATCATCAATTACAGTTAATATGCAACTTCAAGTCCACATGCAAACACTCTATGAATGTTATAGTGTGTTATCATGGACGGTGGAAACTTCTTGTTCTCAAAGAAGATTTTTGATGCTACTAAGATTTCAATATAGAATTTATTGTAGGCTACAGAAATATTATAAGGGGAAAATGCAGAGAATATGAATTCAATTGTGAAATCACCTTGTTGACTATTCCAAGACTCTCAAAAACATTCTCCTTTTCCTTCATGAAAGAAAGTTTATAGAGAGTCATGATGGACAGAATGGTGGAGCCTTTCCTTTTGAAGACACAACTGGGGTTTAATTTTGGAGAGAGGAAACCAGATTTCAAAAGACAGACTCTGCTGGAATGTCACCAATTGGCAACAGACAAAAATGTGAGGTTTTGATATTTCTCACTCCAGCTGGGAGTTTTGTTGTTTTTCTTTTTACGTTTTCTGAATGTACTTCTCCTAATATAAAATCCCAAATTCGACCCCTGGATAATCTGAAGAAGAGATTCCTTTGATCCCATCAGCGTTGTCTTGACATTTGAGAAGAAAAAAAAAAGTGAAGAACATTGCAAAATATTTAAATCCTATATATATAGTAAATCATTTTTGTAAACGTTATTCCAAGAAATAGCAGCTAACAACAACAACAAAAGTATACAAGAGAAAATTAGGAGTAAAATGAAAAATACAGACATATAAAGCTGCATATTATCCTATGGAAAATCTTTCTCATAGGAGCATCTTAAGAAGGCTTTACTCTCAATATGAGTGTGGAGTCCTCTCATCACTGGGCACCTGACTGATGTCATGCCATTAGGGTTTTGGAGGGTTTGGGGTGGGTTTTGTCTTAACTCGCAAACACTCAAAGAATACTTCATTTGTCAAAGCTCTAAAAATATATTTATCTTTTGAAATGAAGGCCCACACAGACATGCACAAACACAAAGTTCTGTATATTATCAAAAGAACAGTGGCATCTTTATTGCCATGGCCTTGATGTTTAATAACTTACAACCCATCTGCATCTTTAAATCCACATGCATTCATTACAAAAATTCCAAGAAACCTCTTCATAAAGACCCTATTACTGCATGGTTTCCACTATAAAACAGAGCAGCACTTTGTAGTATTCTTGCACTTTTCATGCAAGAGTGGGGAAACCCTTTTATGATTCCTTTGTTTTCCTCCAGATACCCATGGAGGAAGGTCAAGGGTATATTCATTTTCTTGAAACTCTTGTTCAGGAAAACGTAAAGAGAGTGATACTGTGAAGTTGAGGCTAAGCACCACTTTCTTGAGTTACAAAACTTTTTTTTTTAAATGTTGATTGGTTGAAAATGTAAAGTTTTAATTCCATCTTAACATTATTCCCAGTGAAATATTTCTTATCTCCTTTACCACTACCCTGTCTCTAGACAAAAAACACTCTTCACCAACCTGTTATCCTTGACCCTTCACAGTCACTAAAAACATAAAACAGGAATTTAAATGCTTCTCAGGTAGGACTGGGGTAATCTCAGCTTAGCCAAAACATCAGGGTTTTGGTATAACTTGAAAGGCATCAGGCAGCCTAACTACCTGAGCCATGAGTGGATCCCCAAATAAGAGTTATAATAGACAAATGTGACTACAGTCAAATATCCTGATAAGTGTCCTTAGTATATGAAGTGTTCTTCAGAAGAAAATAAGAGAGGAGGGAATGGTGGGGGAGGTAGGGGGAAGGGAGGGGGGGTAGAAAAGGGTATAAAAGAAATCTCCCAATATTAACACATTTTTAGCAACTATTAAGCTGATGGGACACATGTTGGTCATGGTTTATCCTTAAAAATATCAGACTCAAAACTGTACTCTGACTTAGAGCAAAGTTTGTATGCCTACAAACTAATTATTTTCTACTTTGACTTCTTTTGTGAACATGCTAAGCAATTATTCCATAATTTGCCAAGTAAAATAATTCCATTGCCATCAAGAAGAGACTAAAAAGGAAAAAAAATAATGTCTGTTTAAAGAAAACTATAGAAAATATACATCTTATTCTTTTTTATTTTCTAGGTAAAATTTAAGAACAACTAGCATATATGAGGATAAGCCATTTTATATTTGCATTATAAATATTCATTGATCCAGATGGGTGTTTGTGGTTATCATATTAATAAAATTAAAATAAATAAATAAATATAATAAAATAATAATAATAAATAAAATTAAATTAAAATTAAAAAATAAAATTTAAAAAAAAAACTTGAGTTTTATCTTGCAGAAAACAAACTCATATATTTCCACATCATTCTCACTGCTCTTTCTTCCAACTGCTACAAAATGGGTCAAGGGAGGGCACTCAACCCAATCTCAAACAGGATATTTAAAATCAGGTTGGGGAGGTGGTGAAAAAACAGAGTAAGGTCTGATGGATGGGGAGATGGGTTAAATGAGTGATGGGTATTAAGGAAGGCACTTGTTATGATGAGCACTGGGTGTTATATATATATAAGTGATGAATCACTAAATTATTGCTAATTGAAGCTAATATTACTTTATTACTAATAGATATTACTAATATAATATGCAATATAGTAACTAATTTTACTATAATGAAACTAATATTACTATATGTTAAGTAACCAGAATTTAAATAAAAACTTGAAATTAAAAAAGAACAAAAAACAAAAAACGAGTAGGGCCAGAAGGTCTGAGTCTAGGGATTTATTGGGCATTAAGGCTTTAAGAAGTCTACATGATTTCCTTGATTTGAAGCTAGAATAAATGAAACTTAATAAATTGTAGGAGGATTTGGGGAGAGGGCAGGGAGCACAGATAGAATGAGAGAGGTAAAAACCAACAATGTAGACCACAAGCATGTTTTCAGGAGAAGCTGATGGTCTGAAAGACACATTGAGAAACACTGTCAACAGCAACTATTTATTCAGCTTATTCAACCTCTTGATTTTTATCATTGATTCACTTACAACAAAGTTTTGCTAATAAAGATATTCTACACCTGAGAAAAACACGAAAATTTCCCCAAATCCATTCTGAAAATTTCAAATAAACATTTCTGATGCTCTCTACCAAGGATTATCTTACCCTTGCATCCAACAGATACAAGCACCATGCTGTACTCGGCATGGTACTGGGCAATGGGGACTTAAAGACAAAAAAAGGCAGAATTCCAGAGACCTACAGTCTAATAGGAAGAGATAAATAAGTAAACAATACATTAAAACCAATGGGACAAATATATGTTAAGTCCTATTTAACTTCCATATACCAGCTGCTAAGCAAAAACAAAAATAAAGTAGAGCAAGGGCTCCATTTTGAGAGAGAAAACCATGAAGATATTGCTATCCCTGTCAAGACCATGACTCCTTTTCCTACTGAAAGCCAAGAAAATATAAGTCACCCAGTCCCTGATTTCTTAGTTCAGGCACTTCAATCCAAAGCCATGAAGAAGAGCAATTTTCCTGTGGTCAAATAAAAAAGTCTAAAGTAATAGTTCAGTGTCTCCTGCCCTAGATCTCAGGGGTATGGTGATCCTCTCTGCGCAGGGATTTTTCTCATGTAATAAGTCTTCCCAATACCTGCTTTTGGATCCTGGAACCTAACAAAAATAAAGTGTTTCTGTAAGGTAATACAAGCCTAGGTAGGAGAAAGAAACTCATTTATTTTAACAACAAGGGGAAGTGCTAGCAGAAAACTAATATTTGCAACTCAAATCCTCTACCCTAAGGTAATCTTCTTCTTCCTCCTTTGCACTAAGGACCCAAAGCCCTTACCTCACTCCTACCCCAACCCCAGGAAAGCAAAAAATGACAAACCTCCCCTTACGCTAGACACAAAGTTAGACAGGAAGGTGGTGGGAAGAAAGGAAAAATAAAGAAGCTGAGCACTGAAGAGCTATAAGGCAAGGAAAGAGGCAGAGAGACCATAAGGGAAAGGGAACAAAACAGTCTCATTACCCATGTAGTTGACTATATGATGTGTCCCAAATATTTAAGACTAAAGACTCAGAGGCAGAGTTCAGAAACAAGTTGAACTTTGCAATCTCTACCACCCTAAAGACCTGGAAAGAAATAGAATATAGAACTTGGATTTGAAATATTTAATTAAAAGTATTTCTAGATTCCATGTGTTGGGTTAACTAGCTAACCATGGACTCTGTTATTAACTGTAGTACCTCTTCTTTCTAGAATAAGAACATTCATTGGATATTTTAGCAGTGAGATCTAACAGTCTTTGACCTCTTCTTTAATCCAAGAGAATTTTGCAAGAACTTACTTCATCTGCATGTGCTATCCCAGCATCCATCAAATAAGATGTTGAGGACACATCCAAACTCAGAATTCTCAAAGAAGAGAATTAGTCCAAGAGGTATTAAGACTATTTAACAGAGCTCCTGTGGGCATCTGGAGCAAATCTCCTGTTGGAAGAGGGCCAACAGAACCCTGTTGAGCATTATCATGATTACTAGGCTCTCGTTTTTAATTTGACCTATTAAATTAACTCCTGGTCTCCATGTTGCCACCTTTGGCAACTATTTTGCCTTGATTTCACCTAAATTCTAAAAAGTCAAGGACTCTCCTTCTGAAAGTCATAAAAATGTTATGCTCATGATCAATCTCCATGGGAACCATAACTAAGGCAGGTCAAGTCTAGGTTCATCTGACCCCCCCTCCATATTCTTTGCAAATATAAATAAGAGAGCAATATCTTCCTTATTCCTCACTATTGTGAGTGGCTGGGGTAGAACCCTCCATACTCCTTCCCTTCTCAGCTCAATCCTTCCTTTAGTTTGTATTTGAATAGAAACAAAGATCCAAAAATAAAGACCCAAGACAGAAATCTTCTCCCATTTAGTATGGAAACTACCTCTCTTCTTGCCCTACTTTCTTCTATTTTTGCCTTCTCCAGTTTTTATCCATTCCTCCTCCAGGCATATAATCCTATGCCAGATATATAATATGTTCAATCATTAGCACTGAGGGAAGATTGACTTGGTAGTTGACTTCCATGCCTCCATAGACAGGATAGCCCTAGAGACTTCATCTTTATTGAACACTAGGTTTTACTCAACTCTCCTGAGTGGAGCAAGGGCAAAATATAAGGATATAAAAGGTAGTCTAAAGGAGAGAGATATAATTGACCTATGAGGTGGGGTTCTTTGGGTTAGAAGTGACACAAAATCTAACCCCAACTAAACAAAATCCAACCCCAGCCTAAACAAAAGAAGAGAAAAGGGGTATTTTATGGGCTCACAAAAGATCCAATTGGATCTTGCTTACTGGAGAAGCTCAGTTCATCACAATATCTTTGGGCCCCTCTTTCCTGCTCCTCTTATTTTGGATGGGCTCCAAAATTTGACTCCGCAGGATGGCTCCTAGGAATTTCATGCCCATATCATCACAACCCCTAATTCAATAAAAAGAAAATCTCCTGGGGCGCCTGGGTGGCTCAGTGGGTTAAGCCACTGCCTTTGGCTCAGGTCATGACCTCAGGGTCCTGGGATCGAGTCCCTCGTCGGGCTCTCTGCTCAGCGGGGAGCCTGCTTCCCTCTCTCTCTCTCTGCCTGCCTCTCTGTGTACTGTGATCTCTCTCTGTCAAATAAATAAATAAAATCTTTAAAAAAAAAAAAAAAGAAAAGAAAAGAAAATCTCCTCCCCCAATAGCTCAATAAGCAGTGCCACCACTGAATTTCATCTGACTTTGGCCCACTTTTGATCATATGCTCATACTTGATCAATGGCTACAGCCAATGGCATGAACTACACAGATTAGCTCTGCCTAAGTCACATGCTCTACTACCTTAGGCCCGGGGATAAAGCCAGTCTCACATGAAGCACACAGACTGAAATTGGAAAAGGGTGCCATTAAAGTAAATTTGTGTCCCTAAGAAAGGTATGCAGGTGGTGAGTGGAAAAGTTAATAAGCATTCGTTATGCTTCCCCAACTCTTCAGGGATGAGCAAGAAGTGCTTCATAGAGGAAACTGGAAGAAATATTTAATCTAAGTTGTAAGTATCAGTAGGAATTTAATAGGCCAAAGAAGGCTGGGACAAGGAGAAGACAGGCCATCCAAAGCTAGGAGAACATCATACACAAATATAATTAATAAGTTAGGAGAACATCATATACAAATATAATTAATAAGTAAAAGGTTATGATCATTTCCAGGAAATCCAGGTAAGCTCTATATGAAAGTGCCTATGGAAGTCTGTGATAATTGAGGCTATAAAGTAGGTTAATTATGCTGGGCTTTTTATGCCATACCCAGGAATTTAGGTTTTCATCCTTCATGAAGAAAGGGGGAACTGACATAGAAACATTAAGCCAGCAAGTGAGCTCTTGAACAAGATAGATGTTGCATTAGATGGATAAGACAAGGACTATGAGACTATAGTGGACCCTCAGTCAAAAATATCAGATATGTCCTGAACTAAGATCATTGTCCATGGAGAGTAAGAGGTGGGGCCAATTAATTTTTTTAAAAAGGAAGGAAATTCTGATTTTCAATAACAAGGATGAACTCTGAGGGCATTATGCTAAGGATAATAAATCAGAAAAAGAAATACTGTATAATCTCACTCATGTAGAATATAGAAAAAACTGAACTCATAGAAACAGAACAGATTAGTGGTTGCTTGAGGTGGGGGTGAAGGGTGAGGGAAATGGGTAAAGGTAGTCAAAAGATACAGACTTCCAGATATAAGATAAATAAGTTCTGGGGAAGTAATGTACAGCATGATAACTATAGTTAACAATCAGATACTGTATATTTGAAAGTTGCTTGGAGAGTAGATCCTTAAAAGTTCTCACCACAAGAAAAAAAGAGTATAACTGGGTCAGTGATGAAAGTTAACTAAACCCACTGTGGTGATCATTTCACAGTAGATACATATATCAAATTACTATGTTGTATATCTTAAACAATATGGTATTATATGTCAATTACATCTCAGTGAAACTAAGAAGAAAAAGAGGTGGGGATCGACTCAATAAACATCTAAGCCTGATGGGCTTGGTGACTGATTAGATGTGGGAGATGCAGGAGAAAGAGTTTTTCTGCTCAGGTTTCTGGCTTGGAGGGGTGTATAAAATTGAATGCAGATTCACTAAAATACTGAATCCATGAGGACTGGCTATGACATTACCATTAAACTTCAGGTCTAACACTCCAACACAGGTTTTCAATAAAAATATATGTCAGTGATTTTAGCTACTTTCAATATTTATAGAGGGTTTTATGTGACAGATCTTTCCATTCACAAATTTGTCCCGCAGCACCTCCAAACCACCCACACCCCCACCAACACTGCATCTGTTCTATGTGGGTTATTTATGATGCAGCTGTTTTAGCAGTTGGGATCCTTGTGCTATTCTATCACAACACAAAACAAACAACTCCTCTCCACCATCTTGGCTCCGTTGGATTTCCAGCTTGATAAAGTAGCATACTGAAGAAGAGTCTTATCATCCTTCCTCGTCCATAAATAACACAGCTAGGATCATTCTTGAAGCAATGAAATTCTCATGGTGACATTTTATCTCTGAAAAGTGAATTTTTAGTGGTGACAGAGGCCATCTGAAACAACCCTGGTATTTATTTACATATTTTTGTGTTTGTGAAAAATATCCCTGCAGGATATCCTCTTTAAGCTTTGCAGCTGTTGATAATGGGTGCCTGCCCAAGTGTGGATTTATTTTACAAACACATTTATCATCTATCAAACATATTGGCTGGCAAAGGTTTTGTATATTCCACGACTTATAACATTCTTGTTCCTAACTATTCTGAAACACATATTGTTCTTGCTCACCCTTCAAGAAAGTACTGAAAGGCTGACTTTGTCTGAGATGTGATAGGATTAAACTGCTCTTATGCTGAATCCACAGTGTGTACAGAGCATAAAGCTGTTTTCTAGATGAATCAGCTGGTTCTTTGTGCTTTACAATCCAGTAGAGGCATTCGTTAATGAAAATGTAAGAACACAGCTCATGTAACCAACACTAGACATCAAAGAAAGGAAAATAAGGGGGAAAAAAGAGGGCACAAGACTGATATGCCATTTTCCGGAGATAGTACTTATCGCACTCACTCCGGAACCTAAATTAGAAACTGTATTTCTAGGAAAATGGTAAAATGCATTCTCCAATTTTTAAGTCAAGGAGGAAGCTTGCCGGATGCTACGTTAATTCCTGGCTTCAAGTCATTGCCATCAGGAGAGACCAGGGAATGGAATTCAGGATGTCTCACTGTTCCGGACAGCTTCCTTTTGAACCAAAGAATCCAGGTGAATCTGGACCCATCCCAAATTGGACAGACTTATTTTGGCTCAAAATATCATGCCCAGAGCCAAATTGGGACCAACCTGGACTGTAAGTGAGTGGGAAATACTACTAAGCTATTACTGCTGGCATTCATTCCTTAGCTAAAACTCACTCCAGCTGGACAGGAAACCGTGGGTTGGAGCTTTGCTGTTACTTTTGACTTTTTGCTCTTCTGGAAGCATGAGAAACTGTCCATTTCTTCCAAAACAGATGAAGAGAATTCAAGTTCTCTATTTAATTTCTTGTTAGTTTCACTGATCTTTCTAACCCATTTCCTGTTTCATGATGTTTTCCCTATCACTCATTTTTCCATCTCCTTTGTTGTACTCCTTCTCTTTTTGTCTTTTTCAAGTTCTACACTTTCTCTCTTCTCTAACCAACTCACTGCTTCCAAGACTTTCCTTCATTTGAGGTATTAATATTTTGCTCCAATAATTTAGGTCAACCTGAAAAGTTACAACATATAGAGAAAAGATAAGTAAAATTGAGGAAGTCATTAGATAGAACAGAGAGAATTCCTTAAACTGATCTAGATATTGCGAGATACTATAATGGCATAAACTACACAGCTTAGAAAAACTATAATCAGACTCATTCTTTCAGGTTCATATTTCCTCAATACTTTAGTCAGAAAAGTATACCAAGTCAACGGCTCTCTTATTCCAAGACCAGCAGGTGTTAATGCAACAGCAGGGCCCCATTAAGCTGCCTCTGGGTGATTTGAGGCGTACTGCCAGGACTCTTCACCCTCTGCCAAGCCCCAAAATCCCACCTTACTATCAATCATTGGTAAGATAACAAAGCACGGAAGTTTCTCCAGAGTCTGGTGAGAACTCACCTATGTTTCCTCTGAACCCTGAATAAGTGGTTCTTTAACCAAGTTAGATAGTTGATGTTTTGTGCACAGAAAAGATAAGTTGCAAGATAGGTCTTGCAAACGATGGGGGGAGGGGCTTTGGGGTAATAGGACTCTTTTGGGTGCAAGTGACAGAAATGCAATTTGAACTAGCAAAACTGAAGGGGGTGAATCTGTTAGTTCATAAAATCCAAGGAAGAGTTGAAGGACCAAACTAAGAGAAAGGCAAGGAACCAGCTTTACTTCGGAGCACTTGGAACCAGAAACGCTAATCCTGGTTCCATCTCATTTCTGCTTCTCTCTATATGGCAGGGACACTTCTGCTAGGAAGCAAAGACTCAAAGAGCGCTCCTGAGCTGTACAATGCATCATTGGAATCTCCAGAGAGGGATTGACTATATTCCTCATTCCAGTTTGAAAAGTTCCCAGGGAAGGACTCTTACTGGCCAAGACTCAGGCAGTGCTAACTCTGGATTAATCAGTCATGGCCACTGGGGCCATAGTACAAATAATAAAAGATCCTAGCAGCTATCATTGGAGCCACACGATGAGAGTAAGAGGAGGAGACGTTCTCAAGGGAGTCCTCTTCTCAGACAATAAGGATGTACAGGACAAACAGAATACTGAGTGCCTACTGCACACAGACCCTGAATGATAAGCACAGCAACAAACAGTACCAAAGAGACCAGACCAGAAGGGCCCTGAGGCACTGATATTCTATCCCAGAAGTGGAGGGGTGGGGAGCAACCTGTGCCTTTATCAAAATTCTATAAAATACTATTCTTATCCTTGACTTCCTAGCTTCAGAGGTTACTAAAATAGTAGACATATAGAGCCCTGGAGCATCCAAGCTACGAAGTTTAAATAGTCTAACGTCATCTCTCTTATGTGAAATAACAAAATATATATACTGATCTCCACCCCCTGGTTCCTGGAACAGAGTTCCTAAAACCCTTGTAATTTCCTAAGTGATAAGAGCACTAGAAGCATCTTTTGTTCTAATATTTGGTCTTTAACCCTGATTCCTGACACAGAGCTCCCAAATCCTTAGGAATTTCCTGGGTGATAGAATGTCTTTTGTTCTAATGAGGTGATTCTTGGTGGGCTCCTGGATGGGGGCAGAAAGCCCAAATTATGATTAGAAGCTTAGAATTTTCAGCCTCACACCCCATTCTCCAAGGAGAGGAGAAGTACTAGAAACTGAGCTAATGATCAATCATGCCTGTGTGATGAAGTCTCCATAAAAATCTCAAAAGTATGATATCACCTCACACCAGTCAGAATGGCTAAAATTAACAAGTCAGGAAATGACAGATGCAGGCGAGGATGTGGAGAAAGGGGAACCCTCCTACACTGTTGGTGGGAATGCAAGCTGGTGCAACCACTCTGGAAAACAGTATAGAGGTTCCTCAAAAAGTTGAAAATAGAGCTACCCTAGGACCAGCAATTGCACTACTGGGTATTTACCCTAAGGATATAAACGTAGTGATCCGAAGGAGCAGGTGCACCTGAATATTTATAGCAGCAATGTCCACAATAGCCAAAGTATGGAAAGAACCTAGATGTCCACCAACAGATGAATGGATAAAGAAGAGGCGGGATATACATACAATGGAATACTATGCAGCTGTCAAAAGAAATCTTGCCATTTGCGATGATGTGGATGAAACTAGAGGGTATTATGCTTAGCGAAATAAGTCAATCAGAGAAAGACAATTATCATATGATTTCCCTGATATGAGGAAGTAGAGAGGCAACATGGGGGGGTTGGGGGATAGGAAAAGAATTAATGAAACAAGATGGGATCAGGAGGGAGACAAACCATAAGAGACTCACAAAACAAACTGAGGGTTGCCAGGGGGAGGGGGCCAGGGAGAAGGTGATGGGGTTATGGACATTAGGGAGGGTATGTGCTATGGTGAGTGCTGTCAAGTGTGTAAACCTGGCGATTCACAGACCTGTACTTCTGGGGCTAATAATACATTATATGTTAACTTTTAAAATAATTTTAAAATTTTTAAAAAACACACAAAGAGAGATACAAAAAAAAAAATCTCAAAAGTATAGGATTCAAAGAGCTTCCCAGTTGGCGAACACAACCATGGACCAAAGGGTGGCACACTCCAACTCCATGGAGACAGAAGCTCCTGTGCTCAGGACCCCTCCAGACCTCCCCCTACATATCTTTCATCTGGCTATTCATATGTATAATTTATGATATCTTTCATTGTATAATAAACTGGTAAACATAAGAAAATATTTTCCTGAATTTTGTGAGCTGTTCTAGGAAATTATCAAATCCACAGAGGGGATCAACGGAACTTTTGATTTATAGCCAACTTAGACAGATGTTGTGGGTAACCTGGAGACCTACTACTTATAATTGATTCTGAAGTGGGGGGGCAGTCTTGGGGGACTGAGTGGGTCCTTAGCCTGCAGGGTCTGCACTAACCCCAGTTAGTGTTGAAAGTGAATTGTAGGACCCCCCAGCTGGTGTCACAGGGAATTGCTTGTTTGGAGGGGGAAGGTAGAATACTGCATCTGATATCAGATATGTTGTGAGTGTAGCGGTGGTGTGAGAGTGAAGGAGAAACACACAGAAGTGTTTTTCTATCTCATGTAGTTATCTTAGGTACGATTAATGAAGCTAGATGGCAACTACTATACCAGGGTAGGATCGAATGCATGGGATAGTCCCTTAAGAAGCAGCATTTCCACCTCTAAGATGATACCAAAACTGGGGGGGCTAGTGAACAAATGTCTTCTTCAAAGTGGAGGCAAACTGCAGACATATCAGAAACTTTTAAAACCCTGCTCACCTACTAACCACCTTGTTTTTAGGGGAATGAAAACTGAAGTGTGATTTCTGTGATTCTAGAAAATGTCTTTAGAAGTATAGCATCATAAAGACCTGGAACTATTAAAAGGATAAAACTGAAAGTGCCTGTAAAAGAACTTCGAGCAAATATGAGAAGTTTTGCATTATTACTACTTTATTAAGAATCTGTGTCCATTCTCCTGGCCTCTTGTTTTTTAGAGCACTGTCTACCTGCCTTTCAGGAGTTAATGCTGAAGCTGGCGTTAAATCCCCCTCTGTAGTGGGGTGGGTAAGACGTTTGTCAGGTTTATATCTATGAGGAATTATGCTTGAGGTTATCATGCAGTCAAATAAACTTTTTTTCTTATGGAATACATGGAAAAAGCTCCAGAGGACTGGAGAGGCCCTGTTTTTTATTGAACAAAGTGATTTTGTTCTGAGGTTAAGTCTCTATGACCCTAAGTGCAGGCTGGTATGCAAAGAGTCATGCATTGATTTAAACAATAATAAATTGTGGTTCAGAATGCAGGGGAAAGTCTGTTCCCTCAAGGACATTGAAGACCATACAATTTCACTGCTGTGATTTCAAAATAAACCTTACACTTGTTAAGTTTGGGATTTGTAGCAAATACTAGGAACTTTTAAAAAGGATACTTAATCCAGACTTATAATATGCTTATGAAATAGGTTTTAATAAGTAGAACATAAATCATTATAAATAGCCAATAAAATTCAGAACTCAACAGTCAAATAATAAATTTTAAATCATAAAATCTGGCAAACACTATATAGTGACTTTAGTCCATGTTATCTAGGACTCAGGGGCCTTTTAGCAAGGTGATTTAGGAATGGGCTCATCCATGCAAAATCCATGGGACCCATGGAGGCTGGTGTGTTTTTTTAAGAGGCACAAATGAGTTACAACTGTGTCTGGTACACGGAAGTTATTCATAATTATTTATTGAATTAATCAGCTAATTGCTATGGAATGATTAAGTTGGTTGAACAGGTAAGATCATCACTCAGCAAGAAGGGGATAAGAAGGTAAGAAGAGCATCAGCAAGAAGGGGAAATTCAGTACCATTCATTCCTAGGTGGCAGGCTACCAACATGGTCTCTGGGGTTGCCAAGCTATGTATGCCATGGTCCTTGCTTTCCAGAAGGGTAGGGCACCATCAGTCCACTGTCTCACTACTATTCTCTACTACCCCAGTGAAGCAGCCTTGGAGGTTATGAATCAGTAGGCTCCTCTCACTAAGACCCACTAAGCCCCTGGGCCCCAAGGTATCTTTCTCTAGGCATCTGTGCTATCTGACTGTTCTATTGGTGGAGTCACCCTCAAACAAGAACCTGAATATGCAGGGAATGAGACCCCCAGAGAAGGTTATCTGTGACAACCCATTCATCCCAGATCCCTTTAAGCCACTGGCTAAATGATAATAGTAACAACAACCCACTAATAATAAAAATAATTCCTTACATTGCTCTGGAGCTTTCCATTCAGACAGCGAGGTACTACTGGCTTGCAATAAGAGATTGGCTACGCTTATACATCTTGAACAATACACAGAGAATCACGGTAATGAGAAGAATGTTCAAGTGTAAATGGGGGCCCATTAACAACAAACAAACAAACAAACAAAAAACAGAGAAACAATGAGTCACAGGAAGAAAGATAAAAACAAAATCTGGAGGTCCCAGAGCTAGTCCTTTGTGCCACCAACTAGCTATGTTAATGTTAGCATTATCTCTTAGCTTCTCAGTGCAGCAATTTTTTTTTTCTAAGACATGAGGTTGGACTTTACTGTCTGCCTGGATTTTCAAACCAGCCTGACCCTCCTGTGTCACAGGCACCCAAATATAAGGCACATACCTGCCCATTCTTTGAAGCAAGGACCCTCCTTGTTTTCTTCCAGCTTGGTTCTCCTCTCTCTACTCCATCTCCAGTGCTGCTCCTGTCATTACACAGTCGATGGTGCCCTTGACTCTCCTAAAAGGATAATGACTTCAGCTCACTCTTGAATACCACTCTCTCTTTTGGGCCCTGGTCTGTCACATTAACACCCCTGTTATGCCCACCTCATTCACTTTCAAGTGGGGAAAAGAGGAGGGTTCAGGCAATCATTTCTGAGTTCTCTTTCACCTCCGGGATTCTACAATTCCATCAGCAAAACAAAGCCTAAACAAATAAAGTTTTCTTTGGCCAAAATAAATCTCAGCCATGTTTGACCAGCATGAAGAATGGCAGGTTCATCTTCAGCAAAGAAAGCAGGGATTTTTTGGTCTTAGGTACAGAAGGATATCTATCTTATTTTAGAAGGACACCTCTTTCCTCAGTTAAAATGAGTTAGTGTCATTATCTAAAAACTTCTTCATCGGCACTCAGCTTCAATTACTAATATACTGGGAGGAAACTCTTATAAAATGGAACTATAACCTTGAAAGATTCTAACACCTGATGCAAAGCTGCCATTGCCACCCGGTTCTTGGAATTAAGGCACATTTATCAAGCTTATTTCTTGTAAATGTTTATTGACATGGAGCCTTTGATAGGAGTCAGTCTGGCTGATAGCTTTTTCCTGATAAATTCCACCTTGCTTTTGCTGCCAAGAGCTTTAATGGCAAAAATGAGGGGGGGGCGGGGGGAGTTGTGTCTGTAGCAAGAGACAGACCCCTTGAGCTTGATCTCTCCTTGTTCCACTTTGCCTTCCCTTAATAAGAAGGAGGGGCAGCCATGCCAATGTCTTTTGGCGAGGAATAATTCACAAACTTGAAAGAAATTAGTATTTAAGAGTTTTATTATAAGGCTCCAAAAGAGAAGAAATCTAATATTTATTGAGCATCTACTAAGTACCAGGCACTATTTCAATGACTTGAAAATTATCTCTTTAAAGTTATCTTTCATTCTCATGAAAATCTTATGAGATTGGTAATTCCACCTCTATTTCATGGATAAAAGAAGGCATCTCAGAGAGACACATTCAAATTCAAAATATGTGGTAGGGAGCTAGTATGTTATCCCAAGTCTATGAACCAGGTTTTATTTAATTCTGATGTGTGTTGCAGACTTTCAACTTCAGTTCAACAAAGGATAATATACATATGGAAAAACCAATCATAGAATCATACAATTTTAGACCTTGAAGAAACATTAGAGGTCACTTAGTGCCTCTAACCTCTCATGTTATAGATGAGAAATCGGACCACAGTTAAAAGATCTACACAAATTACAATGGTTCTACCTGTGCAAACTGTAGAAATCTTTCTTGATTAAAATATTAGCAATTAAGATGCAGGCCTCGGTAGTTAATTAGAGAAGAAATGTCCTAAAGTCAGCACAAATAGTTCTATGTGCTTTCAAATAGCTGAGTTATTTGAAAAATAGTAGAAGTTTCAGGTACACAAAGGAAGTTCCAAACACAAAGTACTATGGGCGAAAGCTTTCCTGTTGAACCAAGGGCCTCCAAAGCATAGCTGTTTTTATCTCAGCATCCAAATTGGGTAAGCAAGTCTCTCTACAACGAAAAGCAGCAGTTAGTCTGTGTCTTCAAAACTAAGAATTCACTCCACATGGGATCAACAGGTTAGCAGAAATAGTGGGAAACAAAACGGGAAGAAGGGGAAGAGAAGAAATAGAAAAGATGCATCCACTTACACACTAGAAAACAAAATCAACTCCACATATTTCTCCATTGGTAAAGGAACAGTTTTCCATACAAATGCACATATATTTACATTTCTTGACTATGGGTCAGAGATTTGAACAGACTCATCTGTCCAGAGAGAATTTAGTCTTAATCATCAAGCAGTTAGCCAATCTCAGTTATATTTTACTGGGAAAAGCAGACTTTTAATAGATCTCTCTTCTCATAATGCAAAAGCTCTAGTGTAGCCAGACATCACCTACAATTTTAAAAAGCTTAAGAAGAACATTTACGTATTGGATTTTTATAACCTTAAACTCCAAGGTCCAGAGACTTATGTAAATAATAATACTCAGGAAAGGGAACTTATCTTTTGAATTTGGGCTTATGCAAAGCTTAGATACAAACAGTGCCTGTGAGTAGGATAAACATGATTCATAAGGGTTGTCTCATGTGGTTAATCCTCCCAGGCAGAAAGGGACTAAATTCCCCACAGATGATTTTACCAACTATTTCTCCTAGGTCATACAATTAGGTGTTGAGTATTATTAAGCATCTGATTGAGTTGTCTGTCTACTAATCCTGGAAGACTATGGGCAAAAGTATCAGTGGCAAGATGATGAAACCAAAGTTGAAAACTGTCAAGGAACATTATTTAATGCTCTTAATTTGTATGCAATCAATTTACTGAAACACTGTTCTCACTGTAAATTAAATGAAATTGAAAAGATGAAGCCATCTCGTGCTTGTTTGTAGTGCTTCAAACAGTAATGATATCTGTTAACCTACTTAACAGATCCTCACTTGGACATGAATTAAAGAGGCCAACAAATGGAAAGGAAAAATTACACAATGTAGACTAACACTATTAGTCCACGGCATGACACAAGTTTTCTCAAAAATGTTTGGTTGCAACAGCAATGGCTTTCACCCCTTGACCAATATATGCTGATGCATTCACGATGATTCTTAGCTGCCTGGCTCAAGATCCTTTATTCCATTTGTACTGAATAGAAAGCAAATCACCCACTCCTGATGGTTACAATTGGTCTGGGACTTATCAGAAGACTCTGACAGTCTCAACCACCCTCCTCCTAGGAAGTGCTGTCAGAATGACTAATGCATAAAGTTGTAGCAAGATCAAATGTTCCCCCATTTGAAACTTTCACAGAAGTTAAGCAAGATAACACTGTCAAAATACTATTTATTTTTGGAAAATTTCACCTGCTGTTATCTTACCCAGAAACACAATTTCTTTCTCATTAGAAAATAACAACAGCAACTCTACCCATTGCTAGCAGCCAGCTTGGGTCTCAGTGGCCTCTGGTTTTCACGGAAGAATTCAAAGGACATTAGGAGTTGTTTGTTTGTTTGTTTAACTTAAGGGTTTTAATTTTTACCCTTAAAAGTTACTATTTATGTACTCCAAGGTTTCTCTACCTCAGTCCTGCTGACATCTAGAGTTGGATAATTCTATGTCAATGGGGCTATTCTAGGCACTGTAAAATGTTTAGCCACATCATTGGCTTCTTCCTTCTAGGTATCAGTAGCGCCATCTCCAAATCCCTCTCCAACGGAGTTGTGACAAACAAAAATGTCTTCAGATGTTTCCAAATGTCTCCCCATTGAGAACCACCAAATGTAAAAGTTTGGCTCAAGGATGTCTGTTTCACATAAGTACATTCTCCAACAAAGTGATGTGGCTGTCCAGCAATACTCCAGGAAATGGAGGCAGAGGGGCCCATCGGCAGTGATGTTGCAGGGCACTGCCTGTTGCAGGGCACTGACTGGCCAGCTTTGTTTACAGTCCAGTGTCGATGAATCCAGAGCTTACACCACTACTGCAATGGCCCCTTTGGGGACCTGAGTGTTTATGAACGAAAGGCTGGCCAAGAAAAGTCAAACTTTAATTCTAAAAATCACAAGCTCCTTAGCCACATTCAATCCTTTCTAAACCTCCACAGCTGAGGAAAAAAAGATTACTTACCGTAATGCTTTCAATCACACCAGCCCTACAGGGTAAATATAGTGCCAATGGCATTATCTTCTAATTAAAAAAAAAAAAAAAAAAGAATTAGAAAAATCATAGTGTTTAGAAAAACATTGTTAAAAGGAAATGTCTTCATTAAAATTTCTAGATATCCAAGTTTGCAAAACTTGTGGGCCACACGTAAGAGATCTGCCATTCTTTGGTCAAAAGGAAATTCCTTTTAAGAACAAAGTGAGGTGGAGTGCCTGGGTGGCTCAGTGGGTTAAAGCCTCTGCCTTAGGCCTGGGTCATGATCCCAGAGTTCTGGGATCGAGCCCCGCATCGGGCTATCTGCTCCACGGGGAGCCTGTTTTCTCCTCGCTCTCTCTCTCTTCCTGCCTCTCTGTCCTGCTTGTGATCTCTGTCTGTCAAATAAATAAATAAAATATTTTTTAAAAAAAGAAAAGAACAAAGTGAGGTAAACAGGTCACAGAAGTTCCTTTACCTCAGGTTGATGACATTAAGATATGAAAGTATTCATTACCAAGGGTTGGTTGAGAAGGAATCGCTAGCCCTCACGTAGTGTTCTCAAGCAACTCAGACCAACCAGTCTCCACTTCTCACAGTCCAAGTTTTAAGGAAAACCCACTGTAGTGGGACAGTCGGGTTTGTTGGGCACGGTTGCCATGGCAGGGTTTTCTGGTTGCCCCCCCCAGTTTCAACATCCTCTTTACTGATAAAACTCCAATTTTGTATGATGTGACAAGTTACCTAACATTAAAATATATATATATTATATATATATATAATATATATATATATATATATATAAAATTTGAACAACTGGCCTTTATCACTCAGGGTGAAAAACATATATATATATATGCGTATATATATATTTTATATTTTATATATATATTTTATATTTTATATATATATTTTATATTTTATATATATATTTCCCCCCCCCCCAAGCCTTCCTTGCCGCTGGGGTGGCTGCTTGACTCGTTCTGGTCAATGAGAGTTAAGAGGAAATTATTACATGAGGCTTCCAGGAAAGCTCCTTAAAATGGAGGGAGGTTAAACTATCCATGCCTTTCCCTTTGCTCTTTTCTCTTTCTGCTTGGAATACAGATACCATACAGAGATGGAATAGCCATCTCATGACAAGGAAGCAGCAAGCTTGTGCTAAGAATGGCTGAGTAGAAAGACAGAAGGAAATTTGGTCCCTGTTGGAACCTCTCTATACCAACACTGATGTATTAATTTTCTAGAGTTGCTATAACAAATTATTATAAACTCAGGGGCTTAAAACAATGCAGATTTATTCTTTCACAGCTCTGGAGACTAGAAGTTGGAAATCAGGTAGCGCTGTGCACCTTTTGGGGGCTTTAGGGAAGAATCCATTCTTTGCCTCTTCCAGTTCCTGGTGCTGCCCCTGGGCTTGTGGCCACATCATTCCCATCTCCACCTCCGCAGTCACTCTGCTGACTCCTCTTCTGTGTGTCTCCTCTCTCTCTGCTTTACTCTTCTAAGGGCACCTGCTATTGGATTTAGGTCCACCTGGGTAATACAGGATGATCTCAAGATATTTGATGATATCTGCAAAGACGCTTTTTCCAAATAATGTAACATTCTGTTTCCAGGGATCTCGATGTCGGACATATCTTTTGGGGGACCACTCCTGGGAGGCCAGCCACTACACCTGGATTGCCCAACTCCAGACTTCTCATTTATCCTCTCCTCTCAAAAACGAAAGCCCTTATTTGTTTAAGTCACTGTTTTCCAGGACTTCTATAACCTATAGCCAACTACTCCCTAACTAATAGATTGCTTCACTCACTGAGGATGTTGGGAGGATTTCAGAGATGGGTCGTGGTAATAGTTTAAAAAACTGGGGTTCTGAATCTCTGCACTGGCCCTTCCCCTTTAGAACCCTATTCTACTTCTCAATGTGTTAGACCCCAGAGTCTCAGAATTACCTGGGGTAATTACCTGGGATGCCCTGGCTTCTTGCCTTCAAAATGGTTTGCTGAATCAGAATCTTTGGGAATCTGCATCTTTAACAAGTCCTCGTGAAGGCTTTTATGTCCACTGAAGTCTGGGAACCACAGTACTTCCTGCATTTTACAATGCTTCTCTATAAATTGACTCGAATTTGAACAACCGGCCTTTATCACTCAGGGTAGATTGTCTATCTCAAATTCTGTTGGTTTTGTAGTTAAACTTGCTTATGCCCCGATGATTAAACAAAATCTGTGTTTCCTTACCAAGGAAAAAATTATCTTTGTTATACTGAGCCTTTACAGATTTCAAAAGCTACCTGATAACCCAGCCAGGACTCTTATTGTGGATGCTGTAGACAAATGTGTTCTTCTTTCCGAGCTACAAACTGCATCGCCAAAACACAGTATAACATCAGAGCAGAGGGAAAGAGGCAGCGTCAATATGACAGGATCTTTGTTCCCACAGAGGGGCACCGCATGATGGGTACAGGAAAAACAGAACTTCCCTCAGTCAGATTCATGACTCCACTAGGATTAATCAAATCCCCAGTTTGTGAGGGAATTTACCATATACTCTTTTGTCCATAACTCCTTCAATTCTTGCTTTTCAACTTCCCTCCAGAGAGCATGTATGTCATTTGGGATTAGGCGACAATTCCAAAGTGTGGCTCCAGACCATCCAATCACTGGTTCTAAGTCCTTCCTTAAGCCCCTGTAGTTCTGCCATTCACCAAGTGTTAAAGAAAGGCTGTTCCCCTTCATCATTGACTAAAAAGGGAGGAGAAACAATTATCTGAGGAATCCGGCTTTGAGCTGGGTTTGAACTTCTCAAGGATCAGCCGATACAAGAGTCAGAGGTTGAGCTCTGAGTCCCTGGGTTTCCCAATCCAAATTCAGGCTGCTGGTGATAGGAGGAGCAGAAGACTGAGGTTGAGCGGCTGTACTCACAGCCAACGGGCTGCACAGAAAAGGCTTTGTGCCAAGGAGATGCTGATCTGAATCACATTAAAGGTCAAAGAAAAGGATTGTTTTATTTCCTAGGAACTGAACCACCAGAACCACACACCCCCTCCCAAATCCCTTCCAAATCCCTTAAACTCAGCTAGAAGCCAGCTCCAGATGGGGGAAGGGTCAGGGAGATTCTTCTGCTTTTAAAAGTGTGCTGTGACACATTAACTGCTTCCCTGCTAAGAACCCTTGCAGTCTCCAGGGCTGAAACCCATGTGTGCTGTTCAAGGCGCCCAAATGAACATTTGTACATTTGTTTCCCAATGTGTGCTGGGATTGTTCCTCTGCCAGGCCTCCCCACCCGTCAGGGGACCTGCAAACCTACAGCGGAGAAACTGCCACACCTACTGATATTTCAAATATTGGCACCAGTTGAGAAGACAAGAGGCCGCCTTCCGTGGGGCTTCCCGGAGGCCCCTCCTCTGGTTGTCTGGTTTTTGTTTAGAGGGCACTGAGGGGGTTAACTCACTTTGGTCTCCCCGTGCTGCTTAGGCGTGCTAACAAAATGCTGCCAGAGCAACAAAGCTCCATTCCCTTCCCAGCTGCAGCAGGCTCTGTGTTGAGACTGGTTTTAGCTCTAAAAACGGGCACATTTATCTATCAGAATCCTTTTCAGAATCGGACAGATGCCACCCTATTCAATAATGTCTTTGATCTCTTAATCCCAATGGCCTTTCACACCTCTATCGTTCATATGGCCTTTTGTATAGGCTGCCTACCTTTGTATCAAGATAGGTGTCTTGTCCCCTTCTCTAAGTTCCTAGAAGGCATGTGGTATAATCCTAAACACTGTTAATGAGAAACTACCTTTAAATGTATTCATGGAAGCTTAAAGACTCGTGTGTTTTCCATTTGGAGGCTGTCAAAGGAAGTTGTTAGAGTATGGGAATTGAATGGACCAATTTTACACTTTAGGCCGAAGCATGACCCAAAACTTCCTGACTGACTCAGTCAGAGACACAATGGTGGCTCCTTCCCCAGACTGGATTCAAAAACGAACCTTGAGGTCTAGATCTCTTATGAAAAGATGGGCTGTCACTGTAACTAACACCGAACTTCTAATGTTATGAATCAGAAAGGATATGCAATGGCACTGAAGTAACTTTATTATGTTTAACAACAGCATGTGTGATGGGAGATTTGGCATCAGTGCAGCTGCCTTCCTATTCAGAGGCAGAAAATGAGGATAAATAGGAAAATATTGGTTAGATAACGAAGGATAATAGAATCTTGGAATAAAATATCCAGTTGTCAGTAGGATATAATTACACCCATAAGTGAATTTCTTTGAGGTTACTTGCTCCTCAGAGATTAGATTGCAGTAGGACAGAGTCTCATTTTTCATGGCTCAGTCTCTGGGTCCTCCCCATCAGCAAAGGAAATTAAGGTCAAATGGCTTTTTTATAAAATAATTTATCCCCAGTTTCTAGGTTGTTCATTTAATAAGAATTTATTGAGTGCTAAATATGGATGGAATACAATCAATGCTAGGCACCTGTGGTAGCTTGTCTCCAAAGAAGCCCCTCCCCCCATGCCTCCTGGTGTCCACTCCCCTGTAGAGCCCCCTCCTCCTTAACCAGGGCTCTCAATTTTGAGATTCTGTGACTCCCTTCTGATCAACAGAATGTGGCCAAAGTGATGCTACATGATTGCTAAGACCATGTCATAAGAAGCCTTGCAGCTTCTACCTTGATCTCTTCGGAGTACTTGCTCCCGGAGAAGCGAGCCCCCAGGTAAGAAATTCATATACCTTGTGAGTGCCATGCTTTGAGAAAACCCAAGGTTGCCATGTGAAAAAGTCACACAAGAGAGGGAGAGAGAGAAAGCCCAGACAGCCCTTAGCTGTTCCAGCTTTCGCCTATGAGGAGTCAGAGACTCCAAGAAGCCGTCTTGGATATCCAACCCAGTCAAGCTTTTGGATGACTCTAGTCTCTTCCCCCACCTGGCTACAACTTCAAGAGACACCTCAAGGAACAATAGCCTAGCTCACTTGCTCTCTCTTTCTTTCTCTCTCTCTCTCTCTCTCACACACACACACACCATGAGAGATAATAATAAATTGGTTGGTTGTTGTAAACCTTTAAGTTTCAGGGTGGTTTGTTATGCAACAATAGATAATCAGATGAGACCGAAAGAAATGTTTTCTTTTTTTTTTTTTAAATAGTATGTATGTATGTATGTATGTATGTATGTATGTATGTATGTATGTATTTGACAAACAGAGATCACAAGTAGGCAGAGAGGCAGGCAGAGAGAGAGAGGAGGAAGCAGGCTCCCCATGGAGCAGAGAGCTCCATGCGGGGCTCCATCCCAGGACCCTGGGATCATGACCTGAGCCGAAGGCAGAGGCTTAACCCACTGAGCCACCCAGGCGCCCCAGAAATGTTTTCTTTTTATTAAAAGTCAAAGCCCTTTTCTTTGGAGAACTTAGATTATAAGTGAGGCAGCAGCACACCCACAGAAAGCAGCACAAATACCCTACAACATAACTCATCTGCAAATCCAACTAAGGAACTGCTTTAGGAGGCCTGTGAGTGGGTTTGTGAAGAAAGTGGCAGGAGCCTTGCCAGGGAAAGTAAGCAAACTAATCCTGGCAGTCAGTGAAGGGACAGCTGTCCCATCTACAAAAAGAGTAAAGATAGAGCCTAGAAACATGATGAATTGTAGAGCAGAAAAGTGAGCAGAGAAAAATGGCAAAACACACTGTCAAACGTTCAAATGTTCACATTAAAAATATATCAAAAGAAATACAAATTCAAGCAAGACACAATTTTTCCATCATCAGACTGGCAAAGATCTTTTGAAAATTATAATATTCAGGCTTGTAGCGTTCAGTGAAACCTCTGTGCCTTTTTGGCTAGAGTATACTATAAATGAATAAGAGCAATATGCATCAATACCTTTAAAATAATCGTATCTTTGGCCTGCTACTGAATTTCTAGAAATTTAACCAGAGGAAATTCTTAGCCATTTATAAAAAAAAAAAAAAATTATTGTGTTTCTTTTATAGATGTACTTATAATAGCATGAATTAAATACAATCCAAATGTCCAATGATAGGGAAATGTTAACTCTGTAATGGTATAACTACTGGTGATATTCAAAATGTTTAACAACTGGTAATGGCACAGACACTAACCAACTGTAATTACAACCAACATGCCAACCAATCAAAACCAATAGACTAACCAATCAGATACACCAACCAGTTAGTAACCAACCACATTACGCAACAGGTAGATGTCAGCCTAGGGTCCTTTCATTTAACTGAAAATCACACAACTTTTAAAAACCATGTTTAATGACATCACATGGAAAGTTAAGTAGGAAAAAAGAGAAAAGACATCATTATAAAAGACCACATTTACAAATGTATGCAGAGGAAAACATGGAAGGAAAATACCAAAATATAGCGGCTGTCTTGAGCGGTGAGATAATCAGTCTTGACTGGTGGGATTACTGGTGACTCATTCATTTTCTTTCTTTGTACTTTCCTATTTTTCTCCAAACATCTATGATCAACATGGATTATTTTCACAAGTTACCAGAAAAAAAAAAAATCACAGTATATAAAAGGAAGAGAATAACTAATCAGAGAGCCATGGCTGGCTGACGTGTATGAGGCGTGAGTTGGAGTGAAGAGTAGAAATGAAGGGGAAGTTTGAGGATGAGAACAGACAAAGCATGAACAGAAGGAATTCTAAGTGCTTGAATAAGGAAATCATGAGAGGAAACCAGTGTTGGATGCAAGTGATTCTAACTGCTAGGAGGAAGTCTGGTGGAGAGAGGAGAGAAAAAGCAGACTAACGAGAGGGCTTCAATACCTCTGGCGGCTAAGCCATCACGTATGCACATACACAGTCCTGGTTTAGGTTTCTGTCACCCTGTCAATATTTTGACTTGAGCAAAACATCTGCTCCGGTCATGCATCTTGAGTCACTCAACATCTATCTGATCAACAAATGAGGCTTTGGTATCTTCTCACAGTTAAGTGTCTTGGTAGAAACCAGGAAACAAGAAAGAAGTAGAACACCAATACCAAAAAAGCCAGGTCGGGATTTTCACTTACCACACCCCACCCCCACCCCCGGCAAAACAGCTCTGGATTACACAAGCTTGGGGTCAGATATCCAAAGGCATCCTTCCCTCTTTACTTGTATTTGGAAATAATTTCCAACTTAAAGAAAAATTTCAAGAATAAGAATAGAAAAAAGAATACCCATATACCCTTTACCCAGGTTCACTTGTAACATTTTGCCCATTTATTTTATCATTTGTTCTCTTTCCCTTTCCCTTTCTCCCTGTCTCTCTTATACATATGCAAAATATATATATGTAAATATATATGCAAAACATAGGTAATTTGTAATTACTTAAGAGTAAGTTGTGTAGATCATGTATATTTTTCAAAATTAGAATATTCTTTTATAAAATCATACTACGGTTGTCTATCAGCTTCAGCAAGTTTAAAACTGATGCTATAATTTTATATACTATATTACCCATATTCCAGTTTTGTCAGTTGATCTAATCATGTCCTTTGAAACACTGCTCTCCTCTAATTCCAGAGCCAGTCTAGAATCCGATCCTGCTGTTACTAGGTCTCTTTAGTTTCCTTTATTTTGAAACAAATTTATGCTACACACACACACACACACACACACACACACACACACAGAGGCCTTCCCCCACATTCAAAAATCAATTTCATTTGAATTACATACACACTTTCTATATCAATTTTGCCAAGAGATTTGCCCTCAATGGCACCCATGCTGTCGATCTCTCTTACAGCAGATCTCCAGGAAACGTAAAGTCTGTCTAGGGGGTAGGTATAGTTTAGTTCTGCCCTCCCTGTTGTTATTTTTTGTTTTTTGTTTTTTGTTTTCTTTAGCCTTAAAAGGATGCGTGGCTGGAAATTTTGTTCCAAATCAATATGAACTGCTGACCATTTACTTGAAGAGAATATATTCTTCAATGCCTGACTGCAGAATGTGGTATAGAATTTTGTGTGGTGATGAATTACCAAATCACTTCACTGCCTTAAAATATTTTTCCAGGGACATGGCTCAGTCAGTTAAGTGTCTGCCTTCCGCTCAGGACGTGATCCCAGAGTTCTGGGATCGAGTCCTGCATCAGGCTCCTTGCTTAACCAAGAGCCTGCTTCTCACTCTGCCTCCGTCTGCCACTCCCTCTGCCTGCTACACCCCAGCTTGCTTTTGTGCTTTCCCTCTGACAAATAAATAAATACATAAATATTTTTTTAGAAAAATTTTTATCCCAATCCCTTCCTCCACCTATCTCCTTCTGAAGTCCCATGACCTTCTGACAGCCAGCCTGACCTAGAAAGCCCATTCCTCTTCAATTACTTTGATAAATGTAAGAGATGGCTGTGGTTGATAGACACAAACTATAAAAGACTCCAGATGAGAACCTCTGATGGCTACAGTTTCCTTCTGAGCCTAGCCGGCAGGTACTAATCCCCATACAGGCTGTTAGTCAAATGGTCTGGGTGGGGGGAACCTTGACTACTACACTGAAATCACAGACGCCCTGCAAACTGAAAAACCACACCTCTCCCAATGTCATGGTTTATTTGCATGCAATCCCAGTCAAATCAATATCGCCATCTTAATCAAGAGGGAATTACAGGCTTCAGCAGAGAGGTAACATTGTTAGTAATTACATCCGAGCTGTTTTTAGACACACTGCTCGCGGAGCTGAAATGTTTAAACAGATAGGGGGCAGGGGGGAACAGATACAAGGGAAAAAAAACACACGGTGAGAGTTTAAGAGCTCTTTGTGCCCAGAGTGGTGATTCAGAAGTCATTGTGTTCACATTCGAACTTTAGAATGGAAGTGCCAGACCCGGAACCTAAGGATCAAGGAAAGAAAACAGTGGTGGCATTGTGGATGTGAATAACATGAGTAGGGAGGTGTTGTAATCTTAAGTGAAACTATCCAGACTTTTTTTTCCCCCTTTAATCAAAATACACCATCTCTGTGCAGCCTTTCAGGGGGGAATTCCTGACACAGTTGCCGTGTAAGACACAGCGGGTTTACAGCTTGCCAGAGATACAATTTGGGAAGACAACCCCTCTGGCTGGCTGTGACGCATTCAGCGTGCTCCGTGGAAGCCCAGAGCACCGCATCCCTCTCAGGGCTTCCTGAAGCAAGTAGGAATCAAAGTAGGTGGGGATGGTAGGAGGGCAGATCCAGTGACATTCATTTGGACTTAAAATGTTGTAAATTCTTTTCATCCGGTTTTTTTTTTTTTTTCTCTCTCTCCTCTCTCATTGGTGTTCCAGGATTTGAGAAAGAGGACCTGCTAAATTAAGAAAGTCTGTGGCTGAGGAAATGTGATTTTCTTAAATCCAAGTGCAGTTGGCATGGAAGCAAAAGAGGTAAAGTGGAGGAGCGGTGCATTAGGTAAAGAAGAAAAAAGATTTCACAATTAACTCTAAAATGGCAGCTTGAGCCACGCTGGCCTCAGCAGGAAAGGGCTTTGTTTATATGCAAATGACTTCTTTAAAGTTGCTAGAAAATACTTCCTTTCCTGGAGGAGGTAATCTTGGTATCTCATTTATTCTCCTCAGTTGGTTATCCTCCCTCCCACTTTTTTCTTGATATTCCTAAAGAAAATGTCAGCTTTAACTCCTATTAGAGATGATCACAGATTCCAAATTAATCTATTTTTCACTGGTCAAATATTGTCCCACACATATTGTTTTACCCTCATAGCTATTTTGTAGTGGTGCCTTATTATCAGGTTCCCATGGGAACAAAGTCAGCCAGGGCATTGAGAAGACAGCTATGCTGAGACCCTCAGGACGGGTTTGGTGGCAATGGCAGTGAGCCACAGAAGGCTTCATCTGTGTGCCTGATTCTGGACATATCTGTGGGGCCAGAGCACAGCCAATCTGGACAAGAAATACTTTTGTAGGCTGGTGCACCCCAGGTGTGGTGTGGGTGTGCTCGGAGTCCCCTTGGCAGAAGGCTATCTGAAAAAGGGAAGGATGTGCTTTGCCCATCATCCCTCCCTTCACAAGACAGAGCCATAGCCCACCCTGCCTAGAAAGAAGGCAAAGTAAGGGGCTGTAAGTTCCCAGACACAGCCATATGCATCTTGAGTTACTTCATGCCATTATAAATCTCTATCAGGGAAAAAGGTGCTCTTGAATGTTGCCAATCAAATCCTCCCCCTCCATAGGATTCCATCCCTCTGCACCTGGCATTCATTGGCCTTTCCCTCTGAGGAATCCTCCACAGCAAATATCCCATTACCAAATACTGCCAATTTTACATCTTAGAATCTCACACCTGCTTTGTCTGTCTGCTTCTCCCATTCCCAATATGCTGTTCTTCACCTGCCCACTCACCTGACCACTGCAAAAACTACTGAGCTAGACTCCTTGCCTGTGGCCTCTAACCTTCAGCATGACCTTCACACTGCCACTAGAGAGACAGACAGATGGGTGAGTGTCTGCAAAGAGAGAGAGATGGAGAGTCACCACTTTTCACCGTACAACCCAAAGCCTTTCAGTGGTGTATCCATGCAGCCAGGTTCCTATAACACAATACCACAGACCAGGTGGCTTAAACCAAGGAAATGTATATTCTCAGAGTTCCGAAGGCTCACGTCTAAGACGGAGGTGTCAGCAGTTCTGAGGCCTCTTCCTCAGCTTGCAGATGACCAACTTTTTGCCGTGTCACCCCTCAGTTCACTACAGGTGTACGTGTTTGGTGTCCTTATAAGGGCACCAGTCATATTGGATCAAGTTTGACCCTGATAACCCCATTTTAATTTAATTACCTCTTTAAAGACTCTATCTCCAAAAGACTCCCATTCTGAAGTACTGGGGATTGGGTCTTCAACATATGAATGGGAAGGAGGACAATTCAGCTCATACACTACTTTGACCAACAGAACATAGTGGATGTGATGTCCTGTCTACATTTAGGCCCAAGCTTTAAAAAATTGGGAGCTTCCTCTCTTCCTGTCTCTGTAACACATGCTATGGGAACCCAATAGCCATGCTCTGAAGCAGCTCAGGCCACATGGAGACATCGTGTGCATCGTTCTAGCTAATAGCCCCTGCTAAAGTCCGATGGACCACAAGATATGTGGGTGAGATGCTTTCAATTTCAACTCTAATCCCAGCCGCCTGGGGACTGCAATCACATGAAAGACCCTGGATGAGAATCTCTAGCTGAGCCCAATCACTTCCTAGAACCGTGAGAGTTACTAAAATAATGACTAAATTTTATACCACTAAGTTTTGTGATGGTGTCTTATGAAACAGATACTTTTGTGTCAAGCCCTCTAAGAGCAGCCTTAACAAATAGTACAAATTTAGAACACAAAACACTATTCTGGCCAAATTCTACACTTTGGTAGGCTGCCAGAAGTTCTGTGTAACTTTCATTTGCTCTAGCAATTCCCGAACATTTGAACTGTCTACCAGCACCTTGCTTGTTTGCACATTTATGCCTTTGCAAATGCTATTCCCTTAACCCAAACATCCCAACTGCTTAGTTTTCCTCAGAGGGAGCTTGTTAACTTTTGTTGAGTCAATGAACCAGGACTAACTATATCAGAATCACTCCTGTCTTCCTCACTTTTCCCTTGAATCCTTATCTTACATCCTTTCACCAAGCTGGCCAGATTTGGCTCTTTCCTTGCCTCTTGCAACACAAGGGCCTTGACACATTATATACTTTTATATATAAAAGCTTCTCTCACCTGGGGAGGGGGGTGTTTCGTAACTTCTTTCCTGGAGATCATTTCCTTATTCTCTTCTTTCATTTTTGCCTCTGGTGATTCTGTTGTTTATCTACTTTTCTCTCTAATGGCTTTCAGTTATACAAGGAAGACTGTCAAGTACACAAGCCCACCTGGGGATACGCTCTGCAGAACGGAGAGTACAGCGAGGGACACAGCACACCAAGTCACTCAAGAGCCCACCAGGGTCTCACGGCACCTTCAAGCAAATGGGAACACCTCTCAATGCCAAAACCCACTGGCAACCAGAGATGACCTGTGGCTCTACAGGTCCACCACAGTCCAACTCCAACCTTTATTTTTCACAAGTAGTAAATCAAAAAGAAAACTTTTTATAGTGGTAATTCTGGCATTTTCTTCATCCAAGCTGCTTAGTGACATTTAATTTATTTCTCTGTCCTTAGATTCAAAAAATATTTTTTTAATCTTGCAAATAAAATTGTAGCTGTCTCTTAACTATTTCCCCTGCTTCTAGTCTTTCCACCTCTCCAGTTCCTTCACACAACATGGATAGATTTACTCTTTCTAAAATGCCACCTTGGGATGTCTGGGTGGCTCAGTGGGTTAAGCCTCTACCTTCGGCTCAGGTCATGATCCCAGGGGCCTGGGATCGAGTCCCGCATAGGGCTCTCTGCTCAGCAGGGAGCCTGCTTCTCCTTATCTCTCTCTGTCTGTCTCTCTGCCTATTTGTGATCTCTCTCTCTCTGTCAAATAAATAAATAAAATCTTTTATAAAATGCCACCTCAAACTATCATCAGAGGCTGTCCATAATCAGAAGTTCCAAAGGCCATGGCTAGAAGTCAAAGGCATCTAAGGCCTGGCCCCAGTCTGTTTCTCCCACTTCCTTTCCTATGACACCCTACATGAACCCTGACTCCAGGCAAACACATTCCCTTGTTGTCCCTCAGAACACTGGAATGCCTCACCCAGCTCTACTGAAGGAACACTTTTCTTCCTTCATCTACAAGTATCCCACTTGCCTAAAAGGCCCCTCAACTTTCATGACTCCTTCTCCAAGACCTCAGAACAAGAAACCTCTCTGAACCCAGACGATACAAGCTTCTACTAACTGAAATACACCCCTCATGCACCCCTGTCCGCATGCAGGCTCCACATGTCCAGAGAGACTTAGCCTTTCAAAGGCAGAAGCCATGCTCTGCAAAACTTTATATCCCTAGGAAGTGGCATGATTCCTAGCGATAATTGCTCAGTAAATGTCTGACATTCATACCTGACTGTATATGTATTAATAGTGTGCTTTTATTATTGATTAGACATAACCCAAATGACAGCTAAAGACCTCTCTCTTTTTTTTTTTTTTAAGATTTTATTTGTTTATTTGAGAGAGAGATAGTGAGAGAGAGCATGAGCAAGGAGAAAGTCAGAGGGAGAAGCAGACTCCCCATGGAGCTGAGAGCCCGATGTGGGACTCGATCCTGGGACTCCGGGATCATGACCTGAGCTGAAGGCAGTCGTCCAACCAACTGAGCCACCCAGGGGTCCCTAAACACCTCTCTTGAGTCAGAGACCTTGACTTTCCTCCTGACCCAGGAATGATGTGTAAAACTTTAACAGGATTTACTGGCTACTTCCCATTTAAGTAATTGATTAAGAATTATACACTGTAAACACCACCTAAAGAAATGTGAAATGCTATTTCTAAAACTAACTTTGCTTAATTACAAACCATGATCCTCAATACCCCTGGGAATTTATCAAAACAGTATCTCAGAAAAAGGCTACAGGCACCAAAATGGAGATCAAAATTATTCTTTTTTATCTCACAGGACCCTAGAATTCACATCCATGCTAAAACATGAAAGTAGCAGGCCAACAAGTCTCTGACTTTAAAAATATAAAAGCTAACCTGAAAAACAGATCAACAGGTAAAGCTCAGAATGCATTCAGCTAACGGGAGCTGAGCTCACTTCTCATTTCTTGAGTGTGGAATGACTAGATTCTAAAAACTCTGCTAAATGCCAGTGAAGAGAAAGGGGTACAACCTTCAAACAAATAGAGCCGTGTTGCCAAAGCTATATGCAATCAATGTAAGAATTAAAACATAATATGAACCCTGGATTGTGGTTAGATTTTAAATGGAACTTAATAAGACTACTGGGACAGAAAATTCTAATCAAGGGGCACCTGGGTGGCTCAGTGTGTTAAGCCACTGCCTTCGGCTCAGGTCATGATCTCAGGGTCCTGGGATCGAGCCCCGCATCAGCCTCTCTGCTCAGCAGGGAGCCTGCTTCCCTTCCTCTCTCTCTGCCTGCCTCTCTGCCTACTTGTGATCTCTCTCTGTCAAATAAATAAATAAAATCTTTAAAAAAAAAAAAAAGAAAGAAAGAAAATTCTAACCAAGAATTGGCAAACTGAGGCAAAACTTTCTAAAAAAAAATTTTTTTTGAGAGAGAGATTGAGAGCATGTTCATAGGCAGAGGGCTGTGAGGAGGGGTAGAGGGAGAGAGAGAATCTTAGGCAGGCTCCACATTCACCCCAGAGTCCTATGCAGGGCCCAATCCCATGACCTGAGATCATGACCTGAGCCGAAACCAAGAGTCAGATGTTTAACTGACTGAACCACCCAAGCATCCCTTTAAATCACTTCTGAAAAACTAAACAAAGGGGCGCCTGGGTGGCTCAGTTGTTAAGCGTCTGCCTTCGGCTCAGGTCATGATCCCGAGGTCCTGGGATTGAGCCCCACATCGGACTCCCTGCTTCTCCCTCTCCCACTCCCCCTGCTTGTGTTCCCTCTCTCTCACTGTGTCTCTCTGTCAAATAAACAAGTAAAATCTTTAAAAAAAAAAAAAGAAAGAAAGAAAAAGAAAAAGAAATACTAAATAGAGTGCTGTACAGTTGTTAATCACCCAACAAATACAGATAACACATTATTGACCTTTCCTTAAATGACAATGACCAGACACATTTAACTACTCCTGATTTTGTGGATGATTAAGAGTGAGGTCAGGAAGCATTAAATAATTGACTCAGTCGCAGAGGCATCTTAGCCTAAAGGTCAACAGCCTTCTACTGCACCCTCTGCCCCTAATTCAAAAAGAATGGAACCTCTTGAGCAAAAGGGTCCAACGGCAAAATGTCTATAGTAAGTGACTCTTAAATGGACAAAACCAGAAGTATTTAATATATATCTATGGTTATGAAAAGTTGGAGTTCTTAAGTTGACTTCCTGGACCAAGGATGACTCTGGATTTGCCCCAGGAGCTAATCTTATCAATTGTCTGAAGTCCCATGTTGACGAAGTTACCAAGAATGCCTCTGGGTTTGGTAGGAAAAGCGATGCAATAGATAGGGTGTCTGCCACAGGCAAGGAGTGTTGTGTGTTAGTAGTATGCATGCCACATATTTTCTATTCCTGATTTAGACACTTAGATGTTGATCTTATAATTTCTGGTACATACCTGAAGGGTACAAGCATGCAGCTAGGTACAGCTCCTAGCAAGATCTCTAAAAAAAATACTTTGAATTTAACTGAATCTAATTATCACCAAACTGTAGCACGAGTGACTTCTGGTCTCCAAAAAGCAAAAACTTGTGTCTTGAGGGCAAGGATTTTATAGTCTTCACACTGCCTGACACAGAGGACCTATGAATGCCCACTAAACTGGGACTAGCATGGGTCAAGCATTCCACAAGGTACTGGCGATGAACAGACTGCCTCAGCAACCCTATTCTTGACTTCTCACTTTCTCTCCTACAATCTTTTATGAGATCTCTACTTTATAGAAGAGAAAGTGTCCCTATGACTGTGTTGGGGGGAATGATCTACTTTATGAGAACTTCTGTTTAAAGTCCAGAGATAGAGCCTCCTGGCATCCTCAAAAGAGATTACAACTTGTCTTCTCATCTTTAAGAAACAAAGGAAGGAGCTACGGGGCTCAAACCCACTCTCTTCTAAGTGATGGAAAAAGCAACTTTCTCTCAGTTGGTCAGAACAACTGTTGGTGTTTTCATTTTCCCCAGGACAGTGTGCAGTTGTGTAACTCACTTGTCCCTAAACTTTAGTACTCCAGTCCCATTGTCCCTAAACTTTAGTACTCCAGCTTTCTCTTTGATCCAATGATTTCAAGGAAAAGAGCAGTAGAGTTGAAAGTATACAAGCTTCTCCTTGAGTCCAGTTCTGATTCTGCTCTGCTGCTCAGCCCCAAATCATAAGGCAGAGCATTATTTCAATCTGGGTATCCCCACCAAACTCACTTAATGACTTAAGCGACTTGACCAAGTAGAACTATACTCCTTGTGATGTCTGCCTTGGGAATCTGTGCCAGGAGACACCAAGCAGCTCCCTACAAATGTTGGCTGGAAAAATTCAAGGCTGGCAAAAACCTTTTCAAGAGAAGCCTGGAAGTTTTTCAATGAAATGTCAAATAAATGTCCGCAAAGACAGCAGTATTATAAAGGATTGTATTCCCGTACTATGTCCTATAGTTTTTTACTTTAAAAAATATATATTAAAAATGAGCTCACCCAATGTTTTGCCCCCACCTGGTGTTCAAGTCATCTGGTACAGGAATAACATGTCTGACTATCCGTAATATTTTTCACAAACAATTTTATAAACAGACAATCTTCTAAGGGAGTGGAGATTATATGCTCTATAAACAAGAAGCAATCTCTACAGTTTGGAGTACAAATAACACACACCATTAATTCCTAAAGAGTGAAGCTGAAACACCATGTGGTGGTGGGGCAGGAATTCTGCTCTATCCAAGGCCCTGACCCCCTTTCTGCTCTATGTCCTAGCGATGCTCAGGCCTTTCAGGGGCTAAAGAGTAAGGCCAGCCCAGCAGAGCCTGGTCACAAGGCTCAGAATGAAGTTGAGGGTTGCTGGTGGGGTACAATTGATGAATCATCTCCCAAGTGCGGAGAAGATGGGCAATGTCTCTAGCTACCGGAGAAAACACAGGGGCTAAGTTGGAATCAACTCCAGGGCTGAGGTGTTTCCTTCCGTATTTAAGTTCAATAAAGAAGCTTTCTGCCAAACCAGGCAATACCTGTTCATTTCAGACTTTTCCTTTTTTTTTTTTTTTTTTTCTTTACTTTTTCCTTTTCTTACTCTGTCCCAGCCACCAGGAGCCAGACGTTATTGACAGGGCATCACCACCCACCGAACACACTCAGTTTTCAAAACCATCCCTGGTGACAGTTTCACGGAATCATGCTTCTCAGACTCCAAACGGCTTTGCGCCTCAGGACACTGAAACATTTCTCCTCATTCTTTGGCAATTTAATGTAACTCACACCTCAAAAAAGGAGAGTGAATCACACTTCAATACTCTGCTTTGTGTTTCTCCAGTTGAGAGGAAAGGTCTTGAAGTATAGCACCTTAGCTATTCTTTTCTCCCATAATGAGTTCTTTTATTTAAAGAGAGCTATCTGTCCTGAGTCCCTGGGGTTTTGAGTTCCAGGTGGAGCAGCTGGGGAAATGCTGACGGGACGCACAATGAAAGCTGGAGAGTGGTGTTACTGCCTTTCTTACATTACTCTGCTCTTGAAACTTCAGAATAAATTGCAACCTGTATAATCTTAGTGGAATCAGAATTCTTATTCCCACTGGCATTTTTTCAACTCCCAAAGTTTCAAAAAGAATATCAAAGGCAGATGGATCTTTCTAAAACAGCACTCAGCATCCTCCTCCTAATGCTATTTTCTTTTCTCTGCCCTTAAAACTGTTTCTTCCCTGATGAAGACTCCGATGTGAAATCTGCCCTTAGGCACTTTGTCAGGATGGAACTCACCCTCCACTCCTGCCTCAATGACTTTCCATGCAGAACCCAAAATCCCTTATGCCAGCTTTTCTACTCCTAAACTATCACACAGTGCCTCCGGATTTTTCCATGATAGAAAACAGAAACTAAGTTGAAAACGATAACATAAAAATATTTTACTCTAGTGATGGTTGATTCCTGAAGTTAACTGAGTCAAGAAAATCTGGTTCTCCCGAAATTAGAAACTAAAAAGGAACAGTGTAACTCTCAGCAACTTTTTTTTTTTTTTATTTGACAGACAGAGATCACAAGTAGGCAGAGAAGCAGGCAGAGAGAGAGAGAGAGAGAGAGAGAGGAGGAAGCAGGCTCCCTACTGAGCAGAGAGCCCGATACAGGCTCGATCCCAGGACCAGGACCCCGGAATCATGACCTGAGCTGAAGACAGAGGCTTTAACCCACTGAGCCACGCAGGCACCCCTCCCTTAGCAACTTTTAATTATAGATCAACTGTAATCCAATTATTTTGGACTAATCAACAAGAAAATATACCTATAAGAGAGCATACACAATTAGAGAGAAATTGGTAGATTTTTGCTCAAACTAAAAAGCAAAAAAATCAGTATATGATTAAAGATAGAGAGGAAGATGAGTTCAACCCCTTTTAAGTCTTTCTGGATCAAGCGAGGAACATACACATAAATAAGTAATGAAATCAACATGGTAATTTTGGTTCTTTTGCCATCTGGACAAACTGCAGCTGCATATGAACCTGTCCAGGGTTTTACTGAACCAGTCACTGCCTCTTAGATGTGTTATACATTCCCATTATATGCTAGTCACTATGTATTCTCATGCCTCCTCAATCCACAAGGCACTATACAGCACAGTGGCTAGAAATATGGATTTTGGAGTTAGACTGCCTGGTCTCAAATCCTAGCTCTGTTCCTTACTATGTGGTGTTTACCAGAAGGACCCTGTTCTTTGCCCTGATGCTGGACCTTGTGACTTCAACAGTCTTCAGAACACTTGAACTTTTAATGACGTTCTACCCAAATCTACCCCTGAAGCCTCTTGGCAGGAGCCCATTGGAGGGAGGTGAAAGAGATCAGGGTGCTTAGTCCCTTGGCTCATTTCCAGCATGGGCTAACAGTGCCCCTGTCCAGAGTTCATGGCTCTGTCCAAGGTCCAACTGGCTTCACATATGTCTCTCTTCTCCCGAGTTAGCCCATTTTGTAAACAAACCCTCCAACTTAACTATTCTCATGTGTCTTCTGTGCTCTGTTTGGACCCTGACTGATAAACAGTATGACTCAGGATGAATTACCTAACCTCTCCATGCCTCTATGTATAAAATGGAGATAATAATATGAACTTAACTCCTAGACTTGTGAGGATTAAATGAGTTAATAATGCACATGAAATATTTAGAACAATGCCTGGCATATAGTAAGCATAATTATTTTATTTTTATTTCTATCACCATCATTGTCAAATCGGACAGCACTAGAGACAACAAAGGTGACAAGAGCCATTGTCCTCTAGGAACTAACCACCTGATTCATAGCCATGCTGAGTTATTTGTGGAGATCTGTTTTTTTAAAGAGAGGATCCAGAGAAATCTGATAATTACTACAGATGGTAGCTTCAGGGAAATCCCGGGATGATTTAACAACAGTGGGCAGTTCTGATCAATGATCATTACTAGGGTTCCCATTCCTAGTGGTTTAGTCCTTTACTCTGCTTTTTCTCAAAGCCCTTTTGATACATCTTAACCTAGATTCATGAATGAATAAAAAATGACTCTAACTACAAACATAACCCCTCATTTAGCACTTTATTTAGAAAAGAAAACTGATTTTACCAAAATAAACTTTTAGGCCATTTAAATGTGGACCATGCATAAGAAAAATAAGTGGGGTAAAAATATTGAAGCCTTTTAGTCTTGCTCAAGGGACTCTCACCTAACCATTTGGAGAGATTTATTTCTAACTGAGGCTTCCTAAATCCAAGAAAGAATATTATTGTATTCTCTCCCTAGAGAAGGGAAATGAATCTTGATTTTTAAAAAAAGAAGAAGAGAGAAAACGGAAGTCTCCCATCCATTCTGCAGACTGATTTATAGTACCCATTAGGTTCAGGGAAATATGAATTCTATGTGTCCAAAGCATTTGACCAGGACTTATACTCCATTCCAAGAGTGATAATAAATGGGAATGGGGTCCTTATACCTCAAAAGAGGGAAACTTATAAGAGATTATGTGTGCCCAAGTTAAATTGAGAGAGTCCCATTCCCCTGGCAGAACGAACAGCTAAATCCATCCATTTAAAAATTGAAATCTTTGGGGGAAAAGAAACTAGATCTCAACACTAAATATTTTATTTCATCTCCCTGAGACTCTATTTCCTGTAAAATGAGAGGGTTGAACCAGATGGTCCCTGAGATTCCTTCTAGTACTTTATTTCCAGAATTCAGTGAATTTTAAATTGGATATTACAGATATCAAAGAACCTCCTTCTCAGCCGCAGATTCTATTACAAAGAAACAGATGAAGGCTACATCTTAGTTGTGAAAGGATCAAAGTTACTTTTTGATTTCTTTCTTTTTTTTTTTTTAAACATCCCAGAGTGAGTTTCTGATCCTTGAGTCCAAATATATATTTTAAACCCATCCAGTTTTTCAAACTCCTGGTGAACAAATTCAGATAAAAGAAATGATTTATGAGTAGTATGCCAAAGGCCACTTCATTAACATGTCCAATTAGGAAACCCACTTGGAAGACTGAATTGAAATCAGGATGAAAAGACATTTTGAGCAATGAGAAAACAAGTCATTCACTGAGAGAAGTACTTGCATCACAGATAGTCAGGAAAGTGCCAGTAGCTGAAACTTATTTTAGAAAACTGCAGATCAACAAGAGAGCAACACTCCAAAAGAAAAACGGGCCCAAGATTACAGTTTATAAGAGAGAAATGGAGTGCCTGCTTAGTGCAGTAGGCAGCATGTTAGTCTCGTAAGAGAGAAATGGCCAGTGAGCATTAAAAGATGCTCAGCCTCATTAATAATCAGGGAAATGCTGATAAAAACAACAAAGATCATGTCACTCTTAACACGGGCAAAAATCTAAATGACTGACAATACCAGGGGTTTGGTGACACATGCGGCTGGCTGCAATATAAATAAAAACAAGTGCGTCGGAGAGAAGATCTAATGAGGCTGAAGACATGCATACACTAAGGTCTAGCAAATTACCGTTTGAAGTATATAATTCAGGGAAACTCTAACATAATAGTTCAAGCTGACAGCTTGCAAGAATATATTTATAATAGCAAAAATTGGGTTGCAATCAAAATGTCTACGCAATAATGAAAAGGTAAATAAATTTGGTATAATCTTATAGTGAGATATTATACAGAAGTTAAAATAAATGATCTACATTGTATGGTGACCAATGGGAGCTACATAAGCACAGCATAACATACAGAGATGTTGAATCGCTATGTTGTACACCAAAAACTAATGCAACACCGTGTGTCAACTGTACTCAAAAAAATTTTTGACTCATAATAAACAAAATAAAAACAAAATGAATGAGCTTTTCGGCCACATGTACCAACATGACTTTGTAAATGTCTTGTTATGTATATTTGCAATTTATTTCATTTATCTAGTGTTACAGAAAATGTACATAATGCTATTATTTATGGATAAATAAGCATGTAGTTAATATATAAAGTTATGGAACAGAATGTATATAGGGTTGATATGTCTGACATCAGGAGAATAAAAACATCTGCTGAAGGAAATGAGGAAAATTGAATAAGAAAGTGTTCACAGAGAAGCCACATGGGTAGCACAGTTGGTTAAGCATCCAACTCCTAGTTTTGGCTCCGGTCGTGATCTCAGGGTCCTGATATCAGGCTCTGTGTTCAGCATGAAGTCTGCTTAAGATTCTCCCTTCCTCTTCCTCTGTCCACCCCTAACTACTGCATATGCACCCTCTCTCTCTCTCTTCCTCTCTCTCTAAAATAAATAAATCTTTTTAAAAAATAAATAAAGGGCTCACAAGGTCACAAGGATAGGGGATTTCCATGATGTTTTGTTATTTTTAAAAAGAGAAAAAAAATGTTCTATGGAGAGACAGAGAAATGCTCTATGGATGGAGTAGAGAAATTGTAAGAACACCTTGTGGTAACAGAAAGTAAAGAAGTACCCAACAAAGATGGGGCCTGTAGAAAGGATGTAGAAGTCATCTGGAAGGAATTACCAAAGGCCAAATCTAGGACATTTTGAGTGACAAAATAATGACAGTAATGGATTATAACTTACAGAATACAGCAAATTCCATGAGTGCATACTGATGTTAATAAACAAGTAAGTGGGAGAGAGGCATGATGAAAAGAGAAAAATCATCAGTTGGCAAACACCAAAGTAGTAATTGTTACATGCAAGAATCACCAATGGATGCTAAAATGAGTAAGTAAAGATATGATGAGAAACAAGTTATGTTCAAAGTCTCAGTGTATTTCTCCACAAGATAGTTACTAATATTTACTAATTACAAAGAGCAGAAGACTAACTTCACAGTTGAAAAAACCTGGAAAACATCTCCTTCGCCAAGTAATGGAATGTATCAACATTGAAAGCTTCTTGGTACTGTGGTTATGTAAAGTGTGAATACATTTGAGGAATCTCAGTAAAGAGTTTATGCAGACTCTATTTTTTGCAATTTTTTAAATCTAAAATTATTTCAAAATGAAATGTTTTATGAATAGCTGAAGCTAACATAACAAAAAAGTTTAAAGGTAAGGAAGTATCTATTATTTATATTCTGTATGTTTAAAATATTTTATAGTGATAGAAAAAATGAAGGATGTATAAACTTAAAATCTGAGTATAAGGAATTAGAAAGTCTAAAGAGATACTGTTATCACATAGCAATTTTTAAACAATGAGTCACTGCAGAGAGGGACCAGGTTTGTATCTGCTGGTCAGAAGCCTTGATAAAAAACTAGAAATACAAACACTAGCATGTCAAGTGGTCCTGGTCTTCTGACTCTACAATAAGCAAAATGCGTGATGTTAATTTCCTGTTCCCCAGCTGGTTTTCTCCTATGGTTTGTGTTAATTTCACTACTACTCTAATATTTTTCCTGATTTGCTTTCTACCTAATTCCTCACCAGCCTAGAGGTCTATGGCTTAGTTTATTTTGCAGCTTTAGAAGTAACTCAATTTGTAGGAAAAAAAAAACATCAGAACAAAAAATAGAGAAATCATGTGTACAGACTAGCTTTAAGGAGATGATGAACTGAACTCTGAAATGGTGAACTCAAATGGTTTCATCATACCTTCGAGTGGAGATGCTCTTCCAGCAGGTGTGTATGAAGGTCTGGAATTTGGGACTGCTATTAGAATATGACCTGGGTATTTGGGGATTATCCACAGTAAGTCGTGTGAAGTGATAAGACCACTAAGATTTGTGAACAGACCTTGGAAAACACTCAAATTTAAGGAGCAGGAAAAAGAGAAATCAGTCTTTATTGGGAAGGTAGTAATGGAACTGGAATTATGTTTTATTACCAGTAGTGTTAAATGATGTAAGAAATTCAAGAAAGATGAGAATGGAGGAAAAACAAGCAAATGTGAGTATTAGAATGTGGGCTTCGGGGCACTGGATTCAGCAGGATAGTTGAGAGGGATTGGACTACAAAAAGCTAAGTCCAAAGTGAGTGGGAATAAAGGGAAAGGAGTGGATAAGTGGAGATGGAGTGGATATAGGGGAGACGGAGGAAGGTGAGCTGAGTGGCAGCCTTTATGGAAAGCTGCACTAAGGGAAGGACTCTAGAAAAAGATCCATGAGCATGCATGTAAGAGAGGAGAAGGAAACTGTAGAGAAGGAGGAAAAAGTATGCCCTAGAAGAGCAGAGCAAAGCCAGGGAGGAGCTGAGAGACCGTGCAGTCCATACATAGGTGGAGAGGTATGCAAGAATGGAGAGCTGAACCCACCATCTTCCGTGCAACAGCAAGAGAAAGATTGAAAGTGAGAATCTGGGAGGCAGAGAAGAGGGACACTGAAGAAACCTTCACCAGGAGCCTTGTAGAGGTCAGAATCAAAGTCACCTGCTGAATAAGGAGTACAGAGGAGAAGCTGAAAGAAAGTAGAATGGTCGAGGGGAGGGGCACCTGAGTGGCTCAGTGGGTTAAGCCGCTGCCTTTGGCTCAGGTCATGATCTCAGGGTCCTGGGATCGAGTCCCACATCCGGCTCTCCGCTCAGCAGGGGGCCTGCTTCCCTTCCTCTCTCTCTGTGATCTCTTCCCTTCCTCTCTCCTACTGTGATCTCTCTGTCAAATAAATAAAATCTTAAAAAAAAAAAAAAGAATGGTCGAGGGGAAACTGCAATTTTAAAGAGCGTAAGTATAAATCAACTGCTACCCCATTTTCTCAATTGATTGTTAAACAGGGTGGATTGAAAAGGATCGATTCATATAGGATTTAATAAGGTTGCTTGTGGGGGCGCATGGGGGGCTCAGTTGTTAAGCATCTGCCTTTGGCTCAGGTCTCGATCCCAAGGTCCTAGGATCGAGCCCCACATCAAGCTCCCTACTCAGCAAGAAGTGTGCTCCTTCCTCTCCCACACCCCTGCTTGTATTCCCTCTCTCACCATCTCTGTCAAATAAATAAATAAAATCTTTTTAAAAAATTAATAAGGTTGCTTGTGCACTGGTTTTGTAACTTCATTCCAATAACATACTGGAATGGATATCAATAACCTTGTTTGGTCAGTGAAGAAATCAAGGTGTGACAGTTAAAGTCAAATCAAGATAGAACTCGGTTGTTTTCACCTCACTTTGTTCACTCTAAGTACTTTGGAAGACCATGCTACTTTATACCAACTATATGCAGCCAAGCAATTTTTTTTAAAAGCTCTCAGAGAAAGCTGCCAATGTGTGTCAACAAACTCGTGCCTAATAATCTTATTAGTTGAGCAAGAGTCTTCACTCAATTTGTTACATTGTTAGATGGGGGTTGGTAGCAGGTGGTAGGTAGTGAAAGCAGCTCCTTACAGCTAAAAGCTGTTGGTAAGAGCATTTATATTGTAAAATGATGAATGACATAATACTCAATTTGGGGAAGGTGGCTGAGTCTAATAGGGTGACCCAAGGGTCAAACTCAGGCTTAGTCCTATTCAACATGTCCTGTGATGCTTTCAGCATGCATAAAAAATGTTAATAGAATCTGAAGATGGGGCACCTGGGTGGCTCCCGTGGTTAAGCGTCTGCCTGTCTGCCTTCAGTTCAGGTCATGATCCCAGGATCCTGGGATGAAGACCAGCATTAGGTTCCAGGGAGCCTGTTTCTCCCTCTCCCTCTTCCTCCCTCTCCCTCTGCCTGCTGTTCCCCCTGCTTGTGTGCAATATATATATATATATATCTCTGTTCTGTCAAATAAATAAATAAAATCTTTTTTAAAAAAAGAATCTGAAGATAATCATAACTGATAAGTGACAAAAATGCTAACAAGGCAGGGGCAAGAAGGTAAAAGGAATTCGATATGGTTTAAGGTTTAAAGTGAAGAGAGTAAGGAGTTGCATAAGGTTTAAAGTGAAAATATTTTTTCACTAAAAAAGTAGTGTAATTGTATAATGTATAGAATTGCTGAATCATCGTTGTATACCTGAAACTAATATGACATCGTATGTCAACTAAACTTCAATTAAAAAGAAAAAAAAAAAGATTGGCCAACTAACATACTGTAGTAAGGAAGAACTCCTATGCTCTTTGAGGAGGACCAAGAAGAACCTAGAAGATGATCTGAAGAGAGGTAGCAAGTGTAAGTGCAGACAGGACAACAAACTGTCAACCAAAATGTTCAACTGAGTTAAAATTGCAACTGGCATGCTATCACTCGCTTAATAAAGAAGTGGGAGAAAGAATGGATTTATGAATTTGTGGACATATAAAACATGGACACACACAGAATATTTCTGAGAGGACAGGGAAGAAAATAATACCCCTGATTACCTCCTATGTAGCAAACTGTGGCCCACAAGCTACATCCAGCCTCCAGATTGTTACATTCAGCCCCATGTTACTGAAACTGTGAATATCTTTAGGCTAAGTGTAAACACTTGGGTTTAGCATAAGCCTTGTCATTCTCCAATTTGCCTTATACTGAGCTGATTTCACACATTTATCTGCCTGGCCCTTGGAAGGAATTTTATTGGCAGCATCACATATGCCCACACACACAGATACAGCCATACAGAGAAACAGAGAAGCATAGAAATGGGGCCCTTACAGATATGCGTGGATATATTTTGAAAGGCTAACAACAATGAACTGAGTAGCTAGATTATGGGTGACTTCCTCTATTTCTCACATTTCTAAATGCCCTTCTCTAAACACATAGCGTATTTATATGATAAATAATAAGAGACGGTTGATCTTAAATTCATGTTTAAATTAACATCAGTTAGCACTCTCTAACCAAACACAATCACAGACCTTCCAGGGAGTATTAGCCTGATAGATCTGCCTTTCTGTTACCCCTTTGCAACCTCTCCGCTATCCCTTTGTACCTGTTTCCAACACGAGCCAGGACGGGTGACTATATAGTATAGGTTGATGATACACATTAACCAAAAAACATGCCAGCTCACATGGTGTGTAAAGGAACCCTTTAAGAAGATTTTTTAAATTTTCATTTTCATAGGTAATATTTTCATGAGTTGTTTTTAAACTATTAAATTATAACCTACTCCCCAGATCATCCAGTTCCCCAACAGAGAGGCAACCAAACTTACCAGGTTTTGTATGTATTATTTCAGAGGTGGCCTATGCAAAAATGTAATTATAAATACATAATCTTTGGGGAAATGTTACACATAGCAAGCCCATTGGATTTATCTGAGTATATAAAAATAAATTTAAAATGGTTTTTGGTTGTTTTGTTTTGTTTTTACGTAATGTGACGTAAGTCACTTCCAATTTATTGTGGAACAACATGGTACTTGCTACAACAGTTACGTGTTCATTTCATTATCATGGCGGTCACAGGCACCAATGGTTTTCTTGCTCTTCCTGGTGCAGGGGAGAGACAAGCTCCTAACAAAATATTTCAGCGAGGCAAAGCCACTGCCTTAGTGCTTTTAATGATATTCCTCTAATCTGATAATAATTATTATCCTATTCCTTTCCTGTTGCTGACAAAAAGCCTATAAAGGATAGCTAGTTTCAAAGTGCAATGGGCTTGATTGTGAAAATATGCAACCTTATGATTTTAGTGACAATTTATCTTAGTCAGAGCTAAGCGAATTCAAATCCAATCCATCATATTTCTACCTCCAAATCTCCTAAACAATCCTGAAAAGACACGGTTGTGTCTGCTGTTGCAAAGTCATTTATCATTTTTAAAAGAGGAGAGAGTGAGAGTGTTTTCCCGCATAATTAAAGAATCAAGAGCTCCCCATGAGGATGTTGGGATTCTAATTGTGGCAGGTGTCTCTGCCCAGGGAGTTGGGAAAGAGGTTTGGATGTGAGTACATGAAGGTCCAGGTGAGATAAACATCCTTTCTTTAACAACCCAGGCAAAGGCCACATTCGAAGGGATTAGGAAAGAGGCATTCCACCTTACCCTCAGGATGTTATGGCATGACTGGTGACCTCTGTAACCTGGTCCCGACTCCGGGAGAAGAGGGTGTCTAGGAAGCAGGGGCCAGCTCTCTTCTCTCTCCTCCTCCTTACCTCCTCCAATCTAAGTGGTGTGGTTGACACATGCTGAAAGGTAAGGCTGTCACACAAATCTCCTCTCCAAGAGCCTGCCAGAATATGGAGCTGTGACAGGAAATGTCGTGACACCCAAACAGAAGTCTCCCTTGTGATTTTCAGCTGTCACTATGCAGGGTGGCAAGGATGCCTTCTACTTATTCCAGAACTTGGGGTGTTGACTTTCCCTGACTCCTCTTCTGGCCAACCCTCTCCCCCGCCAGCTCCAAACTGGGAGCCCATACTATCAACTCCTTAGAAGGTGAGTCCACACTGTGCTAAGAACCAGAAGTCAGGCAGCAGGGGTCAGTCAAATTGCTGCGAATTCTCACAATCCACTCTATTTCATTTTGCTTTGCTCTGGGCTCCCTGGCTCACTCCTCACATGCCTCTACATGCCTTGAAAATACACCGCCCCTACCTTTAGGAACAAACCCTTGGCTTTCCTGAAGCCAACACCTCTTTAATGAGATGTTCTATCATTGTTCTCACTCTCAAAGCTTCTTTCTTTAGCAAATCTAAAAACAGACATCAGGAAGAGATTAAAGTTAAGCATATCTACTTCAGGATTTTGCCAATCACTTCCACTCACCCACCCCCACTCCTACTCCACTCTGTGTCCTCAGGGCTTAGAGTTGACAGCAGACACAAACAGCATAGCACAGTTTAAGGGCAGGGCATGGACACTGTCTACCCTCACCAGGGGACTCAGGAAAAGTACTATTGTTTCAATGGCCACATGGCACCTGCCACCTTTTCCCTGTTAAAAGAGACACCAAAAAATGTGCATTTCTATTTGTTGTAAAAATGTTTACCAAGTAGATTAATCACCTTCATTCTACTTTTAACCAATTAAGGGAGTATGTGCCATCTGAAGTATAATGTGGTGAGACAGGCTCTCTTTGTCTAAGTGAACACGTATGATTTTCCCTCAACGAATGTGGACAAATCACATAGATGCATAACCCAATAGGCTTGCTTTACACAGGACAGGCATTAAAAAGACTCTTAGATTTGGGGTGCCCAACTAACTGAAAGCAAAGACAAAACATGATAAGGGAGAGGAAGAGTATCTAAGTAACCCTAGAATGGCCTTGCCCCCCAAGGGCTATAGGGCTGGAGAAAAACTAGAGACCTGGAATTCAGGTTTTGCCTTGCAAAAACAATGTCATACAAATCTTCCCTGTCTTATGATAGGGTTATTTCCCAATAGACCTATTGTAAGTTCAAAATTTCCTAAGTTGAAAATGCATTTAGGGCACCTGGGTGGCTCAGTTGGTTGAGCGACTACCTTCAGCTCAGGTCATGATCCCGGAGTACTGGGATCAAGTCCTACATCAGGCTCCAAGCTCCATGGGGAGTCTGCTTCTCCTTCTGACTTTCTCCCCTCTCATGCTCTCTCTCTCGCTCTGAAATAAATAAATAAAATTTTTAAAAATTGCATTTAATATACATAACCTACCAAACATGGTAGCTTAGCCCACCTTACATGTGCTCTGAACAAATAGCTACCACAAAGCCTACTCTATGACCAAAACTTGAATAGATCACAGTATGGTGCAGAATGGTTGTTAGTCTATTTACTAGTTGTTGACCCTCGTGATTGTGTAGCTGACAGCAGAACAGTTCACTGTGGCTGCCCAGCATCACAAGAGAGTATGGTGCCACGTATCTCTAGACCAGGAGAAGCTCCAAATTCAAAATTCAAAATTCAGTTTCTACTGAATGTTTATCACTTTGACACCATCGTAAGGTTAAAAAAGCATAAATTGAATCATTATAAGTCAGAAACCACTGGTAATGGGATAAAGAATGTTATCATAAGAAAAACAAGAGAAACAACGGTTTCAAGACTAGTGGTTGGGGATAATCTGAAATTAGGAGGAAATGCCCTGCCTAATGAGAGTACCCACATTTCTTTCTTTCTTTCTTTCTTTCTTTTTTTTTTTAAGAATTTATTTATTTATTTGACAGAGAGAGATCACAAGTAGGCAGAGAGGCGGCGGGGGAGGAAGCAGCCTCCCCACCGAGAAGAGAAGAGAGCCCACTGCAGGGCTCGATCCGGGGACCCTGAGATCATGACCCAAGCTGAAGGCAGAGGCTTTAACCCACTGAGCCACCCAGGTGCCCCAGTACCCACATTTCTAAAAGGACTTCTGGGAAAACCGGAGTGAAGACCGGCATGGGCAGACATCGCTCTAAACAGCAGCCCAGTCTCCAAGGCCAACATCAGCCATTCATCCAAAAAGAACAACTGAATTCTACAGCTGCCAGCCTCACCATGCCGTTGGCTTTTCCCTGGCCTCTCACTGCCTGCCCATCTCAAAGATAAGATACCTTCCCATCCTCTATTCCCTCTGCACCCAGTATAGGCTCCTGGACCACACAAGCCATTTGCTGTAGCCCAGGCTGCCTGTGCATGGTCATCTGACTGACCATCTGGGCATTTGGTGGGTTCAGTCCGCACACTTCCTTCAAAAATACCTCTCCCCTGAGCGAAGGATGCTGTGGAATGCTAACATACCTCTGAACATAAGTCTTTGTAATTTCACCCAAACCTACCCAATACAGAGAAATAAAACAAAACCGCCCAGTAAATATGACAGTTGGGGCCATAACTGTTCCAGATGAAATTTGAAATTCCATATGAAATCTGAGTCATTAAGGACCATGATAGAGGGGAAGTCGGTGGTATGGGAGAGAAGGCATCATAGGGTGATTTAAATTGACATCCATCTGGAAGCAAAACAGTCTGTTAGTGTCAAAATGTGTGGCGCATACAAATTTTGTGTGTAATTATCAGATACAGACATTGTTTATTGCTATTCAGAGGCCTTATTTTTGGTGACAGCTTCATTCCATTAGAAAAGAATCCTGTTCACCATTAAACTACTTCCAGCTGGTCAGAGACACCACCAACCTAGACGGGGACTTGCAACTGAGATGAATGTGCCTGGGAAAGGAATCAAAATGGGAGGCTGAGTTATACTCCAAGGACTCTCTAGGCACTAAGTAACCCCTAACAACACTCCTGCTCTTTCAGGATAATTTTTCTGCCACGGTGCATTTGGCTGGGAAACATGTGAAGCCATTTTTCCTGATAAGTATTAGATGAAAGTTTCAACTGATTTTTTGCTATCATCTGAAGGTCTCCATTGAATACATAAGACAGCCAGCATTTAGAGCTGATTTTGAGGACTTCCTTATAAGATACTCCTTTCTCCCTTCTACCGTCACACTGTGAGCTGAGCAGAGTGCTTAAATCATGTGTATCTGAACAAAGTAAATGTTGACTTTAAAGCAATTGAGGGAAGGAAATGTTCATTACTTTCTTTTGCAATTGGAAGGCATATAATTATGAAATTTTTTTAATTTAATTTGAAAAATTAAATCATTTGATTGAAAACAAAATAAGCATTTTAGTCTCATATCTGTGAAACAGCCACCAGATGATCTGAAGGCAAAAAACGGCCTGGACATCGTATTATTTAATCATTTTCTAAATAAACAACAACACATGTCCCAAACCTGCAAGTCTAACATACATGTACTTTGTCAGCTAGACACTGAAACGTGAGACTAAGGAACAGAAGGTAGACAATTACTTAATGGCACAATATGGTTGTAACCCTAAGAAAAATGCCAAAGAGCTTATGAAGTCCCTTCAGACACCGGCCAGAAAAAAACCAGAACTTCTCTGACCAAACCAACAATCTGTCCTGCAAATTAAGAAGGACTGACGGGCCCTTCCAGGCCACCACCCTGCCTGAAGACAGAGCAAACATCATTCCAGAGAGACAAGAATCACCTGTTTGTCAAAATAGCTACAGGAGAGACCTCCACTTGCTCCCCAGAGCCATCAAGATGCCTGCACTCTCCACTGCCACCACCTACCACTTTTCATCCAGCCTGAATCCTTTCTGCTGTGACCCAGCTCTGGTCCCTCATGGTTTAACCTTAGTGATGACAAGGGACAGTCAGGCCATCCCCACCTTCTCACACTACTAATCTCCCATGTGCTTAAGACTGTTTTATGCCCAATTGCAGACTTTTTCTCAGTGATTTAGCCCCAGCCCTTTGGCATCAGGCCTACCCATTTTTAGCTCTTGCTTCACACCTATAGTAGTCCTTTGGACAATCATGCTGCCTCCTCCTAAGCAGAGTGCAGGCCTGGACACAAGGCCCCAGGGGTGTGCAGACAGTGCTGATTAGAATAAGCTTGTTTCCCAACAGACCAAGCAGAGATAAAAGAGGAACAAAGACTAGATATGGAAAGTCCCAACAGCCTTCCAGGCTTTGCTTCTAGTCTATCCCAAACACCCTGTCTCTTCTTTTGCTTAGGTTGGCTCCACTATTTTGAGACTTGCAAACTTTTTCTCACAAATACAATATTCTGTGTTTAACAGCTGCTCCCAAATACAGCTGCTTAAAGGCTGGCAAGACCCAAGTACAGAGCAAGGCAGAAAGAAGTTCTTAACAGCAAAATATCAAAACATTTGGCTACTGACCCTGTCTGGAGACTATGTCCTAGAAATTCCCTCTTCCATCTTTGACCTCCCACCACTTCAGCTTCATGACTCCTGCAGATTTGAGGCTCCTGGCTGACTCTACCTAGATGACTGATCCAATATTATCTTCACTAATAACAGCCAACTTAACATGCCCACCTGCACAGCCATGACCTCTTCCCCAGCCTTTGCTAGGGTTCCAACCATCTATTCCAGTGCCAACATTTCACAGAAGCTGAGAAAAATATGAAGTACATCTAACCATAAAGCCCTAATACTGTCTGTTCACTTGACTTCTGCTGAATCATCTACAACTTACCCCAGAGTCACTGAATTCCGCAGCAGTATCTAAATCATGAAGGAATTTGCTATGCCAATATTTAGCAGTGTAACCTTTAGCTGAGTGTTTTATGATCCCCTAGCTCTGTTTCCTCAACTGTTTTCAGAGTTTGTTTCTCTCAACACCAGCACAGTGGCCCAGAACCTTGACGGCCAAATTACAAGACTTCTCTTAAGTGTCTGATCTCAGTTTCCTTCTAAGAAGGTACTTATTTTTTTTTTTTAAAGATTTTATTTATTTACTTGACAGAGAGAGATGACAAGCAGGCAGAGAGGCAGGCAGAGAGAGAGGAGGAAGCAGGCTCCCTGCTGAGCAGAGAGCCCGATGCGGGGCTCGATCCTAGGACCCTGAGACCATGACCTGAGCCGAAGGCAGTGGCTTAACCCACTGAGCCACCCAGGCGCCCCAGAAGGTACTTATTTTAACTTCATGACTACTAACAGAAGGAATAGCTTCTAGGCAATACGCCTTAAAAAGGCTGTTCCCTAGAAACATGCGGCAGTTTTCTGTCTTATCAAAAAAGAGTCAAACTGATCCTTCTGAATATGCAGAATTTCACTTAACATGTGAATCCTACTGAAACTCCAGTTTTCCTAACCGAAAAACCATTTTTAGCATTTTGACACATATTTTTATTTCTACACTACATAAGAATGGTATCTGTAATGATTTCCCTTCCTCCCTTCCTTTCTTTCTCTCATTCCCCTCAAGTTCCAATGTTTCCTGAATGTCCTCTGAATTCTTCTGTTTTCGTCTTCATTTACTTCCCCTAACCTGAGTCCCTGCTATCCTGGCTACTTTTACCTTTTCAAATTCCTATTTAGGAAAAACTTAACCAGGTTTTATTTTCATTAAATTTCCCATCAATCTGGGGCGCCTGGGGGGCTCAGTGGGTTAAAGCCTCTACTTTCAGCTCAGATCATGATCCGGGGCTCCTGGGATCGAGCCCTGCATCGGGCTCTCTGCTGAGCGGGGAGCCTGCTTCCCCCACTTCTCTCTGCCTGCCTCTCTGCCTACTTGTGATCTCTGTCTGTCAAATAAATAAATAAAATCTTTAAATAAATAGATAAATTTCCCTGAGCGTTTACCTTATATTTCGATAACCAGTCATATCAGAGGAGAGGTAACACGACTTTCTTGGGCAATTCTGTTGTACATATTTTGTATCCTATCCTATTTCTAGACCCTCCTCTGTAGTCTGCTCACATTTGCTGGGGACGTTACACCCAATCCGTTATCCAGAAAATGGAAATATAATACTAAGTGATTTATTGTAGCCCCCATTTCTTTCATAATGTCACAAAAATTTATAACACTTAAAAAGCCAATGATCCCTGAGGTCATTTATCTTCTAGAAAGAACAAGTTTGCTCTTGTGGAGCAGAATCTGTATCAGGTGTAGTTCTTACGTTATAAGATATGTACCTTTAATGCACAACATCAAGGCAGCCTGCCAGTACCCAGCATCCATTCGGTGTCCTGATGGTGCAAAACCCATTAGATGAAGGCAGGTGGGCTTTTACCATTCAGAGGTAAGGACCAAGTGTTTCAGCAATTCACTTCAGCCTCAATGTCAGATGTGGTTTCACAGAGAGATAATGATCCCCTTCAAACAATAGGAAATAACTGAGAAAAGTTATTATGTCACTGTTAAAAAATGTCCTTGATTATCCCACCCTAGCTGTTACCTAATCTGAGTTTTATTTCTAAAGGCTCCTGAGTGGGAAGGCTTAAGCGCTTGCACATACCTAGCTCATGAAGTAATTGCCTTCAACGCACGCCAGCTATTGGTAGCCGAATGTGAGCAACTGGGGAATAAGGGGCTGAGGTAACTGAGGAATGAGGTAGCAGTCAAAGAAGTTACAAATCTACACCCAATCTGGCAGAGCTCTTACCCCCCAACAAAGACAAGGATTCAGCACAGGAGAGCTGTTTACAGAACACCAGCTGGCCTGATGCGACTTCTCCCAGCGCCATCTGCCTCCAGAGAGGCTCTCACCTGGGCTCAGGCGGCTTCCGACAGGAGCCCCAGGCAAGGGGCAGTTGTGATCCCGGCCGCCAACCGCCACCTCCCCAGACGGCCTCCTTGGGGAGCAACCAGTTGTCCAGGTATTAGATTCACTCCCTCACCCTCAGGCAAGTGTGAAACTAACCTTCTCTGATGACCTTCTTTCAAGCCTTCTGCTCCCTCTCAGCTCCTGTGAGTTAGCAGTTCTCCTAAATTCCTGATAAAAAGAAGCAATGCAAACATATTTCCTATCACTGAAAATCAACCCTTCCACATCCCCCCCCAACAAAACATTATACATCCCTTTGAAATGATGATGTTATTACACTTCTTGACAAAAGAAAAAAGAAAAAAATTCATTTAGATGATTACATTGAAAGTGCGGATTGTAACACATTAATCTGACAGTGTTTTTTAAATAACTGTTTATGTATTTTTTTAAGGCATTAAAACGTCTGTAAGGGATTACATCAAATATTAGCTGTGGTCATCTCTGGAAAGTGGAATTACAAGTTATTTTTTCATTTTGCCCGCCCTTGTTTTCTAATTCTTTGATGAATACGTAATATAACTGTAATGTTTTTAAATAATAAGATAAAGAAATTCAGCCTCAAAATATGTGGATTCTTTTTTCCTTCTTTTATGTTGGGGAATTTTGAGACAGCAGTCGTTGAACAGGGGCACTACAGTTCCCTAACTCTGGGAGAAATCTCCATTGGCCACAAGAGTTCCTAAGTGCTCTGCGCCCCGCAAAGGAACAGAAGAGCCTTATAAAGAAAATTGAGGCCTTGAGGAACCACTGATTAAACACAGAAGAATTTCAGGAGGCTTGAAAGGGGAGGTCCAAGTAACATGGCTTTAAAAAGTTGTTTAAAGGAAATAAAAGTACCTTTTAAACAAAATATATTGATTCTGAAACTATTACCCTGACCTTTTCTTGATGATCAAAAGTAGATAGAATTTTGTTCATAACCATCGTAATTTTCTTTTTGTATTTTTACCACCACTACCTAATATAAAACATCTGCTGCCCTTGGACTGCCCTCCAATGTGCCTGCTACCCACCACATATCCAAGCCAACGCCTCAACTATGAAGCTGTTTTTAACTATATTCTTTCTGTGCTTCGATCATCTATACAATTGGCTTGGTTTCAATAATATAAAACCTTTATGTGGTTATTTAAAATTTAAAATATATATGGCTTCACCTCCTAAGATTTCAGTTTACTACCAAGGGATCTGCTAGTTGTCCCCAAAATATATTTTTTTCCCTTCCTCCAGAGTAATAGAGCTTCCAGTCTTACCTGGGGCACATAGTCAGCCATAACAAAGGCCACATTTCCTACCCTCCTTGCTGTTAGAAATCACAATGTGACTAGGTTCTAGCCAGTGTAAGACTGATTAATTAATTGACTAATTAATTAATCCCTGAGTGCAACTTATAGGAAGTGCCTGTAAAGAAAGGAAGCATGCTCTTCTTTCCTTCTTTTTCTTGGAAATGTTGATGTGACGGCTGGAGCTCAGGCAGTCCACTGGTACCCTAAAGTGAAAGTCACATGCCTAACCTCAGGAACACAGAACAATAATATACGAATAAACTGGGCCCTGATTTTATGAACCTTCTCTAATGGCCTGGACTGCTTTTCTCTCGATTAATTTTATGTAAGAAATAAATTTCCATCCATCTTAAGTCTTTGCTATTTTGAAGTTTCTGTCACTCACTGATGACCTAATCCTAACTGGTAAAAACAATGACCATAATTTCATTCATTCGACAGATATTTCCTGAGCACCCACTGTGTGCTAAGCATTGTCCTGGCTCTGGAAATACAGCAGTCAACAAAGTAGGGAGGATCCCCCTCTCCTCTTCCCATTGTGGAGCTTGCATTCTAGCTCAACACCCACATCTGGTAGGTGCTAGACTATCTGATGAGCAAGTCAACAACGAACCCTCCTGTTTCTCCTTGTCTTTAAAACGGATTTGGTGCTCATCAATCTGAGAATCTTTGTACAGATAATGCTGAAAGAAAAAAATTCACAACTACTTTTTAAAAGAAGCAAAATTAACTGAAGGTTGCTGGAGGGGAGATGGTAGGGGAATGGGGAAAGTGGGTGATGGACATTAAAGAGGGTATGTGATATAATGAGCACTGGATATAAGACTGATGAATCACTGACCTCTACCTCTGAAACTAATAATACGTTACATGTTAATTAATTGAATTTAAATTAAAAAAAATTTTTTTAAGAAAATTTTTTTAAATTTAAAAAACAATAGTTGAGAGACAAAAAAAGATAAAGCCAACAGGACAAAATGTTAATAATTACTTAATCTAGAAAACGGGTATATTATTCTCTCTTCTTTAGTGTTTGAAAAAATTTTCTAATAATAAATTTTTAAAATAATAAAAGAAACAAAATTTTTAACCAACCTTTCCTGCTACCATACTCCCCAACACTCCAAATTACGTTAAATACATTAACAAAGCCTAACGTTGCCTTGAATTATAATAAACAATGATGGTGCCATGATCAAAATGCTGCATTGTAGTGTTACACAAACTCTCAATGCATCCATTTCCTTATCCACAGTGAGGATATGTATACGACTGTTACAAGAAGTAAATGAGATAATGTCTCAAAACCAGTTAACAAATATTAGCTATATTCAGTTGATAGTAAATATTAATAGCTTTAAAAATACTCATAATCTTTAATTTAGTAATTCCATTTCTGTGATTCTATCCTAAGAAAATAATCCTAAGTATGAGAGAAAATGTTATGAAAAAAGCTGCTCATCCCAGAGTCATTTTTAATAGGTACAAACCACAGATTTAGTGACCTTCCCCTGCCACCCTGAGTTTCACCCAATAGTGAGCTAAGGCCTTGTGCTCTGGCCCAAGCCAAGATCTATAAACCCAAGATGAGCTGGGAAGATATAGACAGGGTTGGGAAGAGGCAAAAAAACAAGTCCAATTTCCTGGCAAGACAGCTTTACCAGAAGGAATAGTTCAAAATGTCAAGTACATCAGGGTAGAGCAGAGTAAGAGAGCCAAAATGAAGCTTGACCCCTGAGATCAAGCTCCTTAAGGGAACATTCAAGAATGTGGATCCTGGAAAGATGCCCTGAGAACGGGTGGGAAAGGGAAGGAAGAATATCTCAGGCACAGTTGGTGGGTGGGCCAGAGTTGCTGAGTCCTGAATAGAAAACAAAATAAACTTCCAACATAGGAGGAATGGCTAAATAAAGTATCGAACACTGTAATAAAATTATTATGTACCATTTAAAAAATACTGATTAGAAAAACTATAGTAATTAGAAGAAAATGTTTGACTATTGTTAGGTACATATGGATATATAAAGATATATACAAGTACATACCACATGCATATGTAAATGTACATATATATATTTATATATGCTTATATATATACTTATATACTTATATATATAAGTATATATGATATATGTATGTGTATATAAACACACATACATACATATTTATGTATATGATAGCAACTATGGCATATGCATAGAAAAAATACTTGGAGGAACCACATCAAAATACTAATAATTGTTTCATTAGGAAAGTAAAGTAATGTTACATTTGCCCTTTTTTATTTATTAAATTTTACTGAATATGTAAGTTTTAAATAAATTTTTAAAAAATTATTTTTATTTTAGAGAGAGAGTAAGCATGAATAGGGGAGAGGGAGAGAGAGAGACTATCGAGCAGACTGCCCACTGAGTGTGGAGCCTGATGTGGGGCTCAATCCCAGGACCAAGATCATGACCTGAGCCAAAACCAACAGTTGGATGCTTGACCAACTGAGCCACCAAGGTGCTCCAGGTAACATTTTTATTTAAAAACTCGGGTGTGGGGGCACCTGGGTGGCTCAGTGGATTAAGCCACTGCCTTTGGCTCAGGTCATGATCCCAGGGTCCGGGGATCAAGTCCCGCATCAGGCTCTCTGCTCAGCGGGGAGCCTGCTTCCTCCTCTCTCTCTCTCTGCCTGCCTCTCTGCCTACTTGTGATCTCTCTCTGTCAAACAAATAAATTAAAAAACTCAGTGTGAGGACAAAAAGAAAATTAGACACATTCATATAAATGTTACAGTGTTATTACTCCAGAAATTTGTTTTTTAATAATAAAATATGTATGTGTTATGCAACAAGCCACATTTTCCATGTCTTAAATCCTGTCCTCTAAATACCAACTGATGAGACTCTGGATAAAGAATGTTCCTCCCGGGGCGCTTGGGTGGATCAGTGGGTTAAAGCCTCTGCCTTCGGCTCAGGTCATGATCCCAGTATCCTGGGATTGAGCCCCACATCGGGCTCTCTGCTCAGCGGAGACTGCTTCTCCCTCTCTCTCTGCCTACTTGTGATCTCTCTCTCTCTGTGTCAAATAAATAAATAAAATTAAAAAAAAAAAAAAAAAAAAGAATGTTCCTCCCTTGGCCTAGTTTTGGCTTTGGGAGAATAAATGTAACTCTTCCCTGACATAGGATATCATTTAGGGAAAAAACTCACTTATGGAATATATGCTAGTGGTCACCAATTACCCGGGTCTTTTCCAAAGGACCAAATAAATCTTATTCATACATTACATGAAGTAACCCAAAAGAAAGCAAAGGCTACAAATATGAGGACTGTTAAATTCCTCACATTATATGTTTCTTCATCTTTATTGGGAACTTCTTAACAGAATGGATATCATTTCAGTCCCCGAACTTACCAGAGCACCAGTTTCTCTTTGATTTTGGTAACTCTATGGTTGTAATCAGAATCAATTAATCCATGCAACAGATTAATCACATGATTATCAATATCAACCACTAAGCCTACCAAAGACTTCCCATGAATTTTCTGAATCAAATGAATTTAGGTAAGTGTTTAGAATAACATTCTTTTATCAAGGATTGATTTTTAATTTAAGTTTTAAATTTTTTCTAAAGCTCCCCTAACAGTTGGGGAAATGTGAATGTGTCCTGGATATTAGATAAGGTGAAAATGCATTTATATGGAAAGGCAGAGACTCTTGACTTTAAGAATCAAGTGGCAAAATAGCAAATGAAGTATGATCTCATTCTAGGAACAAAAATACATATATATGCATAATTGAAGGGGATCTGGAAAGATATATAATGAAAGGTGGGTAGGAATCATCTCTGAATAATAAAAATAGTATTTTATAGTCTTATTTTTTGCTTATTTGTATTTTTAAAATTTTCTATAATACACATATATTGTGTTTGTAATCATAAAAGAAACTATCAACTACAAAAAAAAAAAAAAAGAAAAAAGAAAAAAGAAAAACTCTCCAGGGCTCCTGAGAGGCTCAGGTGATTTAGGTGTTCCACTCATGTCATGATCTCTGGGTCCTGGGGTCAGGTTCCTGGCTCAGTGAGGAGTCTGCTTCTCCCTCTGCCTCTCTCATCACTCATTCTCTCTCTCTCTCTCTCTCTCAAATGAATAAATTTTTTAAAATTTTAATAAAATAAAACTGTAAACTCCCCTTAGAGTAAAAAAATAGATCTCTGCATATCCTGGTTCTAGCTAAGTACAATATTCAGAATAAAATGCCAGAACCCACTAGAAAGCCAGAAATGTGGGACTAGCTTCCTTGTAAGTAAGGAATATAAATTTAAAAAGAAAATTTTATGGGAAAAAAGATGTTCTGCAAGATTCCCTGCCCAAGTTTGCCAGTTCAAAGACTTAACACATTTTGCATAAAATTTTAATAAATAAATAGATTTTAGGGTTGTTTACCCAAACCAAATCCTACTCTGATCATTTTGATGTTCCCCATCATGAATCACAACCTCCCAACAAAACTCTCTAGGCTGCAGCTCTCCATCCTACTATCTGTTTGTAGTGTTCCCTTTAAAATATAACAGCTAGATGAACTAGTGATATTTAAGACTTTTTATATGGTTTGGTAACCCTGAAATATTCATCTGTTATGCTTAAATATGAAGGTAAATTATTCATTGACCACTTCAGCTGTAATGATTCCAAAGCAGCTGTTATTTACCTGGGCAACGGTCCTCAAATTAAAATAATTCTCTGAATCAGCTCTAGGCTCCATGCTGCTACTCCTTATGTTTCACAGATAGGTTGTAGCAGCTCCAAAAGAGGTCTGTGGACCAAGAAGTAAGTAACCATTTTCAAAAGCATCATTATAAACTGTATTTACATTATAGTGAGAGACAGGACAATCAGGTAAATAATTAAAAGTGACAGGTCTGAAATGAAACAAAATGATCCCAAGGAAACAAAAGGCATTTTTATATCACCTTTCAAGCAATATACATATGTGTAAAGAATGTTATTTTTTAGCCCCAAAAGAAAAAGCAGTATAGAAATAAATTATATAGCTCCCTTATACCTTCTAAATTAAAGGTTTGTACCTAGAAAAACGTAAAATAAAATTGTGCCAACTCTAAATATACCCTCCTCAACACTGATAAAGGATTTCCTTGCTTTCAATGATGCTTACTATAATATGACATTTAAGAACCAGAACACAGAATGCCTATGTATAAGTAGGACTCTGCTGAGTTTTTGAATTCCATCCATATAAAAATAAATGGGTCAGTGGATTCTGGTTCTGCCACGGCAGTGTGAGCCCACGATAACCTAGCCCTCCTACTGTTTACAATTAAAAGCTCTGATAAAAATATGGGGGGGGGGGAACTACCTGAGAACTGTGAAAGTAAACAAAAGCAGATGGATTTGGGGGGATGGGTGAGTTTTCCATTCTCTCTTTTCTCAAGCAGCTTTATCCTGAGAATAGGCTCCAGTTTCAGAACAGTGTGTGCTATAGGCAGCTAAAATTCCAATAGAAACGTCTTTTTAGCCACAGGGACCAGAAATCTTGATGCTGTGGGGGTAGAGTGAATGGGAGAAATCCCCAAAGGGAAAGAAACAGAGACGGGGGCTCCCCAACTCTGTGAATGAGCCCTTCATGTAAGGTACAGACTCAAATCAACACAGCAAAGGCACTGACAATTTAAATGAGATATGAACCACCTGCATAAGTCGCAGACTAACCCCTGAACTATGCATGTGCAGGACAGACCCAAAGTGGTACATTAAAGGCTTGACTACTTTAACTGAGATTTAAACCACTGCCCACAAAGGTTAAGAAGAACTTAGCTAAAGTCAGAGCCTAGCTGGGTCGATTGCTTACTAAAGCAAAAACATCAACATTCTCCTAAGAATTATTAAAAAAAAAAAAATTAAAAAAAAAAACCCAAAACCCATACAATATTACATCAATAATGTTCAGGATATAACCTGAAAATACCTGACAACCAAAAAAACCAGGAAAACGTGACAAATTCTTTAGGGAAAAACAGTCAATAGAGGACAACCTCAAGATCACCTAAATGGTGAAACTATCAAAGACTTTTTTTTTTTAAAGATTTTATTTATTTGTCAGAGAGAGCGAGCACAAGCAGGGGTAGCAACAGGCAGAGGGAGAAGCAAGCTCCCAACCAAGCAAGGAGCCCCATGCAGTGCTGGATCCCAGGACCCTAGGATTATGACCAGGGCCAAAGGCAGATACTTTACCAATTGAGACACACAGGCACCCTATCAAAGATTTTCAAAGAGCTACTATAACTATGCTCCATGAGGTAAAACACATTTGAAATGAATGAAAAGAGACAGTAAAGAAACAGAAACTAAAAACAACAACAACTACAAAACACACCCATCTGGAAACTTTAGGACTGAAAAATGTATTATCTAAATTAATATTTTTCCACTGGATGGGTCCAATAGCAGAATGTAGATAACTAAGGGTAATAAAGATAGAGCAACAGTGATTATCCAAATTGAAGAATAAAGAGAAAAGATTGAAAAAAATGAACAAAAGTTTCCAGACTTTAGGACAATATCAAAAAAGCCTAGGATTAGAATTCTACAAAACCATCACTAAAACAAAGAAATTAACTTAACAAGGTGCACAGTTCAAGGTAAATATGCAGTATCAATTATATTCTTTTGTTCCAGCAGCAATTGGAGAATAAAATTTATAAAACTTCTATTTACAATATCACCAAAAATTGTAAAATACATAGGAACAAATCTAGCAAAAGATGACCAAGACTTCTACACTAAAACTATAAAACATTGCTGAAGAAAATTAAAGAAGATCTAAATAAATGGAAAGCTATAGCATACTCATGGATTAAAACCTCATTTTTTAAATGGCAGTGTCTCTAGTACAAACTATATTCCATGTGATACCAAATCAGCAAGTTTTTGTTTTGTTTTGTAGAATTTGACAGTCTGATTCCAAAGTTTATATCATAATGCAAAAGATCTAGAGTGATCTGGGGCGCCTGGGTGGCTCAGTGGGTTAAAGCCTCTGCCTTCAGCTCAGGTCATGATCCCAGAGTCCTGGGATCAATCCCCTTCTGGCTCCCTGCTGAGCAGAGAGCCTGCTTCCCTTCCTCTCTCTCTCTGCCTGCCTCTCTGCCTACTGGTGATCTCGTGCTGTCAAATAAATAAATAAATAAAATCTTAAAAAAAAAAAAAAGATCTAGAGTGATCAAAAGAATTAGAAGTAGAAAGAGAAAGGGTCATCTGAGTGGTTCAGTTAAGCAACTGACTTTAGATCAGGTTATGATCTCTGGGTCATAGGATCTGCCCACAAGTCCTGCTCAGCAGGGAATCTGCTTCCCCTCTTCCCCTCTGTCCCTCCCCCTGCTCATTCTGTCTGTCTGTCTCTCTCAAATGAATAAATACAATCTTTAAAAAAAAAAAAAAAAGGAGAAAGAGGACAGCAAACTTGGAAGACTTGTCCTACCTTATTTCAATACTATAAAGCTACAAAAATCAAGACAGTTCGTTATTGGTTAAAAAATAGGCATATTGGTAAATGAAACAAGAGAATCCAGAAATAGATACATACATGTGTCAACTCTGTGTGTGTGTGTGTTTACAAAGGTGCCAATTCAGAAAGGAAAATCATTTCAACAAAATAGTTATACACGAACTGAATATCTGTGGAAAAACTAAACATCTATTCTTACTTCACATCACACAAAAAAATTAACTCAAAAGAAGGTCATTGGCCTATATGTAAACCTAAAATCATAAAACTTCTAGAAGAAAACTCAGAATAAATCTTTACAACTTTGGATTAAGCAAGGTTTCCTAGATGGGATAACAAAACCCAAACCATAAAAGGAAAAATAAAGAATTGGACTTGATATAAATTTAAAACTTTGGTTTTTCATAAGACACCATTATGAAAGTGAAAAGGCAAGGGATGCCTGGTTCAGTCGGTTGAGTGTCTGACTCTTGGTTTCAGCTTGGCCTGTGATCTCATTGATGAGTGGTGAGATTGAGCCTGCATGTACTCGATCTCCAAACAGATCTCTCCCTCTGCCCCCCCACCGACAGTTGTGTGCATGTGTTCTCTCTCTCAAATAAATAAATGAAACTTTTAAAAAGAAAAAAGAAAGTGAAAAGTCAAGCCACAGATGGGGAGAAAATATTGACAACATATATCAAAGGACTTTTACGTGGTATTTATAAACTCTTATAACTCAATAATATGAAGCCCAACAACACAATTTTTTAAATGGACAAACTATTTCAGCAGACAACTAATCAAAGATATACAGAAGGCCAATAAGCTTATGAAAAGATACTCAACATCATTAGTTATCAGGGAAATTCAAATTAAAACCATAATGAGATATCATTACATAGCCATTAGAGTGGCTAAAATGAAGACTGAGCATGCCAAATGATAGCAAAAATATGGAGTAGCCAAATTCTCCTAACTCCTGGCAGGAATGTAAAATGGCATAATTAATTTGGAAAATATTTTTGTAATTTCTTAAAACGTTAAACATATACCTACCACAAGACCAAGACCAAGGCATTCCACTCCTGGGCATCTAGCTATAAGAAACAAAGACATCTGTCCCCACAAAGACCTGTACATGAATGTTCTTCACAGCTTTATTTATAATAGCTTCAACCTGGAAATAACCCAAATGTCCATCAACAAGTAAATAAGAAAAACAAACTGCAATATATCTACACAAATACAACTCAGTAATAAAAAAATGAATGAACTATTGAGACATGACATAGCATGTTAGAATCTAAAAATCATGATGTGGGAATTCAGTAAAGTGTCAGGATATAAAATCAATGCACAGAAATCAGTTGCATTTCTCTACACCAACAACAAGACAGAAGAAAGAGAAATTAAGGAGTCGATCCCATTTACAATCACAACCAAAACCATAAGACACCTAGGAATAAACCTAACCAAAGAGAAAAAGAATCTGTACTCAGAAAAGTATAAAGTACTCATGAGAGAAATTGAGGAAGACACAAAGAAATGAAAAAACGTTTCATGCTCACAGGTTGGAAGAACAAATATTATAAAAATGTCTAAGCTACCTAAAGCAATCTATACATTTAATGCAATCCCTATCAAAATACCATCCATCTTTTTCAAAGAAATGGAACAAATAATCCTAAAATTTATATGGAACCAGGAAAGACCTCAAATTGCCAGAGGGATGTTGAAAAAGAAAACCAAAGTTTGTGGCATCACAATTCCAGACTTCAAATTCTTACAAATCTATAGTCGTCAAGACAGTATGGTACTGGCACAAAAACAGACACATACACCAATGGAACAGAATAGAGAGCCCAGAAATAGAGAAATAGACTCTATGGTCAACTAATCTTCGACAAAGCAGGAAAGAACATCCAATGGAAAAAAGAGTCTCTTCCACAAAGGGTGTTGGGAAAATTGGACAGCCACATGCAGAAGAATGAAACTGGACCATTTCCTTACATCACACACAAAAATAGACTCAAAATGGATGAAAGACCTCAATGTGAGACAGCAATCCATCAGAATCCTTGAGGAGACCACAGGCAGCAAACTCTTCCTAGAAACATCGCCAAAGGGCGCCTGGGTGGCTCAGTGGGTTAAGCTGCTGCCTTCGGCTCAGGTCATGATCTCAGAGTCCTGGGATCGAGTCCCGCATCGGGCTCTCTGCTCAGCAGAGAGCCTGCTTCCCTCTCTCTCTGCCTGCCTCTCCATCTACTTGTGATTTCTCTCTGTCAAATAAATAAATAAAATCTTTAAAAAAAAAAAAAAAAGAAACATCGCCAAAGACAAGGGAAGCAAGGACAAAAATAAACCATTGGGACTTCATCAAGATCAAAAGCTTTTGCACAGCAAAGGAAACAGTCAACAAAACCAAAAGACAACTGACAGAATGGGAGAAGCAACGACATATCAAATAAAGGGCTAGTATCCAAAATCTATAAAGAACTTATCAAACTCAACACCCAAAGAACAAATAATCCAATCAAGAAATGGATAGAAAACATGAACAGACATTTCTGCAAAGAAGACATCCAGGTGGCCAACAGACACATGAAAAAGTGCTCCACATCACTCAGCATCAGGGAAATACAAATCATAACCACAATGAGATACCACCTCACACCAGTCAGAATGGCTACAATTAAAAAGTCAGGAAACGACAGATGTTGGAAAGGATGAAGAGAAAGGGGACCCCCCTACACTGTTGGTGGGAATGCAAGCTGGTGCAGCCACTCTGGAAAATAGCATGGGGTTTCCCCCAAAAAGTTAAAAATAGAGCTACCTTATGACCCAGCAATCACACTACTGGATATTTACCCTAAAGACACAAATGTAGTGATCCGAAGGGGCACGTGCACTTTAATGTTTATAGCAGCAATGTCCACAATAGCCAAACTATGGAAAGAACCTAGATGTCCATCAACAGATGAATGGATAAAGAAGAAGTGGTGTACATATCTGCAATGGAATACTATGCAGCCATCAAAAGAAATGAAATCTTGCCATTTGTAATGATGTGGATGGAACTAGAGAGTATAATGCTGAGCGAAGTAAGTCAAAGAAAGATAATTATCATATGATCTCTCTGATATGAGGAATTTGAGAGGTAGGTGGGGTGTTGTGTGGGGGAGGGAAGGAAAAAAATGAAACAAGATGGGAGCAGGAGGGAGAAAAACCATGAGAGACTCTTAATCTCACAAACAAACTGAGGGTTACGGGGGAGTAGGGAGGTAGGGATGGGGTGGTTGGGTGATGGACATTGGGGAGGGTATGTGCTATGGTCAGTACTATGAAATGTGTAAGCCTGATGATTCATAGACCTGTACCCCTGGGGCAAATAATACATTATATGTTAATAAAAAAATAAATAAAATAAAAATCATGACGTGGAATAAAAAATTCAGGCAAAAAAGAGTATACTACAAAGTAAGCCATAGTGAAGGAAAGCTAATTAGTGGTTGTCTGGGGAAAAGTGTGGAGGGAGAGATGATTACAAAAGGGATCAAAGAAACTTTTGAGAATGATGGAAATGTTTGTTATATTGATTGTGGTGGTTACATGGGTATATACATATGTCAAAACTGTTCAAATTGTGCAGTTCAAATATGTGCATTCTACTGGACTCCAATTGCATCTCAATAAAATTATACCAAAAATAAGAAGGGAGAAACCATCTTATTGACAAATGTAACAAGCAGTCCTACGCTTCCAGCCATATTGTGAACTAGATAACCTAATTGTCTCACTATAAAACAGAAATGACTGGTAAACTATTAACAAACATCCTCTTAAGTGTGTTTTGACTTCATGAAAAAGAAAAACACACAGGTTTGGTCTACCCTTAAAGACTAGAGGGAGAGAATGCTGGTCCCTTAAGCAAGGGGCTTTGGTTTATAAAAGCACTCACAGACAAGAACTTTGCTTGGATTTGGGACTGAGGGTAGGATTTGGGACCGAGACTCCCCCAGATTCCTGAAAGCAATGAAGACCTACACCCTCAGTAAAAGATTGGTCCAACAAAACATTTCACTTGCTAGCACAGGAAAAAATAAGGAAGCTCTACTGCCTTGGGAAAGGTCTCCCCTGAGAATATATAATCACAGTCAATCCTCATGTGTGCTTACGATTTGAATATATATTACCTCTGTAGTCAGGTAACCCCAAGTAAAGAAATTAACCTAAAAGGTGGTCTAGAGGACACGTGGCAGGCTCAGTTGGAAGAGCATTGACTCGATCTCAGGGTTGTTAGTTCAAGCCCTATATTGGGTGTAGGGAGTACTATAAATAAATAAACAAATAAATAGTGTTCAGGCTAAAAATGTCCCTGAAGCACCTGGCAGAAAAAAACAAAGCTTCTCAATATGAAAAAATTTTGAATCAAGCCTCACGGGATTCCCTAATAATACCCCACTAGGAAGTGAGCTCACAATACAAAATAACAAAATATGTTAGAAACCTAGAAAGGTAATATGTGCAAAGGTATAGCACTTGCATTAACACTTTTGTTGCTAAATATTAGAATTTTTCTGAACAAAAAAGTAACCGATAAAATCTAGTGCCATTTTTCTTAATAAGAACACACTTGGAATCCCACTAAAAGGAATTAGAAATTATATCTACTATATAGGTTCATGAAATAAATGAAGGAAGAAAATTACAGAACAATACATATAGATCGGATCTACATTTTTGAAGAAAAAATATAAAGGTTATGTATTTGTATGTGCATATAACAGAATATGGAAACATATACACCAAACTTACTGAAGAGTGAGATTTGAGGAGGATTAACAGAATTGAAACACCTATGTTTTGTTAAGATAAATTCTTTTCTTTTTTTGACAATGAGCATCTGTAATTTATCTTAATAAAGGAAAATATTTTAAGGAGTTTTTCTGTTTGTAACAATGGCAGCTACTTTGTCACTGAAAATAATGGACAAAACCCAATTTTCCAAGTGCAACACAACTGCTCGCTAGAGAAGTCAAGCAATGGACAGAGGAGGACAAACCGAAGGTTCTTGGAAAATCCTGTTTTTCATGCTTCTCTTCGGTTGGCATTCTGTCACCTAAAATGTAATTATTTAAGAAGCTGGCTTTCAGAAAGCATCCCCTTCTGAGAATAATGCTCATTAAGAACAACTTGGATTCAAGAACTGACTTTAGATCACAGTTGCCTTAAACCATAAACTTTATAGCCTGCCCCCAAAGAGATCGGATCATAGCATTAGAAAAGATGGTGAGATCATCCCCTTGTTTGTGCTTGACTTAAATTTAATCAGGTAGTCAAAGAAATCCTAGTCCAAGCAGAATGACAGGTTGCATATAAAAACACATGAATAAGGGTGCCTGGGTAGCTCAGTTGGTTAAGCATCTGCCTTCGGCTCAGGAAGTTCAGGTCATGATCCCAGGGTCCTGGGATGAAACTCTGTTTTGGACTCCCTGCTCGGTGGGGTGTCTGCTTCTCCCTCAGCAGCTCCCTGTTTGTGCTGTCTCTCTCTGATAAACAAAAATGTTTTTTAAAAAATATGAATAGTAAAAGACTAAACATTTTGAAGAACAGAATTGTCTGATAGTTCTTGCTAAAAAGATGTCTTATTAAAAAAAGAAAAAAGATGTCTTACCTTTATAAGCCACGGAGAAATTACTTGCTATGTTCCATAAGTTAAAAGCCTTCTCAGACACAAGAGGTATATAGGATATAGGAAAAGAAAATTTCCAAGACAAATTTTTTAAAAATGGTTAAGGAATTGTTGTGTTGAAATTTAGCATATGAAAAATTCATAATTGAGTACATTTCTTAGTAAATATGAGACTGGGCTGATTCTAGTTTTCTTTTAACAAAATTTGTCCTCCCATTGGCCAAATTTGGGACATGCTGAGCATCAAAACAAACAAACAATAACTATGATTATAAGATATCAAATAAACAAAAATCCGAGTCCACCATGATATTCAAAACAGAAAAAGGGGTATTATTAACAATAGCCAAACTATGGAAAGAGCTCAAATGCCCATCAACTGATGAATGGATAAAGATAATGGTACATGTACATACATAATGGAATACGACTCAAGTTATATTATTTGAATATTACTCAAATAATCTTGTCATTTGCAACAATGTAGATAAAGCTAGAGCATATTATGCTAGTAAGTCACCAGAGAGAGACAAATATTCTATGATCTCACTCAAATGTGGAATTTAAGAAAGAAAATGGGTGAACAAAAGGAGAGGGAAATAAACTATAAGAGACTCTTAATATAAGAAAACAAACTGAAGGTTGATGGAGGGAGGCGGATGGGGTATGGCTAGGTGGCTGGTGGGTATTAAAGGGGACACTTGTGATGAGCACTGGGTGTTGTATGTAAGTGACAAATCACTGAATTCTACTCCAGAAACCAATATTGCTCCATATGTTAACTAAAATTTGAATTTAAAAAAAGGAAAAGGGAAAAAAAAAATAAGGAAAGCCTTTTTTTGTAGAATGTAGAAGGAAAGATATTTAGAAAACTACCATTGTGAACCCCCAAGGCAGTAACTGGTTCATGCAAGAATCAGCAGTGTAAGCTAAAGCCATTAAGCACAATGTTGTGAAGAACAGCCACACAATATTGAAGAATCACACACAAATAATAGCCATTTGCAGAGAAAAAAAGCTTTACAATGGAGAAATCTCTGCTCACCCCCTTAACCACTCTTAAATTCAGTAATCACTCTTAAATTCAGTAATATTAGGGCAATCTAATAATGTGTTTCTTAATGTGAAGCAATAAAAACACAAAAGATCACTAGTGAAATCTTCTTGCCAAGAATGTTTAACCTGAATCTAACCAAGCCTTAAACGGTTTACAGGAAATAGAAGGACTAGGCATTAAAAGACAACATAAGGAAACAACCAAATCCAGAATGTAAGCCCTTCTATAACTATGAATTTTAAAACCCAGTGTCATTTTTAAGAAATGGGAGGAAACTCTTCTAAACTAAAAAGACAAAAGATCTACAACCAAACGCCACATACTGACTGAAACCTGTGAAGTTAAAGGGAGGGAACTACTGTTAAAAAGTCTGAAACAGGGGCACCTGGGTGGCTCAGTTGGTTAAGCAACTGCCTTCAGCTCAGGTCATGGTCCCAGAGTCCTGGGATTAAGTCCCACATTGGGCTCCCAGCTCCACGGGGAGTCTGCTTCACCCTCTGACCTCCCCTCTCATGCTCTCTCTCACTTTGTCTCTCTCTCTCTCTCTCTCTCTCTCGAAATAAATAAATAAAAATCTTTAAAAAAAAAAAAAAGTCTGAAACAAGGGACACCTGGGTGGCTCAGTTGGGTAAGCGACTGCCTTTGGCTCAGGTGATGATCCTGCAATCGCAGGATTGAGTCCCACATCAGGCTCCCTGCTAAGCAGGGAGTCTGCTTCTCCCTCTGACCTCTCTCCTCTCTCTCTCTCCCAAATAAATAGATAAAATATTTTTAAAAAATAAATAAATAAAAAAGAAGTCTGAAACAAATTGGAAAATCTGAATAGAGATTAAATATTTGATGATATTCAGAATTATTGCCAGTTTTCCTTAGGTGTGATCATGATGTTTTAGTTCTATATTTTAGTTCTATCCTAAGAATCTCCTTGTTCTTAGAAAATACATGCTTAAATTTTTAGACAGGAATTACCATGCTGCCTGAAATTTACTTTAAAGGAGTAGAGCAGTGTGGTGGAGAGGGAAGATTGCCAAAATCTGTCTTTAAGCTTCAAAACCAGGAATATGGTTTAACCTAATATATATGTAAAGAGAGCTAAAGCAACTGTCAGCAACTGTTAGCAATTGTTGAATCTGGGTGTTGGCTATACAGGAGTTTGCTCTCATTTCAACTTTTCCGTGTCAGAAATTTTTTTTATACTGAAAAGTTAGAGTAGGAAGATTCTTCTCAGAAATATTCTCCTTGGATGACACCTACCAAATTTACTTTAAATTTTAAAGAATTACCTTAACTATTCTAAAGAAGTGGTTTGCTTTTCATGTGTACTCACCATCCAATCGAAGCCTATGCCTAAAACCTGCTTCAATTATTGCAAATACTCTGTTTAGAATAGAAATTCCAAAACAATCAGCACAAGATTTTTATGTGTAACTGGTTTTATACCCAAACAACAAACTTAACAGCAGTAAAACAAACTGTTTATTACAGCATAAAATGCGTTATATTAAATTTACACAATGATATATAAAAACACATACTGTTTATATCATACAGTAATTTAACATCATAGAAATATCAAAACAAATGCTACTCATGCACAAAACATGCATATATTGGTATAAAAAAACAATTTTACACAATACTGTTTACCAAAACATTTTTTTTTTCTTTTTTTAAAAAAAGCCCTTCCAGACAGAATCAGTGGTCCAATCTGGACTGGATTGCACTAAAATGTTCAGGCCAATGCTTAGGTGGCACAATGCTCAGTGAGCAATTTTGGGCTTAGAGTCACACCCAAGGGTTATTTCATTAGGGCTGAATTTCTCAGTACCCCAGGACCAAAATTCTATCCCAAAGACAAGTCCTTCCAGGAAGAAATGGTTGGATCAGCTGCAAATCAGGGAAGAGGAAAAAGGCATCAAAATGTTGGCTAATCGGCCGTTAAAGGGTTACTGTAACTAGGGCCTAGGCACCAAATGCGGCAAAAGTTTTAGTGAATCCTTTTAAGGTTATTACCAGCCTCCCTATCCAGGTCACCAGCTCTGGATCTAGGGGCTGGTCTTCAAGTTCTGAGTCCAGTAATCGAAACAGTTCTGAGAGGAAAAGAGAATGGGGACCCACCTAAGAAAGGGAGACTATATTGAAAATTACAGAAAACAATGACTGTCCATCGTACCTACTTCACACAACTGTATGTGATGCCTCTCAACAGGTAAACCCTGGTGGAGACACTGCCCGAGAGAACCAAGAAGCAAACGTATGTCCTAGATTCCATCAACCTGACCTTCCGATCAAAAGGTCCCATCCCAGTAAGACTGGACCATCGAAACCTGTGCCTTCACAGATGCTCGGAGAATTTCCGATAAAAATCACCTGATATCACAAAATCCACTCACTATCACCACCATTAAAAACCCAGTATTTACTCCTAGCCAACAAAAAAACATTCTTTACCTTCCATTCAAGGCACTAGTGTCCCTACAGGATGAAGGCGAGACAACTGACCTCGGGGTGACCGCAACGAAAGGAAAGCATTCCGTGAAACTGTCACACAAAGAAATAAGACGCCACCTTTTCCTCTAGAAAACTAGCAAACACCCCGCTCTCCCCGCCAGCGGCGTTCCTTAGACGGTCGTCATGAGTTTCAGAGAGCCGGACCGAAAGCGGAGGATCTTCTTCTTGAGGTTATGCGAAGCCTTGATTTTGACAAAGGTTTTCGTGGGGTTGCTGTGGAGGTCTGGGGCCGTGACCGCCTGGATGGGGAGGGTCTGGACGAACTGGGACCAGATGAGGCCCCCGCTTTCCTCGGAGTCACTGGAGCTCGTGCTGTCGCCCGCAAACTCACCCTCGCTCACGCTGGACTCGCTGTCCCCGAAGCAGTTGGTGGTGTAGTTGCTGCGCTCGTCCTCGCTGGTGTCCAGCACCGTGGAGTGGAAGAGCGACTCGCACTCGGCCGAGTACTCCGAGTCGCTGGCCACGTAGGCGTAGGGGCTGGCGTAGGGCAGCGGCACGGCGGCGGGATACAGTCCCACGTGCTCGCGCCGGCCGCGCCGCGACCGCCGCAGGGCCTCTTCCAGGGATACCTCGGCGGCCGAGCGCCAGCGCCGCGAGTCCGTTCGCTTGTGCTTGGGCTTGGCCACCAGAGCCTCCCGGCCGTGACCGTGCGCCCTGCCCCCGGCCCTGTGGCCCGCGCCCGGTGGCCGGCTGGGGAGACCCGCCTCGGGCTGGCCGCCCCCGCCCTTCCGCCCGCGGGACGAGGCCTTCCTGAGTTTCCGGTTTGTGTCCGCGTCGTCGGGGAACCGGCACTTCTTGCCCGCCACGCGGCTCTTCTCCCTCACCGGGGGCAGCGCACTGTCCGGGCCGTGAAGGGTCGGGGCGCCCCGGTGCTTCGGGGCTGAGCCCCGCGGGACGGCCGCCGTCCGGGCGCCGCGGTGGGGCCTGCCGCCCGCTGCCTGCGGGCCCGGGCCCGACGGCGCCTTGGCCGGGGGCCCTTCCTCCAGGCTCTGGGAGGAGGAGCCCTCGCTCTTGAAATCCAGCGCCGGCCGCTCTTCCACGGTGAAAGCCGCAGGCAGCGGCGTCGCGGGCACAGGAGGGGGCGCTGCCGGAGGGGCGGGCGGCGGGCCGCTCTTCTGCGACAGCTTTTTCAGCGGCTGGACGGCTTTGCCCTCCACCGGCGGCGCGGGGCCCCTCCCGGGGCTCTCCTTGGCAGGGGCGCCTAGGACCTGAATGCCGTCATTGGGGGACTCCCCTGGGACAGCGGTGGGACAGCGGGTGTGTTCCTGGGAAGCGGGCTTGGCATTTTTGGGCAGATGCTTGGCTGGAAGTTCAGGGGCGGCGCCGGGCAAGCAGCCGTCAGGCGGGGACAGCCTCTTGCTTTCCACGTGTTCTGCCTTGGATTCCTTTGACCACTGCTTCGGTGGGGAGAACGTCCCGAGGTCCAAAGAAGGGATTCCGCCCGAGGGCAGAAGCACCTGTTTAGAATTTTTAAGGTTCCCGCTATTGCCCTGTGAGACGCCCCCAGTCACTCGGACACAGACGCTCCCATTCCTCAGAAGCCCCTTCGTGGGGTCCGCATTCACACTGGTTCTTGGTTTGTTGGTCCTTACAGGGTGTGTTTTTTTCTGGACCAGGCTCAGAATGTAGCCATCCATTTTCTTACTGGACGAAGGATGGGGAGCAGACCACAAACTGCTTGGAGATGGCAAGGAAGTGTCTGTCTTGACGGCGTCCAGCTCAGATCCCACACAAAGGTCACTGGCATGGTTACCAAGCCTCTCCTCTTCCCTCAGAGGGTTGCCCGTCAGACAAAGGAGAAACATTGGGCTCTGCACCGCCACGGCATGAAGTGGGCTGGGATAGCGATACACATCGTTCCCGTTTTTAGACACCAGATCACACTGGTACTTGGGATTCACATCTGCAATGATACCAAGGGAATTAAATTGTGATGTGGAGTGGGTATGGCAAACTGGCCCTGAGGCCTGGTCTTCACAATGGCCTTCTTTATATTCCAACCATCCTATGAGATCTGAAAAACATTTAAAGGTACACTCTGAAGAAATTAATTGGTCAGCGCCAGCTTGACTCAGGCCAATTTCTAGGAAAACAAATTCACAGATAGAGAATGCTAAAGAATCAACTATTCCTACAAGCTACTGTACTCTTTTACATACAGTCCATACTACTGGATGAGGGAAGAAATATTTAACAAAGAAATTCGTAACAGGAAATGATATATCCTCTGAAGGAAAAGTATTCAGCCATTATAAATACTTTCAAATTGAGGTGCCTGGGTGGCTCAGTGGGTTGAGCTTTTGCCTTCCACTCAGTTCATGATCTCTGGGTCCTGGGATCAAGCCCTGCATCAGGATCCCTGCTCAGCGGGGAGCCTGCTTCCCCCTCTCTCTGCCTGCCTCATGCCTACTTGTGATCTCTGTCAAATAAATAAATAAAATCTTAAAAAAAAAAAAAAAAACACTTTCAAACTATTGAATAATGGGGAAAATGCTTTAAAGTTTAGTGAAAATCATGATATTATACCAGACTATGATTATAATTTTATTGACTGTATATATATATGCAAAGAGAAAAGTCTTGGATGAAGCACACCAGGATGCCAATAGTAGCATTGCAGTGTAAAAAGCAAGTGAGATTTTCTTCTTTATTTCCTATTTTCTACATTTTCCATAAATATACACTGCATTTACAACTCAAAAAAACACATTTTTTGAATCATTCTTTCTCTGGGCTACTTTACCCTCTGTATTCTATACCTGGTTTCCTTTTGAAATACTGCAGATAAACTGTACTTTCTGAGAGGTTTCTCTTCATTTTCTATCTTTTTAGATCTACTTAATGACATGTGTTTGGTATAATTGTCAATTGGAAGTTCAAAGAAACTGATCAAATTTCAATGAAGATTAACCAAATGTAAATAATAATCACCTTATATTTTCAATAGTGACACAAAAAAATAAAACAATAAATAGGAAGGAATTCTTGATAAGGTTTTAAAAGATTGAGTTGTAGTATTAATGAATAAATTTTCCACATCTCAAAAATGTAAATGCCAAAATACAAGGAAATCAAGCTTTCTTGCTTAATTAAATGATTTTGATGTCTTACCCTTGGTGACTATTATAAATATGAAATCCCTTTAATGAACTTTAGCTCAGGAAAATCAAAGTTTTTGTCACTATTTAATATATCCTGTATTATACTTATTCACTCAAATATTGAAAAACTACTATGTGCCAGAGTCTATGTAAATTGCTTAATTTAAGGGAAAGACCTTCAGTGGTAATGACCTTCAGTGGTAATTAGCAGCCCTGGGGAAAAATATATTCTGGACACAGAAAAGATAGGATTCATTTGTGAAGAAAAGATTATTATAAAGTAAAAGTGCTGTGTCCTTACCCCCCACCCCACACACACACCTGTACTCCTAATAAACAGCTAACTATAAGAAAGGGAAACCTTTTTAGCTAATACTGTTGCCCATCCATCCTCCTCCACTACTCTATCTTCGCCCTATATTTAAACATTGCCCTATGTTTACCTACACTTTACTATTCTGTCCCTATTCTCAACTGAGTTAAGGCGCGAAACAGACATCTCAGTCCCCAAGGCCCAGTACAACTGCCTCAGTTATGTGAAGATGTGGCATTTGGGAGATCAGGGGTCTGTCCTCAAGGAAAACCTTTACCAAAGCACCATTAATGGGTTTTAAAGTTTCCCTCTGAAACCAGAGCAGCAGAGTGAAGGGGAGCAATTATCAATGAACTTGAGGCCCAGACACTCTAGATAACACAGATTTGTGCTTCCCCAAGTGATTGCTGCTGACAGCACACAGTACAAACACAAAAAACCAGCCAGTTAGCAGCCTCAGTTGTTTGGCACGATGTTTTCATTGCTGGGATCTCAAAAAGTCAGCCTTCTGCCCAGGCGGAGGACACAGGCAAACAGAGAGTACAGTGACATGTGTTGGCACCCACAGCTCCTCTCCTTTGTTTTCTCTGCTCTTGAGGAACCATAGTAAAGCAGAACTACGCAGGGAGTTCCAAGTTTCAGCAACAACTCTGCCATTCAGCAAATGAGGAGCCTCTGACAAGCTGTTTCATAAAACCAAATTCCTCCTCTGTTCAATGAGAAGGTCGAACACAATAATTTCTGAATTCCCTCGGTGTCGTGGAAAAAACTTGGACCTGGTAGTTAGTCCTGAGCATGGTCCTGCCTCTGCTCCCCACTACCTATATAACCTTAAACAATTAACCTAACCTCACTGGACCTCCTTTTTCTGAGACATAAGATGGAGCTAACGATACTTGCACACCCTGCAGAACTATTGGGAGGATTCAAAGGAGATAAATGTAGTACAGTGTGGGATATACAGTGGAAATGCAGAAACTCTTCCAATACCAACAACTGCATGACTCTCTCTGGAGGTCACTGCGAGGATAGCCCAAAATGGGGAACAGTGGCACATGGCCCAGGGGAATCTCATCCCGCCCACCTGCTAGAAGAAAAGACAGCTGCCATGGTACAAGACATTCTGGAGAACGTGGAGGGGTCACTGCTCCCTGAAGTGCCAATCAGTCTGACAGATAAATTTAACTTAGTGTAAGTCTGAGCTTTCAATGATTGAAAGAAGAAAAAAACAGATCCAAAGTGGTTTTCAAGAGAAAATGCAAACAAGTTAAGCTAACAGCAAAGGCTCGCAAACAGAGCCCAAGAGACCTATAATATTGGGACAGGATTTCTAAGGACAAGCTATCTTGCCACTGTCAGCTAACCAGTACCCAAGGAGGACCTGAAGAGTGATCATCATGGTTCTAAATCAACTATGTCATGAAATGTAGCACAATGATGAAATGCTCTCTCTGACCTTCTGTTTTTCTATCAATAGAAGGGGTTGAAGCTACATCATCTTTAAGGGCCTTTCACCCCTTCCAATTAAAAATGTCTATCAAGGGGCACCTGGGTGGCTCACTGAGTTAAGCCTCTGCCTTCAGCTCAGGTCATGACCTGAGGTGTTGGGACTGGGTCTTGGGATGATGACCAGGGTCTTGGGATTGATCCCTGCATCAGGCTCTCTGCTCAGCGGAGAGCCTGCTTTCCCCTCTCTCTCTGCCTGCCTCTCTGCCTACTTATGATCTCTCTCTCTGTCAAATAAATTAATAAAACCTTTAAAAAAAATGTCTATTGATTCTAAAAAGTCTTACCTGCAGATTTGGGGCAACCATCTGAGATAGTCAAGGTTGCCTCCAAGGGGCTGCAAAAGCAGGTGCTGGAATGACAACTGGATAAACACTCACTGAAGACCGAGTTAGAGGAATTGGAAAGGGATCCTGAAGCCCCATCACTCAGCTCATAAAACCCTACAAATAAAAACACCATTTGGAATTAAGATCACGTCAAGCAATAGTACAAATTTGTGCTTAAAAGGAAAAGAGTTAATCAACTAGGAAAGGTAGGAGAGGGAGACGGTGGTAGTGGGGGGCAATTTTGGTTCACTGGATTTAACATTGTGCCTGTATGATTTTATTTCAGGCAATTCTTAGGAAAAGGCCAAGAGCCCATATCTATGGATACATTTCAAAGTTACTCTCACCCTCAAATTGACCTTCCTCCTTGACCCCACCTTTAAAGATGTTCAAGGAATGAGACTTAGATCTCTCAAAGCCTCAACTTTATCATGAAAGTTTCAGGAAGAATAATTTGAAGAAAAAAACAAATCTAGTTAAGAAGCCAAATGGCTTAAAAGAAGAAAAAAAAAACTTTTGAAGTGGTCTCAGGAAGTTGAAGTGTGACTAATTTTCTAGCCCAGTTCTGACTTTCTCAAGTTTCAAAGGAGGACTGCTCTTCCAGAAATTTGAATAAAAGCTTTTATTTTTAAACTCAGGGGACTCCAGTCAGATCAATCTCATTATTAAAAATTTTGTCATCTGGTTTTATTTCCCTCTCATACAACTGAATGGCAGACTGCTTTTTTTTCTTTTCTTTCTTTTATTTTTTTTTTTTTTAAATCTCTCTGCCCTAGAAACAAACTCCATTGCCATTTGCAGGTCTGGGAAGGCTAACCCCAGGGGGCTGAAGTAGAACTTGAGTGCAGAATTCCGTCCTTGTGCTCACACACTCACCTGAGCTGGGCCGACTGTCCGTCTCTAGGTGCTCTTCAGATGTCTTTTCTACATCTAGTCTCAGGTCACTTATCTGCTTGTCAAGTTCTTGCAACTGATTCAACAAACCAGCATCTCTTCTCCTTAGACAATTCTGATTAGGAAGAAACACAGAAAAGGAAAAATGAACACATTTTTGGTCACAAAGAACCAGAAAGTCTGCTATCAGTACTCAAATTACCATTTAAAGAGTTCACTAGAGGCGCCTGGGTGGCTTGGTAGTTAAGCGGCTGCCTTCAGCTCAGGTCATGATCCCCGTATACTGGGATCGAGCCCCACATCAGGCTCCTTGCTCAGCGGGAGGCCTGTGTCTCCCTCTCCCACTCCCCCTGCTTGTGTTCCCTCTCTCGCTCTCTCTCTCTCTCTGTCAAAGAAATAAAATCTTTTTTAAATAAATAAATAAATAAAGTTCACTATATCTTCCAAAAGCAAAATTTGGAATTTAAAACAAACAAACAAACAAAAAAACTTCAAGAATATGTTCTATGTTTAGTGTTACTTTCTTGCATTTTGTGGTGCTATAAAGTTTTTTCATAAAAACACGACTTGCTTTTTGTTTCAAAGAATATATACAAATTCACTTTTTAAAGGTAAGGATAAGGAGATTTTTTTAAACTCTCTGCGTACAGCCAATTTTTCACAAAACCATACTTCACAGTAGACTCTAATTTGAAGTCAGGGTGTGAGATATTTCTTACAGTACACTATACTCTTACTTAGGTGAGATTTTCTGGCCAAATGTCCCGCAGAGTTTTGTTTTCTATTAGTTGCTTTGGTGGGGTTTAATCAGTCTTAGGGCCTTTGAAAGTGAGAAACTAATACTAATAGCCAGTGCCAAGTATAATGTGAGCCGGCAAAATCCAAAACCCTCAAGGGAAGGTCCATCAAGATTTGAACTCAACTTGGGTTTCCAAAGGTGACAGATCTGTAGTGCTAACTCACAGCGCCACCTAGTGCTTCCTACTGCTGGGAAAGCAAAAGAACTAAAAAGGCATCTGGTTCAAATCATGAATGCCAAGTCTACCTATGAAAATAGTACCACAAACACTGACTGGACTGAAATTCTCCTGACATGTAGCCTTACTCCCCTCCAGGGGACAACAGGAATGTGCCACTCACAATCTTGAAACTCATGAAGAGAAAAAGGTGCTATTGTACAAGACAATGCATAAAATGTCAATGACCAAGGCATAGCCAGCAAGAATTAACTCAAATCCACATTACACACGAATCTGGGCTGCTACCAAAAACCAGTAAAATGCCAAAAAAGGTATTGCACAAACCAGGATGCATCTTTAAAAAATAGATGCATAGGAATATTATTCCTGTCTGTCCTTTGACTTAAAAAAGCCTGTAGACAAAACCCATATATGCCTGTTTGCTAGAATTCGCTTCTTAAGGCAAAATAAACCAAAGTAAAAGCACTTTGATGCTGAGAGAGAAAAAGGGAGAGAGGAGAGAGAAAAATTATGTGGAAAGAGATAATACAAGAAACCCCTTGACAAATAACCACACAACATCACCTATGTTCACTATTGTATGAGGGTCATTATCGAGCATGTGTCTAGTTTCAGACAGTATCACATGCTCAGAAAAACATTTTTTTCCTCTCTTTTCAAAACTACATTTTTGAGGTCACCATAACAAAGCTGCCGCCATTATTCTGAGGCGGGGTCAAGAGCTGTTCATCAATACATTAAGCGCCAAAGTTCTTTTTCTTCCCCATTAATGCAGATGGCACAGAATGACAGAGACACTGACGGAAATCCAGTAAGATTAATGCCGCCTAAGAGCAGATTCTCTCTTCTCCCACCTCCACCGCCGTTCACAGAAAATACGAGAGGACGGGGCACTTTCTCCAGCCAAATTTCTATCCTTTGCATGTTTTAGCTGCCTCATACAAAGGGCTTCTATTTGAAATTAAGCAGCAGCCCAGGCAAAAGCTGGCGTGCCTGGAGTCCCGGGAGGGGCAGGGCTCCCTACGTGCGCTTCCGCGTAATCGTAAAATTCAGCTTCGGACAGTTAACCTCGCCACAAGCCCCCTCCTCGGCTTTTGTCCCCTCTCGGCGGGAGGACACGAAGCTAAGACCTCCAAAAGAAATGGTATTTTAAAGGAGGGTTTGCAAACATTCAGGGAGAGGGCGTTGCATTCGTCTAACTAGAGAGACTGAAGGTTACAACCAGGCGACTCCAAGAATCCCGAAGGCAGCGCGAGGAGGGGAGAGCTGCCACCCCCTCTCGGCAATCCGCGCGGGGTCGCCAGCCCCTCACCTGACACAAAGCGGGCACACGCCAGAAACGCGTGGGCGCCCGGGGCCCACGCGGGGATGGAGGTCCGGGATCCGGGAGAATCCCCCCCAGCCGGAGGCACCCCTCGCGCCCGCCCCCAGACCACCTGCCCGAATTCCAGCCCCTGTGCAGGGACAGCCGTGCCCCTACCTCCAGGCACGACCTACCAATTGCTTCCGCAGCAGCAAGATATTCTCCTCCAAGAACTTCTCCTCCAGGCGGCTGCGTTGCGCCGCCTCCGCCGGCAGCTCCGCAGCGCGGGGCGCAGCGACTCCCGAGCCCCCAGCGCCACGCAGGGCGCCCCGAACCAGCAGCTCCTGGCGCTGGCGCAGGTACTCCAGCTCCGCCAGCCCGGCCAGCGTGGCCTCCTGCCGCTCCCGGGTGCGCTGCCGCTCCGTGTCCGCCTCGCCTTTCTCGCGCCAGCGCCCCTCGGGCTCCAGCGCGCGCTGCTCGCCCCGGGCCGGCGCCTGCGGCTCCAGCTCCCTCGCCGTCCCGACCGCACTCGGCTTCATGGCCCCGACCCTCGCAGCGAGCACTCGTCACCGCAGCCCGGCCGCCCGGGCGGAGGAGCGGGCGCTAGGGCTGCGGCCGAGGGCTCATGCCGCCCTGGGACGGGGCACGGCGACGGGGCGACAGCCAGAAGCGCTCGGGACGCGCTCGCGGCCGCGGGCTGCAGCCGTCCGGGCCCGGGCGGCGCCGTCCGCTGTCGCCGCGCGTCCCTGGCCGCGGCCCCGCAGCTGATAACGCCCTGCCCGGCGCTACGTCACGCGCGGCGGCCCGGCAAACCCCCGCCTGGCGCCCGCCTCCCCGCGCCGGCCCCTCGGCTCCGAGGCGCGCTCCCCCAGGCTTCCCCCTCTTCTGTCAGGGGCGCCGCTGGCGCTCGGCGCCGGCCTCCTCCTCTCTCGGCCCTCCCCGCTCCTCCCTGTCTCCTCCCCCGCTCTTCCCGCGGGCCTCCTAGCCCCCTTTTCGGGTTTACTGCACCCAATTTTTGCCTCGTTCCTTATTGGCTCTTTTGCCTCGCACAAAGCGAGGGGCGAGCGCCTCGAGTCCCAGCATCCTGTTACAGTCGGCCTCGCAGGCAGGGTCGCGAGGGGACGCAGCAGTTGGGCTCCCCCGAGAACTTTCTGAAACTCGACCGAGTTGCTGCACACAATCTTAACCCTTTCCCCCCACGTCCACTGTTCGCATCCACTCACACCGATTTCGGTTTCTTTCACCTTGCCGAGCAAGGTACTGAGAGTGGATTCAAAGACCATTTCTGTGGGTTTGGTTTCCTGGACTCCGCTTTGTGAAGGCAAGCAATACCAAAGCACAGTGCAATGTTGTTCTCAAACTATCTGACTCTTAGTTTTGTGGCTATTGTTTTTATTTTATTTATTTTATTTAATTATTTTATTTTATTTTTACGGAAGGCATATAAAATTAGGTAGGAGGATGTTGCTGTAAACCAAGCGGTTGCATCAATTATTTTACAAGCCTGGGGTTTAATGCTGGCGCGCACACCTGTGCGCTTGGGTTTTTGTTCGAGTTTTTTATTGTTGTTATTTGCTATCTTGGGCAAACGCAAGAGCTCTGACTCTGAAACCAGACTGTCTGAATGTGAATCCTGTTCCAGCCTTGATTAGTTGTGCAAACAAGTTACTTCATTTCCCTATGCCTCTCTTTCCTCAACAGTAAAATGGAGCTACTGGCTGACTATGCCAATTAGAAGAATTACAGTAATATACGGTATTTAATATGGGGGGGGGGGGCGAGGGTGTGCGTTTACAACATGGCCGGCACATAGATGGTCAGGAGTACAGGAGTTGTGGCTTTTTGTTTTCTTCCAGAGGGACCTATAAACTTTCCCCCGAAGTAGCATTTGTGGAATGGTCACCTCTGCTTGGCACACTGGTTGCAGGGACTTTGGGTGGAAAAGAGGTTTGGAAGCACCACTATTGGTTTGTCTATGGAAAAGCACCATATCTATTTTAAAAATCAATACATCAAACAGCCTCAGAAATTAAATCCAAGAAGTCACAATCCACTGAAGTTCAGGCAAAGTGTTGTGTGAAGGAATGCATCCTGTATCATTACTTCAGACTCTTACGCCTTAGCCCGACTCCCGTTTCTCTGCTGTGTGGTCTAGGCTTCCCTCCAAGATCAGTTCACTTTTCTCCTCTGAACTCCAGATAACTGTATGAATATCTGATTCTTCCCAAATGCTGTTTGTTTGGTTATTTGTCTGTATGTGAGCACACATATCTATGCACGTAGGGGTTTACGTGTATTTCTTCTCTCCAATTACATTATAAAAGTTCCCTGCAGAGGTTGGTTTAAACCCTCTTAGTATTACTGCACTCAAAACTGCCTTGCAAGTATTCAACTGATGATCTCTAGAGACTCAAGAAAATGGAGGTTGGTTGTAAATTGTTTTTACATTAACATACTTTCTGGGGCGCCTGGGTGGTTCAGTGGGTTAAAGCCTCTGCCTTCAGCTCAGAACCTGATCTCAGGGTCCTGGGATTGAGACCCACATGGGGTTCTCTGCTCAGCAGGGAGACTGCTTCCTCCTCTCTCTGCCTGCCTCTCTGCCTACCTGTGATCTCTGTCAAATAAATAATAAAATAAAATCTTTGAAAAAGAACATACTTTCTAACTAAATTAATAGTACCCGTTTAATCTCTGCAACAAGTAGAATCAACTCAGCGCTTACTAAAATAAAAACAAACAACAACAACAACAATAAAAAACAAAGTTCCCTTGCCATACTCCATGGACCTCCCCATTGCTGTCGCTCACAGACATAAAAGAAACTCTAACTACAATCAGGATTCATGACCAATAAGATTATATACTAAATCTAAAAACAGAATTATGTTCAAGTGTTCATAGCATACAAAATCAATTCTATTCGGGTCACCTCTTCTTCTTTTTTTTTTTTTTCTTTTTATAAAAACATGTGTTACTTTTTTTTTTTAATATTTTATTTATTTATTTGACAGATCACAAGTAGGCAGAGAGGCAGGCAGAGAGAGGGGAGAAAGCAGGCTCCCCGCTGAGCAGAGAGCCCGATGTGGGGCTCAATCCCAGGACCCTGGGATCATGACCTGAGCCGAAGGCAGAGGCTTTAACCCACTGAGCCACCCACGCACCCCTTCTTTATGCCTACTCTGTGCCAAACAATTCGCTTCATAACACAAGAACTAATTTTTCCCCATAACTTTAGTAAAGCGCTGAAGACACTGAAGAATAATGACAGATCCTGCATACTAAAGACCACTCACCCATGTCCTCTATCATTGTCTCATTCTATTAATTTCTAAGCAAGCTTCTTGCTTTCTAGCTCTAAATTAGATTCCTTCTGGCTGGGTGGAGCCTATTATTGTGGCCTGGGTTATGTCACACATCGACAACTATATTTACAGAGTTGAGAGGGGGAGAAAAGCTGAAACATGTTTTACACACTACTAATAAATCTTGTTAAAGTGGACAGACAAATCACTATGTCTCCAAGTCCCCTCCCCACTCCCCGCCCCATCCCACTCTCCTCCCCACCAAATGCCACTTGGAGCTGGCTCATTAGTCCAAAGCAAACCATTTGCCATAACAGCTTGTACATCTCCATGAGAAAGTGTTCCCAGCAAGTTTAAATATTAAAATTAATGTATTCAAATGGTTCCACCTGTAAAACGGTCACAAATAGGAAAAAAAGGTTATGCTTTCCAAAGTATCCATTACACATTAATAAATAATGCTGTTCATTCACACGCCAATTAAAACAAACTCGGCTGTCAAGCGAAATTAGAAGCAAGGAGCTCAATGCTATAATTGTGGGGGGTTTTGTTTGTTTGTTTTTTTCAGGAAAACTCCCAATGTCGTCAGATTAAGTGTAACTAGTTGGGATGTCCCTAGTCTCTTCTTAACTCAAAAGATTTTCTCCTCTCCAGTCTAGTCCTGGCTTTCCTTTCCCCTTTGATTCTTTGTTTGGTAGCAGGTATTCCGGAGGTAGTTGAAGGTAATCACCTGCTGCTCTCTGCTCCCTTCTGTTGCCAACAGGCTCTCACTTCCCCCTACTGTTTTGATTTTTCTTTCTCTACTTTTTAAAGCAGGTGCTGGTGTTTCTTCCTCCACCAATGCCACTTTGTTATCTCCTTTCCAGTATTGTTCAGCCCTTACGTTAATTCTTCTGCTTCCAACCTTCCCCGAAGCCTCTGTTTCAAAGAAAAGCTGTTAATCCACACTCAGAAAGTGTGGCACTAAAGATGGAGGGGATATGCTCCCTGGAGGATCTGGATAGTAAGATAAAGTTGCTAACTGAAAAAAAGTGTTGACTGAGTATATCGTGGTTGGGTAGTTTATGCTCCAGGGCATTTCCTGGGCAGAGCCAGGAAGGGTCCCTCAGATCACACAGTCTGACCCCTTGCCCTGGGGCAGAACAGCTCCTGCCAGCACCCCTGCTAAGGTCTGAGTAGCATTCTACAAATGCCTCATCCAGCAGTGAACATTCTACTGCAACCAGGCAAAGCAAGGAGCGTCCGTTGAGACTTTTGCTATAGAGAAAAGCAACAAAATGATGCCTTGCAGCTTTTATGGCCAAACACACACAAATGATGTAATTGGGGAAAAGCTGTCTCCACATAGGAGGGAAAAAAATAAAGGGCAATCCTTTGAGTTGGGGTGATGACCACCATTCGAGGGTCTGGGATCAAAGCTCCAGCCAGACATCAAAGCCCATTTGAGTCTAATGCCAAAAGAGCCACAGTGAATTAAACTTCATATATAAACTAATTATAACTTGACCCCACAATCAGGCTTCAATGAGCACATGGGAGAAAGAAAGCAGACATTGAAACAAAAGATCAAGAAAAAAGGAAAGTTGGTAGCAAAACTGGCCAACATCATGGCCCTGACCACTTTAAAAATCTTTTGAGGGCAGAGGGGAATAAGGGAATGGTGGTGGAAACAACAAGCTTTTGACAATGCTAGTCTTGTTTGCAAGCCTATGAAATAGCTCTTTCCACCCTCATGGACTAGTGCACAACCGCGTACTTCCTTATTCCTGGAAGAAAAGCTTATCTGTTAACTATTTTCAACATTGTTATAAAGGTCTCCAGTCAACAGGTTTCTGTTTGAAGAAGCCTTAGATGATTCCATGAAGTTTGGGGGTGAGATCTGCAGGGAGCTCAGCTTCCTTATACAGTGCATCCTGAGTTCCAAACACTCGCGCTGGGAGTGACTTGCATTCCCGTGGCCTTCATCGCTGATGTCTCCACCAACCTCAGACTTCAGTCCCTTAGCTCTGCCATTCACAGATGGAAGGCACCTCATACCAGGTGTGCAAATACCCTGGAACATGCTCTGGTACTAATACCATAAAACTGTGTCATTCTCAGGCAAAATTTAAAACTCTGTTACAGAGACAAGTGGTCACTTTAAACAATTGTATTTGGTAGATTTGGGCCTTACTCTGCTTGGTTGGGACTGGTCCCTAAATATTTGAAATTCTCCATCTCATGAACTAGCAAAGTATTACACATCTAATTTGATAATCCACAGAACATTTTCAATCATATTTATTTGTAGATAAGCATTAGTGATTTCTTAAAATTACAATCTAATTATAACCTGAGTCCCTTGCATGGGGGAAAAATACTTTTTAGGGGCACCTGGGTGGCTCAGTGGGTTAAAGCCTCTGCCTTCGGCTTAGGTCATGATCCCAGGGTCCTGGGATCGAGCCCTGCATCGGGCTCTCTGCTTGGTGGGGAGCTGGCTTCCTCCTCTCTCTCTGCCTGCCTCTCTTCCTACTTGTGATCTTTCTGTCAAATAAATAAATAAAGCCTTAAAAAAAAAAAAAAAGAAAGAAAGAAAACTTTTTAAAGAGCGCATTCCCGTAAGATAAAAACAAATATGTACCAACATCATTGCATTGTACCTCTTTAAGTGACCATTCATTTATTCAACAGAAATGAATTGCATTTCCCCTACAGGACAGGAAATGGGCATACAGTGATGAACAAATCAGACTTAATCCCTACCTTCATGAAGCTTACAGTCTAGGAGGGAAATTGACACTAATTAAATAATTTATATACATATATCTATGATATATATATATATATATTCAAATATATCTACATGTTTCCATAGATTTTCCTAAAATATTGAACAATATGAGGAAAATATATTTCCATACAGATTTCTAAATATACATGTTTCTAAATTTATGAATAATTCCAAACTGTGAAACAGCTATCACAATTTGCAAAATGATATTTTCAAAGCTGACATATGTATGATCACATCTAAAAAGTCATACTCGAGTCACCAAAAAATTGTGACATTTATAAAAAATGATTTTTATGGGGAAAGGGATCTTATAGTTTACTTTTTATTATCTTTTTTAAAAACTATTTACTCCCCTAAAACCAACATTAAAAATGTCTCTAGGGAGATACTTGTTGTATAGCAAAACAATTCAGTATTTTCATCTAAATACCATTCATCGGAAGGTAGTAACAAGTATATATAATTAAACTTCAAGATCATGAATTACATTACAAATCTATCATCTTTTCCTCCGAACAATCTCAGAAAGGAGAGAGAGAAAGCATCACTCCAACCCATGGTGCTAGGGGTGATTTCCAGGTGGTTTTCTGATCATTTCTGCTCCAGCAAGGAGAGACGACCTAGGTGATGTTTTGCAGTAGAACTCTAGATGACTAACATGAAAGCAGAGGCTTTTTGCTTTAGGACCGAGACAGCTGGCCCGATTCCTCCATTTCCTTTGCTCTACGAACCAACCTAGGCCAGGCAGAAACTGAACCAGAACTCAAAACAAGCTCCTACACGGAGTTCTGGTTTGGTGTTTCCCTCCTGAGAACCACAAAGCCTCTTTAATTAAGATCCCTCAGGGGCCTAGGGATCCCTGCGGAAAAGCCCAGAATGCCATTATCACCCCCTGAGACCTGAGCGGCTGAAAGCTCTCAGTACTGGCAGAGGCTTAGGTGGCCCCACGGGGAGCCCGGTTCCTCTAATCCCACTGCACCTTTGCCGGGGCGAGTGTGAAGAGTAGCACATCCACTTCAAACAGAAATTGGGCCCTGGGTATGTTTGGGCTAAGGGGAAGGCTGGGGGTTGAGAAGAGCCTCAGATTCAAAGAGAAGTCAGCTGGGATGACAGGCAGGGGCTGTATGCGGCTCCAGCCCCCAGAGACTGTTGGGGCTGATAGGAGGGCGAGGGGCTCCATTTCCATCCTGCTCTGCACCTCAGGGGTCTCACCCTCCAGAGCCAGTGTTCTTTGAAGTCAGGGAGGATGGTTTTGACAACAGATGGAACAATTCACTTCTGTTCAGCCTGGTTCAAGCAGACTGAATTCAGAGTCCAGGAAGTTGTGCCTAATGACAAAGAAACTGACATTTTGTTACACTCAACTCTTCCCCCTCCCTGGCCTTATGGAGGAATATGGTTGATCTTCTCTTGCCTTTAATAGAAGCTGCCTCCACAGGAGAAAGATTCTGATTGTAACACAGCACTTACTGACGTGGTGAGGATCTACACAGGGGCCCGGGGACAGGGGTTACTGGATTTGAACTCCAGCTACACCATGCTCCGCTCCTGGATAGAGTCCAGCACACACGGCTTTTGCCAACTTTGACCTCTCTCAGCCTCGTTTTTCTCATCTGTAAAAGAGGGCTTATACTTCACTGTAGAGAGAGCTTGTGAAACGTCTAGAAATAAATGTTGGTTACCCCCACTGTCCCACATGCATGAGCACCCCCACACACCCACAAAGAACGGGCGTTGAAAGACCTCCCAGTAAGATATAAGTTAGCATTAACCATTGCTTTGACAGTTTTCACTATGGTGTTTTGAAGTTTTTCCTACCCCGTCTGCGTCCTGCTGTTTCAGAACACTCTTGGTTTTAGACTATAAGTAGGTCTGAGAGACTTTTGAAGAGTAGCACTGTGGTTTCTTTCGTCCCCGGGCAGTACGGGCTGTCAGGATAAAACACAGGGATCTGCCCTTAGAAACCATATGGACCAGGAGAGCAAAGTGGCGGATTGGAAAGAGCATGAAGCTCTGGCCAACGGTTCAACGCCTTAAAAAAATGTCCTGTGATATCTCTGAGTCTCATTTGTAAAATGGGCTTGCAGTTAATTCCCAGAGAGTGAATGTGAAAGATCTGCCACATAGTAAATACTACAGAAATGCGGACTTCTTCTTTGACTTCCTCTCTTATCTGAGGCGCTCTTTAGGTTGGTGAAGTTTATTCAGCTCCTTCCTTTTATTTGCATAGCCTCTGGTTATTGAAAATTTCAAAACACAAAAGTGGAGAGAAAATTAATTTCCATGAAACCACCACCCAGGTTAACAATTATGAACAGATTCTAAGCAGCCCCTCCCCCCATTTTGAAATAATTTTTATAATTTGGGGCTAACATATGAAATGGTGTTACAGAGCAGAGCTGTATCCCTATCATTAATTTAGTGCCAAGTATGTAATAAGCACTCAATAAATACTAGATATTATCATCATCATCATCATCATCATCATCATTTTTTTTCCTGAACTTATCTAAAAAGTTATGGGCCTTATATAATACACCTTTTTCATCCAAAGGGCACAGAAATTTCCCAAAATCTTTTTTTAAATAAGAATACTCTTATTCTTTTTTTTTTTTTTTTAAGATTCTATTTATTTATTTGACAGAGAGATAGCAAGAGAGGGAACACAAGCGGGGGAGTGGGAGAGGGAGAAGCAGGCTTCTGGCTGAGCCGGGAGCCCAATGTGTGGCTCCATCCCAGGACCCTGGGATCATGACCTGAGCCAAAGGCAGACGCTTAATGACTGAGCCACTCAGGTGCCTCCATTTCCCACAATATTTGCAGTACATCATGATGCGGGGAGATGAAGTCACCCCGAAGAAAAAGCAATAAAGTGATTCTCCCAGCCTCTCGGGATAAAACCCCAGTTACTGGTTTTGTGGTGCTGATTGCTCCTGGACACCAGTGACTTTCTCCCTCGTGTCCTGTCTCACCCACGAAGCTTGGCAGTGAGCTCCTTGAGTGCTGAACTCATGCCTGATGTGGTTTTACCTCGCCAGAAAAAAAAACAGCAGGACTGGGTGAGTGCTTACTGTTTGTTCAAAGTCATAGAGTCTCGACCAAAGTACTATTAGGAAAAGAAGTAGGTAAACCAAATTAACTTGAAAATTAGTTAAAGCATCCCCAAAGTCTAGATTGCCTTCCCTTTGTTGGGGCTGGAGAGAGGTTTTTCATGAACAACTAAATCTACTGTTGCATAGATTAAAACTAATGGACCTTTTTGGCCATGAGACACAGAAACACTGAAGCCAAGAATGTGACTTCAAAAACTCAGAAGTACATTCTTGGCTTAATTAGTGTTGCCTCTCCTGTTCAATTAGATTTTAAACTCCTCAAGGGCAGGGCCTAATCCTACTTCATCTCTAACTCCCTCAGAACAAAGCTGGACACAAAGCAGGTACTCACCAACCAAATGCTTGTTTAATTCAATTGCCTTTCAAGGTGGATTGAGATGTAATCCCCTGTCTTTGACACACGAAAAGGACCGACTGTGGAAAATTCTATAAATAGGTACTTAGAAGCAGACCCAAACTGGGTGCTTTTCCTGTCTGCTCCACTTCCAGAAGCATCTTCTGGAAGTTTGTGCCTTTTAGGAAAAAATGAGGAAACAGGAAAAAGAGAAACAGTTCCATTTCTGAAAAGATAAGAATAAAGTCTGATAAAGACAAAAGGCATTTGAGGTCCCTAGAGTTAAAACAAACTCAGACTGCCCAGCCTGTTTGAAGTTGACAAGAAACAGAGAATGACCCATGAGTCCATTCTGGAACACAAAGCAGCTCAATCAGCATTTCATCAATGAGGCAGCACTGGGTAACCCAGCCCAGCTGGGCCAGCTGGCAGTGCCTGAAGAGCTGGGTATTTTATCTAGAGGGCACTCACTTCCACCTGAGCACACCTCTGTGTGTGAGGATGAGGAATGGAAGGGGTTATCACTACCTAGGGATTCATACTTGCTCATTGCTTCCTGTAATGGAATTCCTGTGAAAATTCTTAAAAAAAACGGTTTCATTTTGTCTTGTCATTTACTCAGATTTACTCCTTCGGGGTCATGTGGAGCACCTCACGGGGTCCAAAGCACCTACTAGAAGTTTACTAAACGTTGCTGAATTAAATAGGCACAAGAGGTAGAATTCACTAGCCAGATACTAAATACAGGCCACGTCCACCGAAGGAGATGCTTTGGTGAGGGCTCTTCGAACGGAGAGTGGTTTCTTTCCAAAGATGGGTGCATGTGAGCCCGCTTCTTTGAGCACAGAAAGATTTACATCCAACCCTGTTCAACCTGGAACGAACAGAACACTATGATAACTAGAATTAAAAAGCTTAAAACACACACACAAACACACACACACACCATCACCACCACTTCAAACCCCAAATCCTTCTGTTCTACTGGACATGTACCTGGCAGACCCAAATATACTCTGACTCACTCTGGGCTCTTCCCAAGGTCTTTCCAGGAAGCCAGGATCTTACCTTGCCAAGTGCCAGCCGCTGGGGCCGCCCCTGCCTGCTCAGCACAAATGGAGGGAAACCTGGCTCCCCCCACAAGGGGGGGGGGTCCCTTTATCCATCAAGCTGCACCATGCACCTGGGGGATTCATGGGCTTAAAAACAACAACAGAAAAAAAAGGCCAGAGTTTACAGGTACACCTTTTCCTTTCCCTTTTAGCCCATTTTCACACTGAAGAATTAAGTTTCTCCATTTTTAGTAGAGCTGAGCCCGTTTTCAAACTCTAACACCGACCACTCTCATTATCTGCACCAAGTGTGTCTTCTGACATTGTCCAAATCCTGTTATCCTACTCTTTTTCCTTCCTTCCTTTTTAAATATCGCCCCTCCTCTGAGAATCCTAAATAAGCAGCTTGGCAATGGAAGGCCGGGGAAACTAAAGAGGCTTCTCAGCACACCAGATCCTGTTGAAGAAATCCAGCAAACCGAGATCACATGCCCCAAGGGCAGACTTTGATCATTAATAACGCAAGAGGGGAAGAACACAGAGACATACAGTCTATATTCCCTACGCATCACAGGATAATTGCTCAAATCCTTGGTCTTTACAAAAAATGTGTCATCCCATAAAATTTGTCTTCCGAGAAAGAATAAAATTTGCTTTTTACCTTTCCCCCACATTATGACAAAGAACAAAACCCCAAGCTAGGTGAGGATGTTTCAGTCTTCTGTGGACCCCTTCTACCCTCCATGATCGGCCTGGGAGCCTATCAGAAGATTGTGAATGATGAGACTACCTTTCCTAGTGACCTAGCTGTTTATAAACAAAGCTTTTCCTTCTAGGAAAGACAACGACATTTAAATTGCTGAAAATTATCAGCTTCAACTCATCTGAATTTCATTGCCGTGCTACTCCTTCGGGAAATGGGAACCACGCAAGGTTTCCCTTTTTTTCCAAATTGCTTCCAGATGTGATATACAGAAGAATCTTTATTAAAATATCACACAGGAGCTGATGCCTTATGATTTCTTCTTCTTTCACCTGGGTCAGAATACGAATGACAAACCACTGGTCATAGAGAAAAGCTCTAGGTGTTGTCTGGGATCAGCTTTAAAATTGCAACAGCCCTCACCCTTGCCCCACAGACTCCAGCCCCCTCCCCTGCCTCACTTTTGTCCTTTCTCTATAGTGTTTAACACCTTATTACACTGTATAATTTACTTATTTATTATGCTCATTGTTTCTTGCCTGTCTCTCTTGCTAGAATGCATGCCCCACAAAAGCAGGGATCTTTGTTTTGTTGACTGATATACCCTAAGGACCTAAAACTGTGCTTGCTCAAATAAACATTGTTGAGTGAATGAATGAGTAAGTTTGTCATCCCTTTTTTATATCAAAATCTCTAGTCCTGACCCCCAAATTGACACTAATGCCACATGTCCTATTCCATATAGACCCCTCCGTTGTCATAAGGATTATCCCAATCTTACGTCCAGATGCTCTTCACTTTCTCTCGTCCCCCCCCCCCCACCTGTCTCTCTTCCCAGAGTATCCATTTTGGTCAATGACAACACAATCTACTAGTCCTAAGACTACAGTTCTTGTTCTTTCAACTTATTCATCCTTCCCCTTCATCTCTCAGATTACTAAATTATCAAATTCCTGAAAATGTCTTCTTTCAAATATCTCTCCAGTTTGTCCCTTCCTCTCTATTCTCCTAGCCCTGGTCTACACAATTATCACCTCAAATAGACTCCTAATTGGCCTCCTAGCCTCTAGTCTCTCCCCCCCTACAGGTTCGTTTGCATATCATAAACATCGTTTTGATCATGTCAATCCCCTTCCTAGGCCGGCTGTGATCTGGCCCACCCAGCAAACCTGACCTCCCTGCGTGGTCAAATGGTCCGGAGTTAAATCTTGAAAAAACAGAAAGTGTCGCATGCCAAATGAGTTATGGTAAGTTAAGGGTGGAGGAAAGGAGCAGGGGAGAGATCGTAACTACCAGGCTAATGAATTTGAACTCCATCGTGGAAGGCAAGAAGAGCAAGCTGTTAGAAGACATGTACGTCAGGAAAATGGCAAGATGAAAATGGTGTTTTAGGGAATGCAATCTGGTGAGAGGGGAGACTGGCTGGAGACAGAATTCATAGACCAATTGCAAGATATTTCTAACTATTAATTAAACAATAATCTGCCGTGTGTCCACTCTATCTCTGGGGATACTGTGAGAAGTAGTTTTTTCTTGGGGTTCTGGGAACAATTAAAGAGAAAGCACCAAAGACCAGTAAGGATAACCAATAATGAGCCACCCACGGCCTTTGTCCTCAAGCCTACCTGGCCACTTTAGCCCCAGACAACCTCTGAGATTTAAAATAAGCAGTGAGGGGCACTTGGGTGGCTCAGTCAAGCAAGCATCTAGCCCTTGACTCAGGTCATGATCCCAGGGTACTGGGATCGAGCCCCACATCAGGGTTTCCTGCTTAGTGGGGAGTCTGCTTCTCCCTCTGCCTGCTACTCCCCCTGCTTGTGTTCTCTTTCTCTCTGTCGAATACATAAATAAAATCTTAAAAAAAATGATAAATAAAATAAAATAAACACAACTACTCACCACACCAACTCTCATGCTCAAAGCTGCTGCTCCTGAAAACCTGGTCACATGTTAATTAGGAAAAAGAAAGGAAATGTTTTCTGTAAGTCAGGAGGCAACAAGCTTTTTCTGTAAATGGCCAAATAGTAAATGTTTTGGGCTTGTGGACCTTGCAGTATCTGTAAGTACTCAGTTTTGTAGTTGCAGCAACAAAAGCAGCCACAGAAAACACATTAACAGGTAAGCCTGCCTGTGTTCCAATATTTATAAGAACAGGGAGCAGGAGCACCTGGGTGGCTCAGTGGGTTAAGCCTCTGCCTTTGGCTCAGATCATGGTCTCAGGGTCCTGGGTCTCTGCTCAGCAGGGAGCCTGCTTCCCCCTCTCTTTCTCTGCCTGTCTCCCTGCTACTTGTGATCTTCTCTCTCTCTCTCTCTCTCAAAAAAAAAAAAAAAAACAACAACAACAACAGGGGGCGGGCAGATTTGGCCCATAGGCCAGAGTTCACAGACCTCTGCTCTAAGATATTAGGATATTGTCAATCCCAGCACTCAGTTTTGAATAGAGGAGTAGCATAGAGGAACATAAAGACAATATGTTTAAGGAGCTCAGAGAGCTGGAATAGAATTTCAACTTTACAATAACTCTTAGGGCATCAAGAAAATAAACGCCAGTATCCACATGCATACAATGAGAAGCAGCATGGTACAGTGGCCCATAAAGTCAGACAGGCTGGGTTCAAATTCCAGCCTTGCCACATTCTCCTTTTGTGATTTGGGGCAAATTCCCTAATCTCTGAGCTTCAGTCTCAGCTGTTTTCATGGGGATAAAAAATATACCCTTCCTCACTGAAAGGATTAAATAAGATCGTGCATATTAAATACCTAGGACAAAGCAAGCACTTGATCATGGTCAGCTATTATTATTATTACTATTATTATTGTGATTGTATTATGGTGAAATTCCCCAAGGAGCAGCTATTGACACAATATGTGAAAGTATTCATTTTCTTATTTCTAGAGATTAAAAACAGAGAGGGGTCGTTCTGTGTTTATACTCCTGTACTTCCTAAATGGTTTTCGCACCACTGCAGGAAGCTGAAGTCACCTTGTAAACCAGTCACTGCTTTTTCAGATGATTGCCTTTAAGTGGCTTTCAAATTCTGAAGATTATCATGCATAATGTATTTTGCTAATGTCAAGACTAAGTTTTTTCCCATTGATTTTTCTCCTGCCTCCGTCAAAGGTTTTGTCAGACAGGACTTTGTCTCCAGAGGAGGCTGCTCTTGCTTTCTCAGAATTGTTGAGCACGAAGAATTTCTTTCAGACGTTGTGTCTTTAAACCACTAATGTGATTTTTGTCTCCAATGCCAACCAACTGAAAACTCTCCAGTATACACTAGACTTCGGTTCCCAAGCTAGACGCAAGAGTTTCCCCATCTAACCAACACCTTCAGGGGGAGACAGGACTGGGTGTTAATGGGTGGTTCCTCCCAGAGCACCCCATCCTCCGGGCAGCTGGTGTCAGCACTGAGGAAACAAAGTAGATTCCTGAGCTTAGGAAATTTTCTGTTCCAGGGCGCTGTGACCACAATTTCATTCCAATGTGCAAGTACCCCTTCCAAAGCACAAAAGACAATGTATATCATCTTTCATATTGCAAAGCACATACCAAGAATGACATTGCTCCAAGAGACGCTAAAGCAAAGATGGTCTTATTTGAGGGAGAATCTGTAGGACCATCTTTGTTTTCTGTAGGTCTTTATTAAAATGTACCTCGGAACTCTTTGTGGGTACTCACAGAAAGATCTCTTGAGCCAGGGACAGGAACTGCTTCCTTCTGGTCCTTTCACCATTAGGAAGTAAGCCCTGTGGCCTTCTCGATGCCCTGTCCTGAGCTGGTGAGCTGCATTTCAGGTTGTCTCTCTCAGACAATCCAAGTACTATACACACCGGGCACTTTGTTAGAAGTAATCAGCCACGGGGGCAAAGGCAGTAAACAGTAATTAATATGCAAATTTGCAAGTAACTTGCCCCTTGATGCTAAGACTTCTTTGTTTGTTTGCTTAGTCGCGGACAAACGGGTTTGTCTTCTATAATTAGCAGGATAAATATAAAATTATGACATTAATTGTTAGCTGGCTTTTTAAAAATGGTAGTATACCCCTGCTGTGCCTGAGATGCTGTAGCTCAGTAGGGGGCTCCTTCAAAAATGAATTTTAGAATGCTGAAATACCCATTTTAATTAAAAGGCAAACACTGAAATGAGTTTGTCCCTTCGAATATCATAGTTACTGGGCAACAAATCATTGATGCATATGTTAATAATTAGCATTTGTACATCAGTTGACCTTACCCCAATGCAAAAAAAAAGAATTCCTTTATAATAATAACAAAGAGTAGTATTTATCAAGGCACTGCGCTAAGCACTTTTCTTGCTGTATTTCACTGAATCCTCCCAGCGGCCAGAGATGGGGCAGTGCTCCTAACACCCACGTATGGATGTGGAAACCGCAGCTTTAGGTAGGTCTTTGAAAGATGAGTTTTTCTGGGCCTGCCCTCTGACTGTGGTGCCCTCGGGATTCTATCTGCAGCTCTGGCTTCTTCTCCTTTCTGGTTCTCGCTTCCCTGAGAGGTGTGCTATTTCACTAATTCCAGCCCCATGCTTTACCCTTCCCGCCAGCTCTGATCGCTCTCCGAAAGCCTAGTCCCCAGTGGATTCTCACTCTGCCACCAACTAAGCCCTGTTTCCACAGCCAAGTATTGAAGGCTCTCCACGGGCTGGCCCTGGCCACTCTCCAACTTTTATTTCCCAGTTTCGTCTTTCATTATCAATTCATGATTCAGTTCCATTGTTCAGTTCCCATTATTTAATGCTGATGGGTAAAGGCACTGTATTTATCCCTAGGGTGAGGTGGGATAGGAAAGGAGGAAACGGGAAATTTGAGAAAGCACCTGTTCTCAAGGAGGTTTGGGGGAAGAAGTCAAAGGAAGCAATGATCAAATTCCAAACTAGAGACTTTTGATTGCCCTGATGGTGGACAAGTAGGAAGAGGACACAGGTGCCTCTCTCTTTCCGGAGGTCGGCCCAGTGCCTTAAATATGGCCCAATGCCACACATTTTCCATAATGATTTCTTCCCACTTGATCCATACATCCCTGGGAGCTTTTTCTTTCCTTCCAGATTTCAGCTCTAGGTTGTCCCCCACCCCCGCCCAAAAGAGCCTTTCCTCCTCCTTCTCCCAAGCAGATAAGGCCTCCTTCTGCTCTCTCCCTCTACACCCTTTCTTTGACAATTACAACATGATATCACACCATGGTGTAATTACGCGTTTGCCTGGCCATCTCCCCGCTCAACTGTGGGGCCCTCTGAGTTTAGCACAAGGATTCTTCTCCCCTCTGTGCCTCACAAGCCTAGATCAGTGCTGGTACCTGACTGGTACTCCCTGCTCTCTGCAAGCAGCCAGACAGTTGTCAGACCTGCTAACAAAGTTAGGATCAGCCTTTGGGGAGGAATTAACAATTCAAAGGGGGAACAGCTGCCCTCAGGCTGGCAGGAGATCGCCCCACTTCCCGCTGATGGCTGAGACTGGGAACGGGCTTGGTTGCCCTCCCCAGGAAGGCTTGGTGACAGGACTTCCTAAAGGTCTCCACTCAAGGACTCTCCGAAACAAAACACGAGAGGCACTGCCCTGGAGGCCTATTCTGAATCTGGCATTTGAACAGGCTTTTTTTTTTTTTTTTTTTTTTTTTTTTTTAAAAAGGGGGAGTAGCATTTAGTCTACATTTTATAAGGCAATGAAATGACAGCACCACTAGGAGGCCATTTCCCCAGGACTCCCATAGTAGCCACTGGAAATCCATGAGACCTTGGCCTCAGTGGATGCTCAAACGGACGTACACACCAGCAGCCTGCGAGCGGTGAGGCCTCTTTCTGGCATTGTCTGTGGCTTCACAGTGCAGTGCCAGAGACTGGCGAGGCAAGAGGGAGAAAAAGGAATTGTGAGAGGAAGGAAAGCATCCCCTTGTTTTCAATATGCTTTCAAACCCCGCCCCCTGCCCCGCCCCCCGGCAGGACTGACTCCTGTCTGTCTCAGAAGACACCACTGCATCAACTACTCTCAAGGGATAGGAGAGTGCCCCCAAAACAAATGCTCTTGGGATATAGACAGCAGGTACTGCGTTATTCTGCGAGAATCAATGCCGCAGGCCTTCTTACCCTCCAGGATTGACCTAGACAGCTTTGTTCTCCAGTTTTGCATTTTTCTACTCCAGTTTTTTCTCAAACCTTGGTGCAGAGTGTAATGGTGTGGGGACTGAGAAGCCAGAGGATGTTTGGGGATAGACACCCCACGTACGGCATTGACAGCAGCACTAGGACATAACATAATAGGTACTAGTGTTCCCTTTTACTACAACTAGAATATGGCCTCCCTAAGGGCAAGGGTAAACGCTGCTTTGCTCATTTCTGTATCCCAAACACCTGAAACAGTCCTGGCACATACAAAGTGCTCGATAAATAATTGTCGAATGGATTAGATGAATGCATTTCGCTACCATCACTCCTCACAGCTTTGGAGGCCATGAAGTAATATCACTTCTAACTGTCCTCCTCTCCTCACTCCTAACAATTGGCCTCTGATCCTCTGGTGTCCGGCAGCCTCTAAAGGTGGTGCCTTGATGAAAAGCATGGCTTAGGAGAAAGGGCACTGTGGTGAGGAGTGACCAGCTCTGTTGCCGCTCTACCTGTGGCCTCAGTTTCCCTGAACTATAAGATGCAAGGGTAGGACCTCAAAAATCCAAGTAGGTGAGTCGGCCGGGGGCTGACCATGAAAGATACTGACCACACACTAGACATGAAATTGCGTGGCTTATTTGGTAAAACTAGGTTGGCTTCCAAAGTCATGCTCCCATGAAATAATTGCTCAACCAGAAAAATGTCCCCAAGAGCCACCAAAAAATCATTCTAAAAGTCTGAAATTCTGCTCGTGACTTACAGTATCTGCTTCTCCATGACCACCGATTAGATGCCCTATGACAATTTTCACTCAACATTCATGAAGAAAAGGGGTACTGACCTGAAAATGTATGTTCTCCTTCAAATAAAGCACTCCTTACCCCTCTGAAAACCTTGAAAACCCGCACACTTCACGGCACCACAGACTGGGATGTTCACTGTTACCGAAAGAAGCAAGTTGGTGGAACAGCACATTCAAGATTCATTATTTCAGTTCAGTTGAAATTACACTCAGATTAGATTGTTTACATAATAACAATTACTGTCAGAGGGAAAGCAGGCATTGAAATGTGCCTGTGCGGTTGACACATGGAGAAGCTCACACCTCAGATGGTATACAAGACAAGCTTTTTATCTGGGTGTCCATGAAGACACCAAGGTGAGTCCCAAATCATTATTGGTGGTAGGGCAAGTGTTAGTGAACACAGGGTTAATGCAACTCCTGTGGGAAAATCTTATGCAACTTAAGCCCAGTAAAGAACCCAATCTCCATTCTTCTCTTGTCATTGGCTAAATTTGACCTATAGGATTAAGATAATGATTTGCTCAAAGAAATGTTCAAATCACTTTTGAAACTTTCACAGCTCTACTCTGAGAGACATGCAATCTTTCTTCTTTAGACGAGGGACTTGGTCCTTCCAAGTCATGGCACCTGTGTCAGATGAGACTTCAGATTTCTTGATATTTTATAATCTAAAACTCTCTTCCTACCTGACCGGAAAGCAGGTGTATTAGTGGTCCAAGTTTATTCTCTGAACTTAGTGAGGTTTTATCGGGCATTGAAGCCTGAACTAAACAGTTCTGATCTAGGTTTCTTTGGAGATGATGAGTCCTTTCTCTGCAAATTCCAATTACATGCCCCTGGATTTAAGAGGAAGCCATCTATTGTTACTTGTTGGCTTTCTAGCCTCTCTCTGAATCTCTTTCCAACCACTCTGAATTCTGTCTAGCACCTTTTGAACATTCATTCTTTCATTCAGTAAATAATCACTGAGTATGTACTGAGGTCATTCATGCCTTATGCCTGGCACTGGGAAGTTCAGTCCGTGACGTATTTCTGCTTGGCTCCTCAATATTTTTATTATGTTAGTAATACAACCTCACTACAAAACAAATAGAAAATACAAATAGGAAGAAGGAAAGAAAAAAGATAACTGGAATTTGAAATCATTTGATCATTACTTGTTCTCTCCAGATAAACAGATATCATAATACCAAATGTACTATAAAGAGCCAATACATTTTTGTTTGTTTAACTTTAATTTGAAAATAATTATAAGTTCACAGAAAGTTGCAGAAATAGTACCTTTCACGCAGTTCCTCCAGTCATCATCTTACATAGCTGTGGTGTACTATCAATACCAGGAAAATGTATGCGTGTGTGTGTGTGTGTGTGTACGTATGGTTCTATGCAATCTAACCACATGTAGATTAATACAGCCATCAAGGAACTCCCTCATTCTACTTCATAGTTGCATTAATGCTGCCTCTATTTCCTGGATAACATCAATTTTTTCTACATACTGCTGCACATAATGCCCTTGAGATCCTTCCTACTTCTTGCATGTATCAATAGTTCACTCCTTTCTCTTTTGGGGTAGTATCCTATGTTATGGATGTACCACACTTCATTTAACCATTGAAGGACAGTGGGGTTGTTTCTAACTAAAGCTATTACAAATAAAGCTTCTATGAACATTTGTGTACATATTTTTGTTTGACTGTAAGTTTTTATTTTTCTGGAATAAATGCCTGAGTGCAATGGCTGGTTTGTACAGTTAATGCATTTTTAGTTTGATAAGAAATAACCAAACTATTTTCCAGAATGGTTGTATTAGAAATCCAATTTCTCCAGATCCTCACTAGCATTTGGTATTGGCACCATTTTATTTTAGCTATTGTAAGTAAAAGGTATTTCTAACAGTAACAGTGTCTCAGAAAGCACAGAGAGAAACACAATGAAATTTAATTTCCTTACTTTAAAAAACAAAAACTAGTAATCACTACTTTTTAAAATCTCTACTTCTAATATGCAAAGTTTTATCTATGTTTATATCAGATTCTACATCATTAAATATTTCTTTAGCTTTTCTTACCTGAAAAAAAAATAGTAGAAGAGCTCTGTCTGGCATTGGCAGTTAATTCACCCACATGTCACATTGTAAAAACACTAAGTGAAGATATTTCGAAAAGGGTCCAGGGTTTGGGGGTTTTTACGTGGATCCTAAAATACCAGCAAGCAGAATTTTGGTTCTTTATCAGTAGGATATCTCTACGTCCGGCTTTGCTTGGCAGTCCTAATTTGTGTTTGTTGTTTAGTATCAACACGTGGTTTAGCAATTTTCTCCCTAGACTTTCTATTTTTTTTTTTTTAAGATTTATTTATTTGACAGAGAGAAATCACAAGTAGACAGAGAGGCAGCCAGAGAGAGAGAGAGAGGGAAGCAAGCTCCCTGCCGAGCAGAGAGCTCGATGCGGGACCCGATCCCAGGACCCTGAGATCATGACCTGAGCCGAAGGCAGCGGCCTAATCCACTGAGCCACCCAGGCGCCCCTAGACTTTCTATTTTTTAATGAAATGTAACTAGCTTCATTAAAATAAGCTGTGTAGGGTGGGTAGCAGAACGTGGGTGGCTCAGTCCATGAAGTGTCTGCCTTCGGCTTGGGTCACGATCCCAGGGTCCTGGGATCAAGTCCTCCATAGGGCTCCCTGCTCAGCAGAAAGTCTGCTTCTTCCTCTGCCTGTCACTCCCTCTGCTTGTGCTCTCTCTGTCTCTCTTTATCTCTCTAACAAATAAATAAAGAACATCTTAAAAAATAATACTAATAAGCCAGGGTAGATTTCGGAGGTCCCCACACTTCATATTTCCAGCCTCTGTCAGGCCACACCTCACAGTATGTAAGACACATGCGCAGGGAACACTGTTCTCACTGAAACCCCTGATGATATCTCAAAGATGCCCGTGACTCTCTCTTCTCCTGACTCTTTCCACATAATACATTAATTACATCTCTCTTTTAAGGTCGTATGCCGAGCATTCTTTGATATGACAAAGAGAACTGAGACAAGAGTAACCAAGGTCTACCTACTCTTTCAGATCTCAGGAGAAGTTTTTGAAGTCGTTGCCCTGCCTGCCTCTTGGTAGACCAGCCAGCTGAGCTATGGCCAATGTCAAAGCCAGAGAGATGCTGCAATCAATGAGAAACGTGCAACAGATGGACACCCTACTTTAACCATATGTGAAGAGAGTCTAGAAATCAAGTTTTTACATGGTGCTTTTACCATTTATTTTTAAGTCTGCAACTTTTTACTTTGATAATATGTGTTTATATTGCAATAAATCCTTTTGTAAGCAATGAACTCAATAAGTTTATATTTAATAGAAAATTCAGTACTAAACGTCTGAGGAAGTTGATGATGAACATGTTTCTCAGACAAAAAGTTGTTGACATTTATCATTCTTCCTGGGGATCCTATGCCAGCCAGAAGACTAAATCTGCTAAAGAAGCATTAGTATCAATGATTAATAGTTATTTTAAGATGAACATGCTGAAAGAAAAGTTTACCACTAAAGCTTCAGGAGATGCATTTACATATCACTCTGTGAAGCACAACTTTCTGTTTTAATCAAATGACTGTTCTTCTAAGCACATTTCAATATATTATCTATTCCAAGTTTTCTTGTGTACATAGAAAGAGTAAAACAAGAGATTATGTGTTGTCCCTATTAACAGAATCAGTTAAATGCTACCAGTTTTGTTCTGTTTTGTTTTTTTAAGATTTTATTTGTTTTTTGAGAAAGAGAGAGAGAGGGCACAAGCAAGGGGAGCAGCAGGGAGAGGGAGAGGGAGAAGCAGGCTCCCCACTGAGCAGGGACCCCCCCAACATGGGACTCGATCCCAGAACCCTGAGATCATGACCTGAGCTAAAGGCAGATGCTTCACCAACTGAATCATCCAGGCACCCCAGAAATCTTCCAATTGTAGTATTGGTTCAATGTTTTTCATCCAATTCCTGGAATCAGAATAAAGCTTTTAGATGTTAATTTTTCTACACCTGATATTACTGTGAATGCTATTGAAAATTCCATTTAAGAGTTTGAAACTAAAATCAAAATTTTAGGGGTACTTGGGTGGCACAGTTTGTTGAACATCTAACTCTTTGTTTCAGCTCAAGCCATGATCTCAGGGTCATAGGATCAGCGTGTGTTGAGCTCCAGTGAACAGAGGACGGAGCCTGTTTGGGATTTTCTCTGCTCCCGCCCCAAAATAAATAAATAAATAAATAAATAAATAAACGATTTTAAAAAGTAAATAAATAAATTTAATTTAAATTATTTTTGTGGTGATAATAATACAATGAACCCTTGTACCATGCAGGGGTGGAGACACTGATACTCTCCAGAGTCAAAAATCTGTGTGTAACTTTTTTTTTTTTTTTAAAAAAGATTTATTTATTTGAGGTGGCGCCTGGGTGGCTCAGTGGGTTAAGCCGCTGCCTTTGGCTCAGGTCATGATCTCAGAGTCCTGGGATCGAGCCCCGCATCGGGCTCTCTGCTCTGCTCAGCAGGGAGCCTGCTTCCTCCTCTCTCTCTGCCTGCCTCTCTGCCTGCTTGTGATCTCTCTCTGTCAAATAAATAAATAAAATCTTTAAAAAAAAAAAAGATTTATTGATTTGAGAGAGAGAGTGAGTGTGAGCTGGAGGAGGAACAGAAGGAGAAGGAGAGAGAATCTTCAGCAGACTCCCCACTGAGCACAGAGCACTAGGCAAGGCTCAATCTCAGGATCCTGAGATCATGACCTCAGCCAAAATCAAGATTTGAAGGCTTGACTGGCTGAGCCACTGGTGCCCCTGTGCATAACTGTGACTCTCCTCAAAACTTAACCACAAATTGTCTGTTGACCGGAAGGAACCTTATTGATAACATAGTCAATTAATACATATTTTTATGTTATATGTACTATATATGGTATTCTGACAATAAAGTAAGCTAGAGAAAAGAAAATGTTATTCAAAATATCATAAGGAAGAGAAAGTACATTCATAGTAATGAACTGTAAAAAATCTGTATGTAAGTGAACCCACAGAGTTCAAGCCAGTGTTATCCAAGGGTCAACTGTACAAGTTTTGATAGAGCAGAGCGTCATGGTAAAAAAACAGCATTCTCCAGTAATGGAGAGGACATGTATTAAGAATTAGTGTAGTGTTCATATAATTTATAGTCATATCCAAACAAATTGATTCTATCAATTCTACCAAATTAGATTCTACCAATTGAAGAAGTTGTAATTTACAAAATAGAACACATGTAAGTTCATATCTATAGTTTTGCTGAACATTCTAGTGGATGTTGAACATTCTAAATTATGCCAGCATGCCACTGCATGTTTGTTTTTTCTTTTCTGTCTGATATTTATAAGGTTTGGGAAATGCTTAAGCCTTTGAAGAACTATTGTCTATATCAACCTCTGTGACCATCAATGACACTGAACATTTTTGTAACCAAGTTTTCTAAATTTGGGCTGCATTTTATTCAAAATTAGTTGGAAATATTTAATCAAAGTACTTATTAAATGGAATGTCAAATATTTCAGCTTCTGAAGCTTGCTGAAATCATATTTATTGAAAACAAGGCTCACATATAAAATGATATTGAAATGTTTTGTTATATAAGAGAGAAAGTGAACAACTTAGAGAGTTGAAATGATTCTCAGATATGATTTGAAATTCTGTAATTGTGCTGTAGAATATCTCATTTTCTATGACGTATCTTTTGATAAAATTCCTGTTTTTAACAAGATACATTTATATTCTGTACCAGAAAGGAAAGAAATTTGAGAAGATCACAGTTTTGGAACATCTAAACTTGGCTAAACATTTCAAAAGAGTCATAAATAGAGAAAACTTAACTCAAAGGGCTTTTGCTTGTAAAATTATTTGTTGAAATAGTTACTCCAGAGCAAAAAGGATAGTCCTTGTGAAAATATTTAAGCTGAAATAGTCAATTTGAAAATGGAATATTTCATTTGAGAAAATTCAAAAAATCAAATCAAAAATATATTTCATTTAGCAAAATTTACTCTGAGCTTAACAAGTGCCTCAGCATTCGTATAGGGAGGATTTTCTCCGACAAAAGCCAGTTAAAGGTGTTAACAATTTTAAAATTTATTAACCTTAAAATGCCATCTTTAAGATGACTGTAACTGTATATAAAAATTTTACTTATAAGGTCATATTGAACAAAATATATTCATCAGAAACATACCAATGGCATAATATTAGAGAGAGTATTATGAACCTAATTGAAGCACATTGATATTTACCAACAATAATTATTACGATGATGCCATTTTTAAAGTTCAGATAATAGATACAAGTAATAATTTTTTCTGTGCACTGATATATTATTTTTATTTGGTTAGAAATAATTTCATTTTTTAAGATAGCTTTTGAACAGACTATAGACCTACCATTCTAATAAAATATAACTTGTAGGTTAATTAATACATACTTTTTAAAATATATAATTAGTTCTTATACCCTTGTCACTCTTTGAAATGTCCAGAGTTGAGGATGCCTAGGTGGCTCAGTCAGTTAAGTGTCTACCTTTGGCTCAGGTCATGATCCTAGGATCCTGGTATCAAGTCCTCTATCAGGCTCCTTGCTCAGCAGGGATCCTGCTTCTCCCTCTATCTGCCACTCCTCCTGCTGGTGTAAATAAATAAAATCTTTTTTTTTTTTTTAAGTGCCAGATTTGAAAAAAAAAAATCAAAAGTGTCCAGAATTATATGCTCACTCTTTTCCTAAAAAGTCATTTTCACACTGATAAGTAGACGGCAGATAGTTCAATGGCTCAGTTGGCTTTGAATTAGGTGATCCTTGGACAAGGTAATGGATGACTACAAAACACTGACAACACCAACAATGGACAGAATGTCTTAAAGGATGCCTGCCAAACTTTGGAGGGTTTCTCATGCCTTGTGGACAAAGAGAAAAACTTCATTAAAGGAATGGCTCTGGCAGTCCCAAGAGAAAGTGATGTTTCTCACTGTACATAGAGCATAAAGGTATCAATCATGATCTTCAGTTCTACAGAGAGTTGAAGAAAGGGACCTTACATAGTCCTTCAACCCACATAGCCCAGAGGGAGAGAGAGACACAGCCCAGCCTCCTTCCATGACACCCTTCTGGCTGACTGACTTTGCCTCACAGGATAATCTGACGTCAACATTCCAGACTGTTGAGTTCTATGGAGCCAGGAAAGATTCCTGGATGTACCCCACTGAGATAGTCTTGGCTCAGTGGGGGCTCATTTGTAACGTCACATAAACCTTTCCAGATTTAAAGAGCAGCAAACACAGTATCTTGAATGTTGAAGCTAGGGGCGCCTGGGTGGCTCAGTGGGTTAAAGCCTCTGTCTTTGGCTCAGGTCATGATCTCAAGGTCCTGGGATCAAGCCCCGCATTGGGCTCTCTGCTCAACAGGGAGCCTGCTTCCTCCTCTCTCTCTGCCTTCCTCTACCTACTTGTGACCTCTCTTTGTCAAATAAATAAATAAAATCTGAATAAATAAATAAATAAATGTTGAAGCTAGATACCATTTTATCAGCTATGTTCTCCTGAACATCAGGACTCCATATTGGTACACTGAGAATGAAGGTTAATACTACTTTATACAAAAAGAGATTGATTTGCAGCAGAGAGAATGATTTGCTGTTTAAAATACAACCATTACTAATTCCAACCATGGGAAGGAAAAAATTTCTTTTAGGAGTAGGTCAAGTTTTTGTCCAGTAAAATACTTTGATGAGAAGAGCCTTAAACCCAAACCCTGAGCATGGGCCATGGTATAGGAAGATATCAGAGGGAAAAAAAAGGGAATTATAGAGGTACTAAATTTCAGATATGAATAGGAATTTATGGAAACTGATTAATTTTAAGTTCTCTTTTATGAGCTGCTGTGGTCCCCATCTCCAGCCCCCGGCTATTGTTACCCTAGGCCTTTTAGCAAATGTGTAGTCCCTCTGATTGCCTTATAGGAGTGGTGTTTGGGGAAATCCTCAGACAGGGCCTCCTTTGTGAGCTTGTAACCCATGGAGTTGTATAGTGCCCCAAGCTTAGAAAGGCTTTGGGCTTGCTTTAACGCTCTTTTGTTGCCATCTTGAAATTTAGTTATTTTTGACCAAGGAACTCCCAATTATGTAGCCAGTTCTTCTCCAGAGAGAGGTTCCATGTCTCTGTTGGGGTCCATGGGTCTGTTGCACAGATAACGAAAGAGCTTCAAAAGGCCAGATATCAATGAGAATGAGAATTCAGTAGGCATAAGAAATCAGAGCTAAAAGTGACCCCAAGAATCTATCCTAATCTTGGTAACAGCATTGGATTTCCACAGAATATTAAGGCATTCAAACCTTTTATAAATTTTAAAGGTAGGGTAAGCCCAATGTTTTCTGTATTACATCAGCAATTTTATATGTGTGTGTGTGTGTGTGTGTGTGTGTGCGCATGTGCACACACATATTTTGGGTGTCTCTCTACTACCAAGATTTCCAGGCCCAGACCCACAATGAAAAGAAAGTGTTATAGGAAAGTAGAAGAGTACAGGCAATGAAAGCAATACTACTCTGATTATGCAGAAATGTTTTTAACCCAAATGGTAGAGTCATGACACAGCCTTACTGTACACATGATTAGAGCAATCTTCCTCTGAGAACACTACGGAACAGAATGAACTCACTTTATTCCAGATGTAGGTTAGGATATTTCCCTTGGATCTTTGACTCATATCAATCTTCTTATCCTGAAACACTTTGTTTTTCCATTTGAGTTTGAAGAAAAGTTCTGCTAAGAGACTCAGCTTGCTTTCTCCCTGATATTCTCTGGAAAGGAAAAATTAAACATCCAAAGGACCTCATGTATCTTTCACCTCCACAACCAAAGTGACATTAATGTAAAAGTTGTCCAAGAAGGGAAAACCCTTAAGCCCTTGAAATGGGGATCTTAGACTTTGGGAAATGATTCGATGACATACATGGATCACACAGGACACTTCTTGAGCATTAATATACATTATACTGTTCTGAATGCATGAGAGAGTAGCTTGGGGATGCTCATTGGCCTTGTTTCAGTTCTTATCCAGAAGGAAGATGCGGTAGGTTACCTCTCTTGACCCACACCCCTGAGCGTCAATGGACCTATAACTTGCTTCTACCCAATAGAATATGTCAAAGGTGAGGAGACATCACTCCCATGATTATATTATATAGCAAAGACAAAGATTTTTTTCAGATGTAATTAAGGTCTACTATCAGTTGGCTTTAAATTAATCAAAAGGTGATGGTCCTGGGTACGCCTGACCTAACTAGGTGAGCCCTTTAGAAGAGTGTACAGTTCAGAGGTATTGACTTTGAAGAAACAATATGCTGTTGATTCTATGGTAGCAAGAAAATGAAGCCTGCCAACAATGACACGAACTTGGACAAGGACCCCCCCCCAACCTCAGGTGAGACCATATCCCCCGATGACTCCTTAATTTAGCTTCCTGAGACTCTGAGCAGAGAAGGCAGTTAAGCGATACCCAGATTCCTGACCCATGGAACTGTGAGATCACAGATGTATGCCATTTTAAGTCACCCTGTTTCTGGTAATTTGCAACACAAATTAAACTTAATAGAGAGGAGTAGAAAATTAGGAATGAGAGCCAAATAGGAAACCCAACCTACCAAGGAAATCATGAGCTAGATGATAATTAAACCTAACTAGAAATGCTCAGCTGCTAAGAAGCCCAGCGTGGGACTGCCTGCTTGACAGGGAAACAGAAGTGAGAAAGGCAGTAATAGATTTCTTTTCAGATCTGAAATAAATGCCACCACTTGGTTGATAATCGTTTGCTGTGCAACCATAATCATTGCTGCTTTTGCTATTTAAGCCCAATTTTTTAACAGAGCTAAGGGAAACACAATCTCAAGGTTATTGATTATCTTCAAAAGCCTTTACGTGTTTTAGTCTGCAATTCTGGCTCCTTTGCCATGTTTTGGAAAAATAATAGTATTTGGATCCTACTGCTCTCTCATCCAACTCTCCAATCAGCTAGAAAATCTGAAGAGACTCTTTAAGAGTTAAAGAGATTAGGGTGGGAATCCTGGGATCACTGAAAAGCACTGTCTGGCCCCCGAGTTGCTATCATTTGAATGCTCAGTGGGAAATGGAATGAAAAGAAGAGGAGAGAATTGGGCTCCACTCGTGTGTGGACACCTTGAGAAACCTCCAGTCGTGTTTAACATCGGAGCTCCCAGGTTAAAGGAAATGTAGAAATGTATATGAAAGAGTTTCCCTAAAGCTGGTTGCCTTCTTGAGGCTTTAGTTCTTGAAAAGCTGTGAATCAACTTTGTCATCGGTTGGATCTCATTTTAAATCCATCAGGGAGCTCAGTATTTGAAGGAACTGTACAGTAAGCCAAAGTAAAGCAAATTGGGGGGGGGTGTTTTTGTTTTAAGATTTTTATTTATTTATTTGCCAGAGAGAGAGAGAGAGAGAGAGCGCGCGAGCTCACAAGTAGGCAGAGAGGGGAAGCAGGCTCTCCGCCGAGCAGAGAGCCTGATGTGGGACTCAATCCCAGGACCCTGAGATTATGACCTTAGCTGAAGGCAGAGGCTCAACCCACTGAGCCACCCTGGAGCCCACAAATTAGGTTTTTGTAGAGTATATACTTGGACAACCTAAGGCTTCTGTTGTATTGATATAAATTTTTATGTATCAAGACTTTTTAGTTACCAAAAACTACGCTCAATTTGTTTTTGTCAAGTGCAGTGCCCATAGAAACCTGCATTGATGAGGAAGGGTCCCAGATGGGTCTCGTGGGAAGACAGCAATATGAACACAGATTGATCTGGAACATTGGAAAAAAGAAAGCTGGTGGGCCTTTTAAAAGCTATTTTCACCGGGAGGGCTATAGATCCCAAATGCCTCTAGGTGGGATACGGACAAACCTCTACGTCAGGATGTTCCTGAAAGTAAATCTCAAGGTCTTAGGAGATAGTGTCTTACATTTCCCAGTCAATTCCAAGGGCTCAGATCCTGGAACCTCAGGGTACCAGCTGTGTCCCCAGGGGTAGCACTTGGCCACTCTAGGCCATCTCTTGCCTTGTAAAATGGAAACAATATGATGCCTATTTCATAAGACTACTGTTAGGATTAAATGCAAGAACACAATTTAAAGTACGGGGGGCTTCAAGTTTTTAATCATTGTTAGCTGTTTCTGTTTGGAGCTGTAGAGTTTCCAGGGATTAAAAACACTGACAAAACCTGCGGAGGGCAGGGGGAGGGGGGTGGCTGTGCGGGGGAGAGACAACCTGAAGGAAATAAACATGCCACAGGAAAAAAATGCTAGTTTCTCTAACAAGAGAATGCCTCGGGGCCCTTTCAGTTCAATGACTATGTACTATTTCCAATCATTATCTCATTTAGAATTACAATGAAGAATGTTGGGAATAATTAACCCCATTCTGTAGTCCCAGGAGCCTGTCATTGCAGGTAGGAAGGATTAGGTAGCCGCTCTGTCAGTCCAGGCATGCGAGCTCATTTCCCCCTGTGACACGATGTCATCCAGCCTCTTTGCTCGCAGTCTCCGTAAATTCCCCACCCACTGCACAGTGGCAAGGATGGTATCTTGCATTTGTCTCATGCCTGATAACACGTTCATAGTCATAGACTAGCAGCAGCTCTTGAAAACACCCAGCCCTTTTTAAGAAGCTCAGAAATGACAACAGCAGCGAGCGAGGGTCCCTTTAGAGCCCAATGTGGTAAATCCTCTCTCCCCGGAGCTGCCAAGCCCAGAAGCCCGCTTCCTCCTTTGTTAGGAATTCTAGTCACAAAAACCTACAATAAAATGCTGCAGGCGCATCAATAAAGGATATAATGAAATCAAATGAGTCTTGTTCCTTACATTTACATGCAAAGTGTATCAAAGGAGCATCCAGTTTGTCCCTGAGACCAACACAATGGATTCTTTGTGTGGGAGGAGAGAAGATATATGAAGCTGAATTAGGAAGCAATTCCAATTAAAAGGGCTGTGTTTAACGCTCCAAAGACAATGCAGCCTTTGCTAGACAGTTAGCTATTAGGAGTGTCTGGCTGCTGAGGTGGCTTTATGGTAATTGGACGAGAGCCTGGTGGGACGGAACACAGCAGTACCATTGGGTCCCAGCTCCGGGTTGCATGGCCTCCCTTCCAGCTCACTCCTGTGCGACCTCAAGGATCATAACACCTGCCCACCCGGCCCTTCCGAGGATTAGGAGAAAGAAAGCACATAAAGCACTTTGGGCAGTGCACTCTGCAAGTATTAGCTCTTCCTGGGATTTCCCCGGCCAGGTCCCACAGGGAGCTGGCTCAGGCCACACTCACCCTGATGACTTGTGAATGGGACCCTGGAAGGGCTGGCCTCCAGAGGCCGTGCTGTGTGGTGAAGGGACAGCTGTCCCTCAGCACATAGGCCTCTTGAATCAGTGCTTTCTTTCCTAGAGAAATGGAATTTCTTTGGTTAATATTGGATACCTGGGACATGTGCCATTTGAATTAGCTTCCCTGTTTCCTACATCCTTGGCATATTTTGTAGCTTTGTGATCATAGATTCAGGAGATGGCCCCTCGAAGGTAGGATATCTGCAATTATTGGTTTTTTTTCCAGATTCTTCATTAAACTTAAATGGGATCCACCTTTTCGAAAGGGAGCACAAAACTACCTTATGCCACCTCAGTGCAACTAGAACATCACAGCGTATTTGTCTATGTGTAGACACTTTATTTTTCCAAATTTTTTGATTTTATTTAAAAAAAAAAAAACCCTGAACTGTATCATATTTTTTTTTTAAAGATTTTTATTTATTTGAGAGAGAGCATGAGCACAAGTGGGGTGGGGGTGGGGGGGGAGACAGTAGAGGGAGAAGCAGTCTCCCTGCTGAACAGGGAGCTTGATGTGGCGCTCGATCCCAGGACCCTGAGATCATGACCCGAGCCCAAGACAGACACTTAACCGACTGAGCCACCCAGGTATCCAAGTATATCATATTTCTTTTTTTTTTTTTTAAAGATTTATTTATTTATTTGACAGAGAGAGATCACAAGTAGGCAGAGAGGCAGGCAGAGAGAGAGAGAGGAGGAAGCAGGCTCCCTGCTGAGCAGAGAGCCCGACGCGGGACTCGATCCCAGGACCCTGAGATCATGACCCGAGCCGAAGGCAGCGGCTTAACCCACTGAGCCACCCAGGCGCCCCTATATCATATTTCTTAAAAAAATATATATATATATTTGAAACCCATATAAATTCAGGGCTGTTGTGCTGGGCTGTATCAGTTTCCCCTAGAGTGTAGGCAGGCAAGGTGTGGGAGGGGAGGGGAGGCCAGGACTCCTAGAGGAGGCTAAGGTGGATGTGGTGAAAGGGACACACAGGTCCTCTCAGGATGGGCTGGACGGGGACGGGAAGCCTGTCATTCCAATGGAAAAGTACACATTGCCAGAAAGTCTCCTGGGCTCACGCTGCTCTCTCTCTCCTGTGGCCTCAGCTTGATACAGGCCGGAAAGACCCAGGAGGTGTGTCCAAGCCCAGGGCCTGGTGGGCATAACATTCTGGCCCTTGAGATGACAGGATGCTGGCCAGCTGGGGAGGCAAGACGCAGGGAACTGAGCTGGTCCCTGGAATCTTCTAAGGCAAGTTTCCACTTCTAAGAGAATCAGGTGATTCAACATTTGGCTGCCCCCTTGCTGGTTCTCTAAAGTGCCTCTTGAGTTTCCCTTAGCACAGAATTACCAGAAATTCTCAGTTTTGTAAACTTAATGTCATTCTTCATCTATCTTTTTAAGAGGTAATAATTTCAATCGGGAACATGAGTTGGAGGAAATCTGAAGCATAAACTGGTGAAACTGTGGAGTATGAGAGAAATTCAAAATTAAAAGAAACTACTGAAGGTTGTGACAGACATGAGGTGCCTGAGGACTGGGAACAAAAGAGAGAAAATGGCATGGTCCCTGCTACAATTAGTCACTCTACAAAGCATTGGATATGTATCTGCATGCTCATTTCGAATATGAGTCGTATTATCAAGAAGATGTAAATGGGCCTAAATCATAGCACCTCTCATGGGAGAAAGCCCCGAGGAATAACAGCATGAAGCCATCACTCTTACAGCGACATTTTAAAATACCAGTCATGAGGAGGGAAGGGGAAGAGGCATGGGGAGCCTACAAAAGGGGCTTTATTGCCCTTTGTAATATTGGATTTCTCTAAGAAAAAGGACCTAAAGCAAGTATGACAAAATGCTAAATAGTTGTTATATTTAGGGAGTGAGTCACAGGTATTGGTTGTGTTGCTCTCAGCACTTGGCCGAATGTTTAAAAGTATTTCAAAATATTTTTAAACAATTGTGTGGATTTTTGAAGGAAAAGCAACAGAGTTTTTGGCAACCAAAAAGGGAGACATCTTTCCGAAGCACAGCACAATAAAAAGCAAATAAAGTAAGTGAGGAGTCACTCAAAGCTTCCTTTAAAATAGGTTTTCAGAATGACTCTTGAAGGTGCAGCCCATGTAAAGGGAAAACCTTGCCCTCTCCCTTTGATGTGGCCAAATGTGTTCTAGGCTAAAGGAGCCAAAGACTGGGCCGGTGGCCTGTGTGGAAGGAAGCCTCCCCCACCCCCCCCACCCCCCACCCACGAACTCACCAGGAGCAGCTCCACAGGCTCCTCCTGACTTCATTGAGATAATGACATGTCATTTTCAATAATCTAACAAATATGTTGTAACAACAAAACGATGGTTTGGATACAAATTGGTTTAGACTGACTGGGGACAAAATGGGAAGTAACTTAGAAAACCCCCTTTTCTAAAAACATAGGCTGGTGTAACCAAGAAAACATGGTCCGTATACAAATTCAAAATTGGATTATTATGTTTCTTCATGATGAAAGAAAAGAAACAACATGTCAAAGCAAAGACAAGACACCCTGAGAGGGTGAAGGACTTTGGTGTGCAAGCTAATCATGAGGGTGCCTCCCAAAGCTGGCTTCTTTAGCAAATGTCGTCAGTCAGGCCAACTGTGCTCCACCATCAGGTGCAAGGGCGACTGTAAGCATTTTCTCTGCACAGAAGGCGGCTGCTGTGAGGAAAATGAAATATGAAAAACCATAAAGCATGGATTGTAGGGAACTACCGGTTGTTTGAGATCTTCAGTTCATTTACTTGTGAGGAAAATTTCAGGGTATATGTGACAAATTGAGAACAACATCAACAATCACCTTTACTCATGAAAAAAGCCCTTTCTCAAGTAATTCTTTGACATAGCAAAAAAAAAAAACCAAAAAACCCAAAAAACCAAAAAAACACAACTATCTATTAAAAAAAAAGATTTAGGGATCGCCTGGGTGGCTCAGTGGGTTAAATCCTTTGCCTTTGGCTTAGGTCATGATCTCAGGGTCCTCATCAGGGTCTCTGCTCAGCGGGGAGCCTGCTCCCCCCCCCTCTGCCTGTCTCTCTGCCTACTTGTGATCTCTGTCAAATAAATAAATAAAATCTTAAAAAAAAAAGATTTATTTATTTGGGAGGGAGAGAAAGCACAAGAGGGGCAGGGGTGGTGGTAGGGAGGGGCAGAGGGAGAAGCAGACTACCTACTTACCTACTGAGCAAGGAGCCCATGAGGAACTCCATCCCAGGACCCTGGGATCATGACCTGAGTCAAAGGCGGACGCCTAAACTGAGCCACCCAAGGGCTTCAAAAGAGACTATCTTACCTGACACTTATATGGCACATGTCTAGATTTAAAGTAAAATCCATTATGAAAAAATGGAGGGACTATCTTAAATTAGTCTTTCTCTCTTCTCCAAACTGGCCATATGAGAGGGAACTACAGTTAAGTAAAACTTCCTCTGATGTGGCACTGCACACCCTGTCAGATCTTAATGTCTTTTCCATAGTCGTGACCCCCACAGAGATTGTGAACTCCTGAATGAGAACACTGGTGCTACTAGAACCCACAATCATATATTAACCTAATTTTCAAAACACCGTGACTCTGAGAAGTGAACACAAATTGCTCGGAGCTAAATCCAGGGTACACATTTTCAGGCCCTAGAGACTGAATGTGACTCATCCTTCCCAAATTACCAAAAAGACCCATAGGAAGTATTTTTGTTATTTTTTTCTAAGTCATTTTAAAGCCTATCTAAAACAAATGCGGAGTTTGTGTTTCTTAGGATGCTTTAGGTTGCAAGTAACAGATACCAACTTAAGTAAGTGAATACACACAATGAGAATGTTTATAAAGATACAGGGAGTCTGCCAGACCCTAAAGGCAAGATTACATTAGACCTCAGGAGGAGCTAACATTAGGAAGTCCTCTCCTTTCCTGTCTCAGAGAAATGGTTTTATTTTTCAAAATAAATCTTATTCCAAAGAAGGTTTTCTTTGCTATTCAGTTCTCATGATGAATAAGAAATGACCATCAATATTTTGCAAGTTCATACATTTTAAAATACCAGTCATCCAATTGCTGGCTCGTCACTTACTCTCTCTCTCTCTCTCTCACACACACACACACACTCACAAATATTGTCGCAGGTTCTCTCAGCCAATTCCAAATGTGTAGTTTAGGCATGCTCTCTGGTACAGGTTAATCAGGTATCCGTGGCCAGCAGGCAGTCACACAGCTGCCAGGAGTGAGGCCAGCAGTCTCCAGAGAAGAGGAACATGGCAAACGACATTCACTAATATACGGTAATGGAGCAGAATGCCTTAATGCAAAAATATTTATAGACGACGTCTTCTGTGCCTGACCCTCTTCTAGGTTCTGGGGAATATAAGAATGAACAACTAGGGTTGCCGGTGGGAGGCGGGTAGGAAGAGGGTGGTGTAGTGATGGACTTTGGGGAGGGTATGTGCTATGGTGAGTGCTGTGAAGTATGTAAACCTGGCGATTAACAGACCTGTACCCCTGGGGCTAATGACACATTATATGTTAATAAAAAAATAAAAAATTTTAAAAAAAAGAAATAAACTAAAAAAAGACAAAGCTCTTACTCTTGGAAGTCTTAACATTTCACTGGGGGAAAAACAGCAAACATTCAATAAATAGCTAATGTAATAGATGGTTAATAAGTGCAATAAATGGTTGTAGTTGTGGTAAATATTTAATAGATAGCTTCCTGGAAGGCATTAGACCATATCTATAGTGTGAATTCTTCTACCGTGGTCATGTTCAAGCTACCGATGTGATGTCACTGATCTCGTATTTGCAATCGTATCCTATTGTTGAGTAGCTTCACTGCCTGCCTAGAAACAAGAGACACAGGTACCCTCAAGAGCAGAGACAAGGGCAGAATATAATAAAATAACCAGGAAAGAATAATTTTTGAGGAATTTATTACCTTTTAAAAGTACAGTTTATTTAATTGTAAGTTGAATAATTTTTAATGATGGCTTTAATGACTGGCTCACAAAATTCCTGAAAATTTAATAATCAGCTCTCACAAGCCAATATAAGCCAAATCCAAGACATTACCGTTGAGTGTGGGTGTTCCTGTTATCTACGTGTGTGTAACAAACCACTCAAGACTTAGTGGTTTGGAATAAGAATTGCCCCATCACATCTCAAAATTTGGGGGACCAGACATTTCAGGGCTCAGCTGGGCAGTCCTTCTACTCAGTAACATCAACTGGCAGATGGCCTAGTCTTTAGGGTCCAAGATGGCTTTGTTCATTTGTCTGGTATCATGGGAGGAATAACTAGAAGGCTGGGCTCTGCTGGAACTGTTCCCTGGAAGGACAGCCTTGTGGGCCCCAAGTAATAAAACCTACAACACCCAGAGAAAGTGTTCTGAGAGGTAGGAAGTAGAAGCTGTCAGTCGCTTAAGGCCAGGGCCTGGATACTGTCCCAGTACCACATCTGCCATATTCTATGGCTAAAAGCAAACCACAGAACCTGCCTACATTTAAGTGGACAGAGACCCTCTTTCTCAGCAGGAGGAGTATCAAAGAATTTGTGGCTATCTTAAATCCAACCACAGATAGAGAGTGGTAAAGGTGCTGTGCTATTTTATTTTATTTTTTTAAGATTTTATTTATTTATTTGACAGAGAGAAATCACAAGTAGATGGAGAGGCAGGCAGAGAGAGAGAGAGAGGGAAGCAGGCTCTCTGCTCAGCAGAGAGCCCGATGCGGGACTCGATCCCAGGACTCTGAGATCATGACCTGAGCCAAAGGCAGCGGCTTAACCCACTGAGCCACCCAGGCGCCCCGGTGCTGTGCTATTTTAAATATGACAGTTGGGGAACAGTTTTCTACTAATGTGACTTTTTTTTTTTTTAAAAAAAACTGAAGGCAGTGAGAAGTGAGTCATACAAAGAAATGAATGTGCATGAGATTTCTGAGTCCAGCTTCTGGTGGCCAGTTCAGACTGAACCCTTAGGTTCTACTCTAAGGATATCGCTACGGAAATGTTTGAGAAGCACCAACTGGATCAGCTGCTCATTCCCCAGCTGAAGGACACTGAAGCCCAAAGAACACAAGTGTTTGTTGCCAGCACCAAACAAGGCCGGGCTAGCTGGTAGCAGAACAGGACTTGAGCCTAGGTCCTTCACCTAGATCTCCTATTTAAAAGTCTAGTGCTTAAGAGAAGAGAAGAGAAAAATAAAATAGAAGTCCAGTGCTTTTTCTACAACTTCTTTCTTATTTTTACAAAACTCCTTTTAAATCAGTGTTATCACATGATGTAGCATTTGATACTTTCCTATCTTAAACCACACATTTTTTTTTTAAAGATTTTATTTATTTATTTTACAGAGAGAAATCACAAGTAGATGGAGAGGCAGGCAGAGAGGGAGAGAGAGAGGGAAGCAGGCTCCCTGCTGAGCAGAGAGCCCGATGCGGGACTCGATCCCAGGACCCTGAGATCATGACCTGAGCCGAAGGCAGCGGCTTAACCCACTGAGCCACCCAGGCGCCCCTAAACCACACATTTTTTATACCATCCATGAAAACATAAACTCCTTGAGGAGACTTACTTTTCTGTTTTCTCCAGGGCCACTGCACTGAGCATAATCATGCAGTTTGGACTCTGCACAGGAAATCTGACTGGCTTGGGGAAGGGGTCGAATGGGACTGTGCACTTGGCCTGGGAGGTTGTGGGCTGCATTGTCCCAGAGGAACCAGCTCCTTTTTCTAGTGCCTATGAAGAAGAGGCAGATGGTAACTATGTCCTTCTCTTACAATGTGCCCATTGCATAACATAGCGCTACAGAAAAGGAGCCTGGGGTGGAAGGAGGGGGTGTGGGTGGGAGTCGAGGGAATGACATTCAGATTCCTCCCAAAGCATTCTTTGATTATCTATTGCTGGTAACAAATGACCCCAAACCTAGCACATGCAATAGGCCTCTCTAGGAAGCTTATGTTTCCCACAGCACGTGATAGCTCTAAGAAGGTTCACCTCAGGAGGACATCCAGAAACACACCTTCTGAGAGAGACCCAAGTGGGAATGGCAGGGCCTTCTCAGCCTAAGCCTAGAAGGCACAGGCATCATGTCCACAACATGTAACTGGCAGAAAGCGAGATGCTTTGCCCAGCTTAGATTCAAGGGCAGGATAATGGGACTCTGCCGCTTGACAGTGACCTTGCAGATGAGCATGTGGGATGAGAGACCATGGGGCTATTTTGGAAAATGATATCTGCCCCAGGACTCATCTCTTTAATAAGCTACCACCACAAAGGAGATGGAGCAGTAATTAAGGGGTAAAGCTTCTTGAATGTCCCCCTGATGCTTGTGGTGAAGGGCCATCTGGGACAGAGTTCAGATGTCCTGCTTTTGGAGCACCTGAATCTCTGAAAGCCTGTCCTCTACGCTCAGTCAGGGATGAGCTCAGGACAAGCGACACTGGCAGCTGCTCCCAGGCTCCAGCTGCTTTGCACCCTTGGTCATGGTGGTTCTGCCACCAGCCCAATAACTTTTTCCATGTGTGGGCCACCAACTCACTGTCAAAGTTACCAGGCTCATGCCAGAGCCAGATGTTCTCAACAGATGTGCAAAGAAAGCAATTCCCTTATTACATCTTTTTAAGCTGTCTGATGCTATAAGATGCCTTTCTGGACTAATTCAGGGTTGGACACCCCTGGCAAACCAACTGTAGCCATTTCCTCTATTTTAGTACACATGAAATAACCAGCCATGACCTCAAGCCCTTTTCTTCTTAACTAATTGGGTGGCCTTCTGCAGCTGGGCAATGGAAACCAAGAAAGTTTCAAATGAAAGATACACACATTTTTATAATAGTATATTTATATATAATTTCTTCAGCTCTGAAATGTATTCCTTCCCTCCCATCCCATGCCACTATGCCTCTCCGTTCATATAAGACTTCCTTATGTGGCATAAGCGAGAAAACAGGGAGATGCCACCATCCATAATCACAAGAACATTACAGAGATCGCATTCTGTTTCTACCCCATCCCCTCTACCTGGACCCCAGAGCTGGAGGATGGATAGGGTAGGGGGAGAGCGTAGCAGAGCTACCATTTAGCTACAGTGTCACCAAATAGCCTACTCCCCCCCTCTTTCCGCTGACCTGGAATCTTTCCAGCTGTGCTGGCTAGAAATGAGCTGTCGCCACATCAAATCACAAGTGGGAGAGAACTGCATGCTCACAAAAGAAACTCTCCCCGTGAGGCTAGAGTTTCTTCCCTCTACCGAGACAGTTCAATGCCCAGAAACAAACTACTTTTATTATTTAACTTAAACATAAAATGTCACGTTTCAAGTCCGCCTTTAGCTCCATTGCCCAATAACATCTATTAAAGTGAGAAAGCGCTCTCCTGCCTTCCGCCTTTCCCCTCCTCCCCATGAAGATGACCGTGAATGTCCAAGGTTGCAAGGGGTGAGCCTGACATCAAATGTATTTAGGAAGAAAAAATACCTATGAAAAGACATGACAGTTATGATCAATTATTTGTAAGGAATGAGACCTTTTCCATGGCTTTCTGAGTCCACAGTCATGTGATGCATCCTGGGGCTGCAGGAGTTCTGTGTGAGACAGCTGACGGTGGCCACACACGGCTCTCGAGGGCTCTGATGGGGCCTGGAGCACAGACTGGGTGTGTGGGCCTTAGGAGTTGGTAAGAAATAAAGCATGGATGCAACTTGGCTTTTTGACTGACACAAAAACTCCTTTCTATGGTAACAAGGTGACCCCTGAGTATCAACCCATTCTTCCCACCTTCTAGCCTGAAAAGATGCAAAAGAAAGAAAGCCAGGGCTCTTGGCCCTTCTAACCTGGAAAGTTCCTCCAAGGCTGGTGAATCCACTGAACGTCATATCCATTAAATGCATTAGAGACAGAGGCACAAAGCGGACAGATCTGCTTGTATCTGTGGCCATGTATAATGGCCAATTTTACGTGTTGGCTTGACTGGGTCATGGTATTCAATCAAATATCAGTCTAGAGGTTGCTGTGAGGAGATCTTTTAGATGCGATTAAAATGTAAATCAGCAAACTTTTTTTTTAAGTTTTTCATTTCACTTCCACTTAACATACAGTGCTTTCTTGGTTTCAGGTGTACAGTATAGTGATTCAACACCCAGAGCTCATCATGACAAGTGGGCTTCTTAATCCCCATCACCTGCTTCACCCAGCCCCCTCCAGTAACCATCAGTTTGTTCTCTATAGTTGAGAGTCTGTTTCTTTCTTTGTGTGTGTGCGTCTCTCTATCTCTCTCTCATTTTTTTCCCTTTGTTATTTGTTTTGTTTCTTAATTCCACATACGAGTGAACTCATGTGTTATTTGTCTTTCTCTGACTGACTTATTTCATAAATCAGCAAACTGAGTAAAGCTGATCACCTTCCATAATACAGGTGGGCCTCATCCAATATAGTTGAAGTCCTTGAGGTAAAAGACTGAGGTCCTTCAAGGACCTCAATTTGATCAGCATGACATATGTATTGTATTAGTATTCGATTGCTACATAACAATTTACCAAAACTTAATGGCTTAAAACAACACACAGTTATTACCTCACGATTTCTGTGCGTCAAGGGTCCAGGCACACAGCTTAACAGGGGCCTCTGCTCAGGGTCTCACAAAGCTGTAGTCAAGGCGTCTTCTGGGCCTCATTCTCATCCAGCAGCTCCACTGAAAAAGAATACACACCCAAGCTCATTGAAGTTGCTGGCAGATTTTAGTGGATGTATAATGGAAGGCTTGAGGGCATCTCGGGCCCCAGAAGCCACTCACAGTTCTCAGAGACCATCGCTAGTTCCTTACCACGTGGGCTTCTCCAACATGACCACTTCATCGAGAATGCAATGCAAGTCTGTAAATCCAGTCTGCTGAGATGGAATTTTAAATAATGTAATTATAAGAGTGATAGCCACTTTCTTTTTTTTTTTTTTTTTAAGATTTTTAAATTTACTCATTTACCCACTTGAGAGAGAGAGAGCAAGCAAGTGCATGAGCAGGGAGGAGGGGCAGAGGGAGAGAGAGAAGCAGACTTCCAGCTGAGTGGGAAGCCTAACTCAGGGCTCAGCCCCAGCCCCTGGGATCATGACCTGAGTTGAAGGCAGTTGCTTAACCTCTTGAGCCACCCACGTGCTCCCACTCACTTTCAATACAACATTGGTTGGAAGCAAACCATAGTTCCTGCCATACTCAAGCAAGGGGATTACACAAAGGAGTGATCACCAGGTGGCAGAGATCATGTGGGTCACCTCAGATTTTGTTTACCTCTTGTGTACACCATCACTGAAATCAAGATTAAAGACCCTTTGGGGCGCCTCGGTGGCTCAGTGGATTAAGCCGCTGCCTTCAGCTCAGGTCATGATCTCAGGGTCCTGGGATTGAGCCCCGCATCGGGCTCTCTGCTCAGCAGGGAGCCTGCTTCCCCCTCTGTCTCTGCCTGCCTCTCTGCCTACTTGTGATCTCTCTCTCTGTCAAATAAAATAAATAAAATCTTTAAAAAAAAAAATCCTTTGTCACTCCCAAAAGTTTCCCTGTGCTCCTTGGCAATCCATCTCTCCTTCTACTCTGTCCTCAAGCAACCACTGAACTATTTTCCATCACTGTAGATTAGCTTGCATTCTTTAGAATCTTATATAAATAAACTCTTACAATACATATATTCATTTTGTCTGGCTTCTTTCACTCAGCATAATTATTTTGAGACTCAACTGTGTTGCTCTGTGTATCCATAATTCATTCCTTTCCATTGCCGAGTAGCATTCCAGTGTATGGATGTATCACAGTTTGTTTATCCACTCCTCTGTTGATGGACATTTGGGTTTTCTCCAGTTTAGGAGATATTACAAATGAAGCTGCTATGTCCATCCATGCACAGTTTTTGTGTGGACATATAATCTCATTTCTCGAGTAAATGCCTAGGAGTGGAATGTCTGGTTCCTACAGTAGGTGAATGTTAAACTTTTTAAGAAGCTGCCAAAATGGTTGTATCATTTTACATTCCCACCAGTAGGGTATGGGAATTCTGTGTTTTTGCCAGCATTCGTATAATCAGTCTTCATAATTTTAACAAATCAAATGGTTGTGAAGTGGTATGTAATTATGGTGTTAATTTGCATTTCCGTGGGGGCACCTGGGTGGCTCAGTCTGTAGAGCATCTGCCTTCGGTGTGGGTCGTAATATCGGGGTCCTTGGATGGAACCCCACATTAGGGTCTCTGCTCAGCAAGGAGCCTGCTTCTCCTTCTCCCTCCTGCACCCCCTGCTTGTATTCTCTCTGTGTGTGTCAAATTAATGAATAAAATCTTCTTTAAATAATTTGCATTTCCCTGATGACTAATGATGTTGAGCATTTTTCTGTATTTATACCTTCTATCTTCTTTTGTGAACTCTCTGTCCAATTCCTTTGCTATTTTTAAATTGATTATGCATCATTGAGTTGTGAGAATTTTTTGTATATATTGAGAATAACCATTTTGTCTCTGTATGTGTTACAATATCCAAGATGGTTTTTCACTATGCCACATCTGTTAATGCTGGAATATCCAATATGGCTTCCTCACTGACGTGTCTGGAACGCAGCTGGGAGGGGTAGAATAGCTGCGGCTGGACAGGCATCTCTCCCTTCATGTCCTCTCCGTTAATGGCTACCTTAGATTTTCTCACAGGATGGTGATTTCAGAGTGGCTAGGCTTCTTATGTCATGGTTGGATTCAACCAGAATAAATGTTCTAGGAGACCAAAGCACAGAGCGACAATGCTTTTTTTGACCCAGACTTGGAAGTCAAAGAATACTACTTTTGTTGCGTTCAATTGGTCAAAGTTCAAGGTGAAGAGAATTAGATATCACCTCTCAATAGGATATGAGACAAGGAATTTGTAACCATAGAATCTCACACACCTGGTATTGAGATCTCTACATTAATGTAAGATGCCAACTTATCCCCAATTGTTCAATTAAACTCACTGAAATCATTAAATAACCCTTCATAGCAAAACTGATAGTTTTCCAAATGCTTGTATATATTTTATCTTAGGATATCCTCAGAAGAACCTTTGACTTAGGCAAGTAGATATTAATCTCTCGATCCTAAATAAGGTTGCTGAAGTCCGATGATATTGACAGCTTGCTCAACAGAAAAAATTCAGAACTAGATCCCAAGATCTTTGGCTTCTTGTGCAGTATTTTCTCCACCATGTCACGCTGTTTCTCCTTAGGTACACAAATGCTTCTAATCGAATAAGCTCCTTCTTTCCTAGGAATATGAGGTTTGTGGTTGCTTCTAGTTACTAATGAATTACTTATTAACAGATTTTCTGGTAGGAAGGGATGTCTATTTAAATAATTAGGTACTATTCAGTTAACCTGTGTAAGAACCACGAGTTCTCTAGTTGTAAGGAATGAATGAAGGGAGTTAAAATTACACCTCTGCTCAATGGCATCATTATACAAGTGACTAAGAAATAAGGAGGTCAAAATTTTATTTGCTGGCACAGAAAGAAACAACAGTTCACTGTAAGTGAGAAAAGGAAGTTACAGAGCAATATGTATGTGAACACATGCATGTACGTACACACACACACAAACACAGTTATATATACTTTTTTTCACACATGCATTTGTTAGTATATGCACAAAAATTATCTGGAAGCTTATACAACTGTTAATGGTGCTATATCTTTAAGATTCTGGATTATGGGAATTTGAATATACATTATTCTTGAAATAACATTTAAGAATATTTTTAAACTCTTCAATCCTTTCAGAAATACATTATAATTATCAGATTTGAATCATCTTCATAACTTTCCTAGTAGTGAGTAGGTATAAGCATAAACAAATAACAAATAAACAAATAAAACCTTAGATAGTATATCATATTAAGAAACAGGAATTCTATATTTGTTGACTCATCCCCAAACAGAGGTTACTGTGAAAGTGTCTTTTCAGAACTCAGCGTTGGGAAATGTGTTCTTAAACAGAACAGTGCAAAAATAGTCTTTGAGCTAAACATAATTGGTTTCCAGAAACTGACTGGTTTGGAACTCAAAAGTGATACAGATAATCCCTTCCAAACCAAGAAGTGATCATTTCTTTCTTTCTTTCTTTTCAGCTCTCAAAAGGCAAATAAACAATGAAGGAAAAAGTAAATCAACTCAGACATACATATACTTGCTCACATATTAAATCTCCCCTAAAAACAGAGCATTCTTGCTTGACATGTAATTATTTAGAAATTCCAAATCAAAATCTTCCTAAATCAGACAAAGATTTAGGACTTAGGGGATTGGGAAAGTTATCAGAGTAAAATGGAGTAAAAATTTCTTTCTTCTGTATCTTTAATTTAGGGATAGGGTAGAAGTCAGAGCAAAAGGTCAGGGTCTAGGGACGCCTGGGTGGCTCAGTTGGTTAAGCAGCTGCCTTCGGCTCAGGTCATGATCCCAGCGTCCTGGGATCGAGTTCCACATCTGGCTCCTTGCTTGGCAGGAAGCCTGTTTCTCCCTCTGCCTCTGCCTGCCATTCTGCCTGCCTGTGCTCACTCTCTCCCTCTCTCTCTGATAAATAAATAAATAAATAAATCTTAAAAAAAAAAAAAAAAAAGTCAGGGTCTAGATAGAAATGCCATTTGTGGGACAGGTGCTCCAGAATGGAGCATTCTGGATCAAGCCAGGAGTGGTGTTATCCAAATTGGTTGGAATGTGAATGGCCAGAATTGAGATCTAGAATCTCTGTGTACAGATACCAAACACAAACCTGGTAAGGAAAGAAGACCAATGATAATGACCTGCCATTTTTTTCAGTGCTAGACCCTTTGTATGTCATCTTACTTATGTCATCTTACTTATAGACCACAATCTCCTTGGAAACAAGACACCATACCTTCTTCAGATGACAACATAGACTTAGAACTGTTACATGGCGTGCCCAGAGCCACAATGCTAGTAGGTGCCAGAGTCAAAATTCAAGCCCAGGTCCTGCTTACCACAAAGTTTATGATCTTTCTAGCATGTCAACTTGTAGAAACCTAAAGGATTCGACAGAAATGTATGAATAGGAATAGGAAAGTTGGGTACCATGAGACTCAAGAGAGGTGAGCCAAAGTGCCAGGTCAACCCCATCCACCTGTTCTGGACTTCCCTTACCAACAGTGGCTATTCTGGATATGTCCCCTTTATATAATATCAGGTGCATGCAGCAAGGTGGGTGTGATGCCTTCACTGATGGCATTTTGAAAGCAGCCAGATCAGCTCTACCAGGTGTCCCTAATGTAAAGAGTAGAGAGAAGTAGAAGAAAGAGTGTGCCAGAGTCAGTGAAAGACTAAATAAGAATTAGCTTCAGGCTCTGTCTGGTTGCGTGTGAGGGTCCTTTTCCTAGGAGAATCACTCAGAACAATGTGATGAGAATCTATAGAACCTGACCAAGCAGGAAAACCAAGTGAAAAGTGCGTTTCAAGAAGGAAATCATGGGGCATCTGGGTAGCTCAGCCTGTTTAGCATCTGACTTCCACTCAGGTCATGATCTCAGGGTCCTGGGATTGAGCCCTGAGACTGGGCTTCCTACTCAGGAGGGAGTCTCCTCGTTCCTCTGCCCCCTGCCCCCTCAACTCGTGCTGGCTCTCTCACTCAAATAAATAAATAGAAATTTTTAAAAAATTCTTTTTTTAAAAAAGGAAGAAGAAGATCATTAGTCTATTAATTGGGAAAGATTAGCTTGAGAGCACTGTGATCAAGCCTGGGGTTGGCCATGAGGACAACATAGATGACCTTTGACAGGGCAGATCAGAGCCTTTGTGGGTACAAATTAAGTTACAGTGATCTGAGGCAGGAGTAGAAAGTCCTGAAATAAGTGCTGGACTTTGTCAAGCATGGTGACCAGAAGTAGACGGCGAGCAAGTCAGAAGCCTGGGATTGGTCTTGCATTAGAGAAAATGCAAAGGGAGTTATAAATGAGGGAGAAGGTGGGAGGAGCTTCAGAGATGCAAGCCAGAGGAGTGCATTGATTGATGGAGCGTGGTCCCAGGAGAGAGCAGAGGGATGGGTTTCCACACATTTCAAAAATCTTTCCTTAAAGGGGAGAGAGAAGAAAAGTAAGACTGATGATAAAGCAGACCCTTAAAGGGAGCTCTAGACATTTCTTATTGGTGGTTAATGGATTGTGTGAAGGATAGCCTTAATTCAGCAAGAAAAATGCAGGCATTAGCGGACATGAGTTCAAGTTGCTAGTTTTGCCTCCTATTAGCTCTGTGACCTTGGGAAAAATTTTTGAGCTTTTCCTTGCTTGCCTTTAAATCGGAATGATTGTCCATGTCCTGCCCCTTATAGTGTGCAGGAGCCAGCTTGCATCGACTGTCCCAAACCAACTGTTAAGTCCTGAGAAATTCAGAGTAGTTAAGTCATTGGTGGTTTAAAATTGGCTGTCATGGCGGCTTTTACACCACAGGAATAGGCAAAATGTTGTAAGGCAGGGCTTTTCTCTCCCTTTCCAGGCTTTGCCGCCGCAATACCACCACCTGCTTCTTTCACGAGGTCTAGTCAGGCTGAAATGACAGACTGGTCGTGAACACCCTCTGCAAATACCTGAGCCCTATATAACGTAAAGGGCTTTTATCATTAATATGAACAAGCATGGCAGCATGACTTTTCATATATTAATTAGAATTTTATTTTATGTCTCCCTCCTCCACCCACCTACCCACCCACCATTCCCAGCAGACAGACTTAAGTACTTCCTTGTCTTGGCAAACTTTCCTAGAGCAGGAAGGGAAAGTGCTTGAGAGCAATGCTCTTCCAGTCTTATTAAAGGACTATACTTGCCAAAAGAGATCATATTGAGTAGGGAGGAAAATGGGAACATCACAAGGCTTTAAGGGGAGATTCAGAAGGGATTCCTAATGGACCAGGAAGGGGGGTGGGCTGTGGATTCTAAAGAAAGAAGGGGCCTATGCCTGGCTGCCTAATAGCCCCTTGGGAGGCACAAGCCCTCAGGAAATGACTGTAGAGTGGATCTACAAAACCCACTGCGGGGGGGTGTGACTTAGACTCTCCTAAATATCCAGCCGCACAAGACCCCAGTCAACCACACGCGGTTTCCTGTCAGGAAATCCTGCCAGGAGGGGGATAGCAGCATTCCTTTCCCAGGGGAGTAGTCCACATAGCCATCTACGGGCCATCACGGCTCTTCTTGGTTTCCCAGGTTTCCAGAACAAGAAAATGAGACCACGTGCGGCGCCTGTGGGGATCCTCCCTGACAATATCTCTCGTAATAACTCCAGAGGCATATCTGCCAGGGTCCCCTCCAGGGACCTGACCAGTTTCAAGAGTCTCTGCTCTGTTAAGCCCAAAACTATGGTTTCCTCCCAGGTATCCAGTCTCTGCTCTGTTAAGCCCAAAACTATGGTTTCCTCCCAGGTATCCAGTTCCCCCAGTCTAGCTATCATTTTTGCCAAAGATATTCTACCTAGTAATAACATAGCTGACACGGTGCTTTTGTCAGGCTTCCAAGGGAAACAGAAAGTAAAATTCTCAAGTAGAAAGGGAAAGTTTTTTTTAAAACCCTTTATCTACCAAGAAGGCCCTCGCACACAGGGATTCCTGGCCTCACCAAAGATGCCCACATCTCAAGCATGGCCCAGGAGTAGCAGACATAAAGGGCATCCTGTTGGCTATCAAACAGGTCTTGTCTCCCAACCCCTGACTAGTCTGCTGACTACTAAGGCAAACCCTACAAAAAGTATAGCAAAAAAAAAAAAAAAAAAAAAAAAAAATCCCCTCACCTCTCTATATAGCTCAGGTTACAAGTGCAGTAAGAATTTATGCATATCACCCTTGAGAATGAACCAGTTAACATTTTGCAGAGCAGGCCAAAGATGAAAGATATACTAATAACAGTCCCAGGCATGCACTGAGGGCTACTCCCTCCTCTGGGCACTTAGGAATCATAAACCACTGTTTGCAAAGTATTATCTGTCCACTTTCAGTGCAAACAATCTCCATGTTCTAAGGGAGCTCTAATCCCAAACTATCTTGTCAATGAAAACATGGCTTTTCAAGACATAGCATTATGCTGCATTGTCCTTCTAAAAGATTAATGAGGCTCTCTGAGTCTGAAATAACTGAATGCGGGGACCACTTTTCTTAAGTATTGAGTGAAGGATTTTTTTCTTCTTAGAAAAAAAATATTTTAATTGTAGAAGCAACACAATAGTGTAGACTCAATGCAAAGAAAAATTCAAATAGTACATTTCAAGTAAAAATTTTCCTGGCCCCCTGCTCACCTAACTTCCCTCCTTGGAGGTGACCAGGATATCAATCCGTGGTGCCTCCTCCCTTCCCTTTCACTCAACATTAATCATGGTTTGAAGTACTTCTTTTGGCTCTCAGTAAAATCATTGCAATGTATGTTTTAGTCAGTTTGGGAAGCTGTAACACAAGGCCACAGACCAGATGGCTTAAACAAAAGAAATACAGTTCTCACAGTTCTGGAGATTGGAAGTTCAAGATGAGGGAGCTACCAAGGTTGGGTTGGGTGAGGGCCCTCTTCCAGGTAATGTCCTCACATGGCCTTCCATGGAGGGAGCACAGAGAGAGAGAGCATGAGAGAGAAGCCCTCTGCACCTCCTCTTTCTATAAGGGGTCTAACCCCATCATGAGGGTCCCACTTTCATGGCCTAATCTAACCCTAATTACCTCCCCGCAAATCCTACCTTTTCCTAAACTGTCCTCTTGGGGATGAGTATTTTAACATACGAATTTTGGGGGGGGACTCACACATGCAGTCCAAAATGATGTGTACTCTATATTTCCTTAGAAACCATTAGATACCTGGAGAACCCTCTGGAAATTTTATCAGCCCCCTTCTGCCGTATGAGGACCCAGGAGAAGTCCGCGACCAGGAGAGGGCCTTCTGTTGTCGGTGCAGGCTCCCTGATCTTGGGCTTCCAGCCTCCAGAACTAGAAGAGATAAATTTCTGCTGTTTGCCAAAAAGGAAGGAAGGAAGGAAGGAAGGAAGGAAGGAAGGAAGGAAGGAAGGAAGGAAAGCTATCATCAAGAACTGTTAATAGCTTCAAAATTAGCTACACACCTTCGAGGAACCCAGAACTTGTTACTTTCCCCTTAACAAGAGATGGCTATGGTATAGGCAAGGAACATGGTCCAGTAGCTTTGCTCTATAAACATTCTCAGCATCCCTGAGCAGTTCCAGCAACCCTAGGAACCTCCTGTGACAAGTCTGGACAGAGCTGGCATTTCCAAGCTGTGCCATTCAAGCTCCAGAGTGTGGAGAATAACATATTCAACTGAGTAGAGACTGCCCCACATGCGCCTCGGATGGGATAGCCCTCCCCCCCCCACCCCATCCCACTCCAGAGTTTCCATTACCCACCAGTCTTTGATCTGGTAAACAAATCTGATCCCAGTCAGGAGGCAGAGATTGCTCTTCTCTCACTCTCCTCTCTGTGCTTAGGAGAAGTGAACAATTAACAAATAGAAAGTGTTCTCTGACAGTTCATTATTTCGTACCTGATTTGGGGAGACTGAAAAATGGCCCTTTCAAACAATCTTCTTTGGCCAATTTCCCTGCTTCCCTTCCCCCAGAACCTAAACCCTGGGATTTCCCCTCAGGGATTTTATAGAAACCAGCCCATCTGGAATATTCTGCTGACAGAAAGTCAGTAATTGATGCCAGCCGGAGAAAGCACAACTTCTGCAACTGCTTGCATTCCCGAAAAGTCTCGCCTCTCTTGCAGCACTCACCGCAGCCGGGCGTCGCCTCCTATGGCCCTGTGGCCTCAGCGTCTCAACAAAATCTCCAGAATCTGGTGCCCCACAGATGTCTGTCAAACTGAATTAATTGCATTGAAGTCACTGGATCTCTCTGAATCCCACTTGCCAATGGAAGCAATCATAGGTACTTCACAGTGCGGTTGGAAAAGATTGTTAACTGATCAGATTGCTTGACTCCACCCCCAACCCTCCCAATTCGCTGGGCTCCGGTTCCCTAAAAGATAAATGGAGTGCACCTTTTTGAAGTGAGGCCTCCAAAAGGCTTTGTCCGTTCCCGGATGAGGGCTAGTGAGTGGGCTACTTCATCTCTTGAGTTTCAGGCCCTTCATCTGTAAAGTTAAGAGAACAGTGTCTACTTTAGAGGGTTATTGTGAAAGCGCCACTGAGAAGACACAGAAAGCTCGTGGCACAGGCATCACCCATACTAAGCTTTCCATAACTGCTAACTAGTATTATTTCGTGCCTGTATGTTGCAGACACATGATTAAAACTCAATAAATGTTCGGTGAGTGAATACATGAATGACTGAACATAGTTGTATCAGTTAGGAGTCCGTTAGCTGGCGTGTGACAGAAACTTGACTGTATAGTGACTAAACCAGATAGATGGTTCTCCCTCTCGAGGCTCGCAACACAGAGCTGAAACAGTTGCTCAAGGAAGTCACTGGGGACACAGGCCCTAACTTAGCACGGGGTCCTCATCCTCAGATTTGCCTGATGCAAATCTTGCATCCTGTGTTCCACTCAGGAAGAGGTAGGGAAGGGCTTCAGCTGCCCGGTCTGTAGAGTGGGAACAGACTGCTTGCTTTCCACTGACCTGGTCTAGGATTCACTGGCCAACTCCGGGTCAGATAAGTACTGCTCCTCTGAGATAACATGCCTTTTGTAGTGAGCTGGGTTTGTGTCCCAGAAATAAGCCATGTGGGTCTCAATTCCACTCCCACCTAGTGCTCAAAATGATAATTCTGAAGATACTTGGCAACATGAAGAAACATTCATAAAAATGTTAAGTGAAAAATGGGAGGCTATAACAGTTGGTGTACTCGTTGGCAGGCAAAGTTTTCCCTAAAATGTACAAGTGAATAAAAAGAAGCCACAGATAACACTTGCAGATGAGTCCATTAAAAAAATGATGATAAAACAAAGGGCGCCTGGGTGGCTCAGTGGGTTAAAGCCTTTGCCTTCGGCTCAGGTCATGATCCCAGGGTCCTGGGCAGGGAGCCTGCTTCCTCCCCTCTCACTCTCTGCCTGCCTCTCTGCCTACTTGTGATCTCTCTCTCTGTCAAATAAATAAAATCTTTTTTTTAAAAAAAGATGATAAAACAAAAAAACTGGTTGGAGTAAGGTAATGGAGACTTTCACTGTTAGTGCCACAGACTTCTTTTTTTTTTACTTTTTATAGCATGTATATATACACATGTTACTTAACTAATAAAACTGATCTAAATTATTATACCTATGAAATAATATAATTATATAAAATTATGTATGCACAGGGGCGCCTGGGTGGCTCAGTGGGTTAAGCCGCTGCCTTCGGCTCAGGTCATGATCTCAGGGTCCTGGGATCGAGCCCTGCATCGGGCTCTCTGCTCGGCAGGGAGCCTGCTTCCCTCTCTCTCTCTCTCTGCCTGCCTCTCCATCTACTTGCGATTTCTCTCTGTCAAATAAATAAATAAAATCTTTAAAAAAAAAAAATTATGTATGCACAGAATAAAGCTTGGAAAAGATTCTTAAAAAATAAACACAGTCTGGGTGCCTGGGTGGCTCAGTGGATTAAAGACTCTGCCTTCGGCTCAGGTCATGATCCCAGGATCCTGGGATCAAGCCCCGCATCAGGCTCTCTGCTCCGCAGGGAGCCTGCTTCCTCTTCTCTCTCTGCCTGCCTCTCTGCCTATTGTGATCTCTGTCTGTCAAATAAATAAATAAAATCTTTAAAAAAAATTAAAAAAACAGTAGATGTTTCAGGCTGGTAAAATTATAGAAAAATTCCTTATTTGTGTTATTATTATTAGGCTCCATATGCGATAAACATTATTTCTTCCCACAACTTGTTCACATGCGGCACAGGTAGATTTCTATAAAACCCAGGGGGAGGGGCACTTTTTAAAAGGTAACTATGGTTTTTGCTGGTGAAGAGATTAGACCAGTGCAAAGCCTCAGTTGGGACCAGCTTGTCAGGGATTAGCTGGAATAGTGAAATGAAATTATTTTAGCTAAACTTGGTGATAAAAGCTCGCTCCAATCTTTTTAGTTTGTTGTTTGTTTTGTTTTCCCCCTTTCACTTCCAGCACCAAGCATCAAACACAAAGGACAAGAACTAGGATGAGCAGTACTTTCTCTCTCCCTGAGATCCCAACATAATGCAGCTCGGGGTTTCTGTGCTCAAACAGCATAACTAAGCTGATTGCTGCTTGACAGGTGAGAGGCTGGCCTCGGGACAGAGCCTCCCAGACCAGCTACTTAGCACTGCCCTGCAACACCCCCACATGATTGCCAAATGGATGGACATTACCTGGATCATTTTTCTTGACTCCCATGTAAGCCACTCAAAGCAGCTCAAAATGCAGCAGTTGTTATGTGAAGATTCCAAGTTGGGCATAGATATGATGATCAAGAGGTCCCTGCTGGAAGATTCATAATTAGGAACCACTTATGGATTCATCAGGTGCCAAGCACTGGGCTATCCACTTTACATGCATGATCTCAACTCATCCTGGGACCCTGCAAGATAGATATTACACTCACACACACCCCAATTTTACAGAAAGTCTAAATGATTTACTCTTTCAAGACCACATAGCTCATCAAATGAGAAAGCTGAAATTCAAACCGACCAATTTCGATGATTTCCAAAATCCATACTTTCAACCTGTGTCCAACATTATTTACATGCATTTCAATTTGGAACAGAAAAATCATGCAGATTAAGAGAGCATTTCTTTGGTGTTGGGAAAAGAACCAAAAGTTCTCTGAACGCTCTCAATGCTGCAAACAGATTCCATGGAAAAGTAACCAGGCTTAATTCTACCCAAGTGTGCACAACACGGCCTTTACACAGTTGGGTGTGCTTCCCTGCAGGAAATACATCACCTGAGCCACAGTAGCCTGTAATGTATGGCTTTAATATATTACCAAGGGAAAATGTTCTAATGATTTAGTGGGGTACACATCAGTGGTATTAGGAGGCAGCATTAATCAGAGTATGGAGCTGGCTTCTGAAAACCATTAGGTAAATCCCAAGCTCTATGCTTAATGTATTCACCCTGAACCACAGTCTGGAAGGAATGAAAAGATTTCACTGCCATGCTTTTAAGCTGCCTTCCCATTAGTAAAACTGGAGTGTGTGTGTGTGTGTGTGTGTGTGTGTGCATATTACTTGAAATTTTTTAAGTGCATTTTAAGATGAACAACCATTAAAAGGTCTCTTTGCCATGTGTCTCTCTGAAGGAAGAAAGGCCAGTCCCCTTGTTATACAGTCTGAGGAGGAAGGCTTGCCCTGGGTTTCTAGTTGAGTGGTCAACCTCAAGAACCAAAATATAAAACCAGAAATAATTCATTTTTCTAAAAAAAAGATTTTACTTATTTATTTTTAGAGAGAGAGAGTGTGAGCAAGGGAAGGGTTCAGGGGAGAGAGATAGAGAGACACAAGCAGAGTCCCTACTGAGCATAGACCCTCAAGACCCTAAGATGTTGGCCTCAGCGGAAGTCAAGAGTGGGACACTTAACGGACTGAGCCACCGAGGCACTCCGAAATCATTCGCTTTTTAAAAACAGTTTGATGTCACTTGTTGGAGGAATATTTTATGAATACAAAGACGCTGAAATAATCATGTGGCAACTGTGATGAAGGCAGTTGTAGAATCAGGAGCCATGGACACCAGATTAAGAATAGGATAGAGGACGCACACTCTGTATCTTCTCGGTACTGTCTTCTTATTGACTATCCCATTAAACACACACACAGACACAGTCTGGTTTTGTTTTGCTTTGTTTCGAAATGGAGAGTAGCCTGGAAGAGCTGGCAGTGCTGAAAAGAAAGAGGAAAGGCCCCAGTATAAAGACCAAATGCTGGCACTCGTTTTCTGAATTTTATTTTTTTAAATGTCCCAATCAGCTCTGGTCCAACATAAGAAGACATTTCTTTGCAATTTGAAATACACTCTTACCAGCAAAAATTGATCAACCAAAATAAAAAAAAGATACTCCCTAGAGCTGAGCTCCCACTTCCAAATTTGCTCCGGGGACCGAGGGTTCCCTGTGCTTGAGGAGACAAGAGGCAGTACCTTCAAAGCTCACAGGGCCAGTATTTCTCAATGTTGTTCCTGCTGCTGCACGCCTCTCATCACCCGCCGGGCCCTGGGACCGAAAGGGCAGTGTGGGGAGTAGGTGGCCAAGTGAGGGGAGCTGCTGATGAGAGAGAAAGGAGATGATACTCTTTCCGAGAAAATACCTTTCAGAATAAAGAAAAAAGCAAGAGAAGAGGTCAAATGTGATCGTAGGCCTGGGCAGCATTTAAATCTGATAGATCCCTGCTCTCATGAAGCTAAGTGGATGAGCAGACATTAATCAAAGAAAAACATAAATAAAATGGTAATTGCCAGATAGCCTGCAGCCTTTGTACTAATCACCATTTCCTTCAAAAGGCTCCCTCCCCCTCGTTGGGAAATGACACTTTTCAGGAGCCGTGCAGAGTTTGTGATTCTCCTTCCTCCTCCTGCGCAAACAACCTTATCTTTATTTACGATTTATCTGACCAGTTTACATTCTTCAGAGCAGATGTTCCACCTGACCTCAGATAGCTCCACTCGCCAGGAGTGTCGCTATTCTAACTGATTACCTTGTCAGGCGCTCAGGGGACCTACTTCAGAAACAGGTTAGCAACTGGCTATTTTGGAGTTTAACACATCATTTAAAAAAAAAAAAAAAAAAAAAAAAAACTCCAAGTGATCTCAGAAAAGTGTTGGTAGATGTTCACAATGAGACTGTATTCAAGTGGCAGGGTGCCTACTGTCAATGACTATACACGTAATGTCTCTTCCACTGTATAAAAACAGTCCCATTCATTTTTATTTCTAGACTCCTACCCCCTGGTAGGATGATCACTAAGAAACATACCTGCGTCCTGCACCAAGGAACATTTGACATACAGTCTGTGAAACCTGAAGAATCTACATAGTTTCCCTTCATTTTCCTATAAACCAAATTCTCTAATGACATTTTCAGCTGCTCTAGAAATCATTGATTTGATTCTTTATTTATCCAAATGCATTTCAGGAGCAGAAAACACCTATGTTCAGTGGGGAAGAGGGATGTTAAATGTCTTCTTTTCCAAAGCAAATTCCCAGTTCTCCCTGATTCACTGATTGAGCAGAACTGACTTGTAGGTGGTAAATCAGAAAAAAATCTATAATCTTGTTGAAGCACCATTCAAGCCCACGGTCTGAAGCTAACAATTTCTTGACCTCTGGATAAAATCTCATAGTTTATGTTGTTTTTTTTTTTTTAAATCATAGCTTATCTACTCACTCTTGGATGATAACTAATATAATCACATTGTTAATTAATATATTATTATTAATGCTTAGATGATAGGTAAAATCATGAGTCACACAGGCAGCCCCCACAGCTGTCCACTCATTCCTAGTTAACAAGAAGCCCTCTGATCACTTCCAATCACAAAGAAAACACAAATATGGAAATGTTCAGTCTTAACCTTGAGAATTCTGAGCTGACTGAAAGTTGAAACCTTCCCCTTTCACAGATCAGGGCTCTGCAGCAGGAAGACCTAAAATGGGGGAGAGTCTTCTGTTTCTTTGCTTCTCCTACTTCTGCTCTCCGCACTAGGCTTCCCTTCTGCAGAGGTTAGAGAGTGGTGAGGGTAAGAGGAAAGAAGCATGAAAGATCTTACTCAACCGACAGCAGTGTTACCTGGGGTTGGCTTCCTCTTGCTAGACTATAGCTGTCTGAAGCTGACGCTCCTAAAATTGGATGAATAGTTAAAGCGGACACCTCTTCTCGTGGTCTGTTTCTGGGTTCTTCAGAGCTCACTGGGGCAATATGAGACCGTAACTCTTTTAACTTATGTCATGCATTTCCCTCTGGCTGGCAGCCCCAGGGAATTTAGTGGCCCAGCCCCTGCTGGAGGTCACATCTCTCCTCTAGGAAGCCCCCTTGGGGGATGTAAAGTGTCTTCAGCATGTCTCTCCCACACCGCCCATCTCTGGTCCAAGAAAAAATACAGATCCTTGCACTTTCCCCTCCCCCTGGTGGGCCGCATGGTGAGTTCCCACCTTCCCAGTGAAGGACAGTGCTCTTGTCCTCTCTTCCCTGCTGCTTCAAAGTAAATGCCACCGCTTCTCACCTCGAGATCCCTGAGATAACAGTTCAGCAGGTTCCTCAAACTCCCAGAACACCACAAGCCCTCCAAGGGGTCTCCTTTCAGCTTTTTGCACTGGGACCCACCAAACGGCCACCACCCCAAACAGTCCTCTCCTAAGAAATCCTCTCCAATATCCGGCATCAGCCTTTATATCAATGAGGTAGGTGTTGGGCGCTAGGTTCTCACTACCCTCTTCGCAGGTGCTCTGTTAGTGGGCTAGCACCTCACTTTAGAACAAAGGCATACATACCACTTATTATCTAGCCTTAGAGTGTGAAAGAGTTGCCTTTTATCTACTTGTGAAGAAGTCACAGTCAGCAACTCAGTCCTCCTACACATTGTCAGTGTAGCTGCCGCACCAAACCCGAGTCCCACAATGCCTTGCTACGCTGCCTGCACCCTATGGGCCAAGTGTTGGGAACCACGTAAACCAAAGGAAATATGATCAAATCAGAGCATCACCCATTTTCTTTGGGAACAAGATGCACTTTCGTGGCCTTTCTCAAAACGACTTCAAAGCCAACATTCACACCAGCAGATGCCTATTCAGAGGGCTCATCCGTGAAATAGACATGTAGAGAGCCCACCCCTGGTACTCTTCTCCTAGGCTTCCTCCAGATGGTTTCATGCCTTTTATTTTGGTAGAACTGCTCTGTACCAGTTAAAAGTTCCAGCCAACTACCCTGGGCCAATTTTGGTCACAGAGCACCAGTCATTAGAGTTTAACTTTTCTGGAAAGAAGACCTCTGAGGCCAGGTGAGCTTTAATTGCCCTTCTTTTGTTAGTTCAGACCTTCATGTTATGCCAAGAAAGCATTAGCCTCATACCTTGTTTATACTAGAGAAGAATGAATGGAACAAAATTGCTCCTTTCCCCCTATTGCTAAATCACTCTTTTCTTAATAGGTTGAAGCTAACTTCTTATAAAGCCTTAACAATGAAACATCATGCTTGAAAGAAAGTCTCAGGTTTTTGGCACCAAGTACCGCCAACACTTCACGGTTAGATTTTCCCTCGTAGCTAGCTGTTCTTCTACTTTCAGCAGGGGTGCTTTCTGGTTTTTATAGCCAAATGGGATGAGAGAAGCAAAACAGCAAGAGGTATTCATGTAGTCATGTTACATTAAATTTCTCTAACATGCAGTTCCGTTAGAGTTTCCTTTCTCCCTTACAGAATACCATTGTGTATACATTAGGATTTCAGCCCTCTAAAGCAGGCCTGCTCACAAGAAATAGGGGATTAAAGAACCAATGTCTCTATAGAAAGAGAAATAACATGTCAATTGTGTTTATTTGTTGGGTTCCATGATTTATGCTTTCTCATGTGAAGACGGAACAGAGGGAAGAGGGCACGTGACGTTGTTTAGATAATCCCTGAAGAAAGTTGGAGTTCCTCCTTCAGGAAAAGGCTTGCCTTTCATTTAACATGTAAATGGTACTGACAGCTCATGGGTAAGAGAAAGATTTCTTATGTTCTAAGAAATGAATTCAAGATGCACCTAATTTAGTCTCCAGAGAAGGAAGATATTTAGCATTCTAAGGAAGAAAGAAAAAAAAGTGAGGGGGGGGGACTAAGGAAGAAGCCCATAAAAATGGAATACAGGGACCCTTTCATGAACTTTTATGCTCAGATGGATATGAGAAGAATCAGTGCAATTTGAGTTTCAAAGTACATATTTAGAATTCTTTAGTTGCCCTAAACACATTTCAACCTCACTACACCTCTCTTCCTAATTAATTTTCCATTCTATCTGGATGATTAAGTCAAATAAAACAATATGCTGTGTGAAAACTTCTGAAAACTATAATACGAAAGAGAAAATATGTTGATAAAGTTTCTAAAGAGATAATATTTTTCACCTCGTTGTTCTTCTATTAGGAAAATGGGTGGCAAAGAAGTGCCAATTCGAGCTCTACTCGTATAACCTATAATTTCACAAGATTCCAGATTGGCGCATATGATTATCATTAATAGGTATCGGAAAACTTTTGTGTGTTAAAGTACTATGGTCTTGTGCTAGGTGTTATATTCATTTCTTCCCTATGATCATTATTGCTGCTTTCCAGGAAGTTCCATTTCTAAAAGAGAAAATCCAGATGGCAATGTGTAGCGAAAAAAGGAGACCTAGCTAAAAACAAAACTATGGTGTACTGGTCATGCTTCAGAGGAGAGGAGTCACAACACATACATGTACACTTCTCATCATTGGTTAGTGTTACCACAGTAATACCTGCAGTGAAAGGGAAGATACAGTGATGTACCTTCCAGAAACCTATTAGGGGACGACATACACCGTCTTCAGCAATTGGAGAATGTTCTCCCTCTTCTAAACCAAAGTTCTCGAAAGCAGTCATAAGATGAGGCTATAAATTCATTGTGAACCACATACCTTTTCTTATTGGGAAGTTTAAAGTCCCTGAACCTTGATATACGTTCATCTTACAAGCAAGAGCTTTGTTTACAATACTGAATAGCCAAGGGGTCTTAGGTAAATGCCAAGACCAGATTATTGCCTCTTATAAAATTATCCTCCCAAAGGAAAAAGATTCTTATTAAAAGCGGAGGATTTCAAAGTTGCTTTAGAACTGTACCTCTGGGTGTTATTTTCCAGGCATCAGAAAGCATTTGTATTCAGCTGCTCTCTGATCCAAGTAAAACACTTCTAAAGATAAGTGAAGTTTATTTCCTCGGTTAAGGATATCTTTAAATGACAGATGCAGGACAATAAAAGGCCTTTTTCAGGAGCATATAAACTGGAACAAGGACAACCAAATTTCAAGACTGTTGAGAGATTGAGAAACCTAACAGGACACCTCACATTTAACACATTCTCAACGGACTTCAGACTTCCTGGCTGTTCCTGAACTATTTCCCATGAAGCAAGGCATCATATATCAGTGTCAAAACACACTCTGGCTGATACTTTCCATAGCCCTCGGACAAGTCCTCAACAATTTGGGCTGCATGAGAACCAGCCTGTGGAGGAGGAGCTCTTTTTAACTTGTGTGAATGATCTCATCGTGACCAGTAGTGCATATGCATTCACTCACTTGTTCATTCAAGAAACATGTGAGGTCTCTGGCCTGGAGTAATGGTTCTCAATTCTGGCTAACCATCAGAATCACTTGGGCTCTTCCACTAGCTATTGATTTGATGAGTGTGGAGGGGGCCTGTGCATCTTAGTCTTTAAATGGTCCAAAGCCATATTTAGAAGGATTCCTTTAGTATTTTAGGATATCATTGATGAGAGGAGGCTTAAATGCAGTGGGAGATCATCTTTCTCCTCCAAGTTCTTTTTTTTTTTTTTAAGATATTATTTATTTATTGACAGAGGGAGAGACAGAGAGGGAATGCAAGCAAGCAGGGGCAGAGGGAGAGGGAGGAATAGGCTCCCCACAGAGCAAGGAGTTCATTGTGGGGCCCAATCCCAGGACCCTGGGATCATGACCTGAGCGGAAGGCAAATGCTCAATGACTGAGCCACCCAGGCTCCCCTTCCTCCAAATTCTTGAACCACCCTTGCATCCCAACCTCCTACTCTGTTCCTTTCTCCTTACTGAGTTCTAGGGCCTTTCCACACTAGAGCCAGTGGGAAAGACTGAGGCCAGAACAGAGAGAAGGGAGGAGAAGGCTCAACAAGGAAGGTGTGGCTACCTTTCCCTCACCACTGTACTGCTGCTCCTATCCTAGCTTCAAGTGATGTTAAAGTATCTTACAACAGACTAACCCTCTGGCCAGTGACAATTCTAGAATCTGGACAAAGTATAAAAACCAATCATTAGAAGGCACTGAAGTGTGACCAAAAGCAGGCAGGAGCTGGAGAACATTTGTACCTTGAAAGAAAGAAAACACACTTATTGAGAAACACATTTTTACAACCACTTCCAAGTGCCCATGACCATGGAGGATACACTCAAGGAAATGGGGAAGTCTTGCTGGGCTTGAAACTCAGAATCAGAGTTCAGGGCTCTCAGAAGAACTAAAGACAGAGCAGGGAAAATTCCATAAGAAGGGCGTAGATGTGGAGGAGGTATGGAGGAACCCCCATATTTGCATACAAACTCAAATCTTTAGCTAATTCCTGAAGTGCACATGTGCTGGGTGAAAAGCCAAGGAACACAGTGAAAAGCAATGGGTAGAAGCCTGAAAGAGCTGAGTAGAGATGTCAACAGTTGCCTGATGCTTGAGAGATGGACTTCAGGATTCAACTCAGGGGGGGGGTTGGTAAACAACTTGAGCATCTCGCTGAAACCCTAGAAGGGTCATAGTTTAAGAATAAGAACCCCATCCAAAGGTTAAAGGCTATGCCTTTTTTTTTTTTAAGATTTTTTTTAAAAAACTTATTTATTTGACAGAGAAGATCACAAGTAGGCAGAAAGGCAGGCAGAGAGAGAGGAAGGGAAGCAGGCTCCTTGCTTCACAGAGAGCCTGATACAGGGTTCGATCCCAGGACCTTGGGATCATGACCTGAGCCAAAGGCAGAGGCTTTAACATACTGAGCCACCCAGGCACCCCAAGGCTATGCTTTTTAATGCCAACCCTATTAAGATTCAAATATGAACTCCTACCTGAATTGCCTAGGACTCACTTAAACCTGAAAAGATCTCAGGTTTAATCCCTTTTTGTTTTTGTTATTTTTTAGAACATGGCCTACTTCTACTTGTACAAGTCCTTATAATGCTCACATTGCTAAGAGATAAATCTAATAAGAAATGCTGCTGATTTGAGACCTCAGATCAATAAATGTAATTTTTGATTCTTAGATTCATTATATTCCTACAAATGCTATCTTGTCCTCCATTCCGTCCATGAGTAAATATTTTATGGTGGTGGATATATATGCAACCTTCTTTAGTAACCAGGAGAATTGGTACATGAGCCAAAAATCATGGGACTTGAAGACTTACAGAATTACCGTCATATTTTTCTCAATGTCCAAATAAATCATCTCAATGGTTTGAGTTTTCCATGAGGATCCAGTCTAATATAACTGGTAGATATGAAAGGCTGTGTTCTCCTGATCTAAGTTGTTCATGGGATGACTTCAAGTACCTCTTAATAAAACCAGCAGAAAAGGGACATAAAGTATCTAAAGAAAAGTTACAACTAGACATAATTTTGGTCTACATAATTAGAAATTTGTGGCTATATAACTATATAATAACTATAAAATTTGAAACTAAGTAATTTTGATCATGATCTGTTCATAGGTAGATACTCTCTGTCTTCCAAAATAAAAACTAGTCTGTCATATTCAAGGCCCCAACTCAGAGACAACTGAGAGAATTTTCAGGATTGCCTGTACAAGAGCTTACAAAGACATGAGACCAGGGATGTTAAAGTACCCTTTGCATATCCCTAACTGTGCCCCTTCCTCTCTAGTTGTCCAAGAAAGACAAGAATGCCTGATAGGGAGTGTTAATTGAACAGAGGTTTACACCAGAAGTTTATTACCTATCTGAACAAATCTCTTGATTTGGTAGCTACAATATACCCACCCTGCATGTGGGGGCACCAGTGGCAAACTAACTGATCAAAACTTCTAAGGGCACCCAGGTGGCTCAGCTGGTTGGGTGTCTGATTCTTGGTTTCAGCTCAGGTCATGATCTCAGGGTTGTAGAATTAGCCTTGCATCTAGCTCTGGCTTGAGATTCTCTCTCTCCCTCTCCCCCTGCCCCTCCCCTTGTTTGCACATGCTCTCTCTCTCTCAAATAAAAAAATAAATCTTCAAAACAAACAAATTTTTGTGCTTGGCTGATTAATGTTTACTTCTGCACTAACTCTGCATTCCACATGCCAAACAATCCCTGATACTTTTAGGCAACACTCAGCTTTTCTGTCAGCTGGTTGTCGTACTGATTTTGAAATCCTATTGTCTACTTTGCACACTTCAATTCAACATCATTCACATTCTAATCCCACCACCTACCAGCCCTTCTAGATGAGTACGAATCAATCACTTTTAGTGGTACCTTCGGCATAAAGAATGTCTAGGTCCTACTAAAGCTACACATATGCCTTCCCTATTACTCAGAAATATACCCCAAAGAAATGAGTGCGTCTGTCCATCAGAATAAATATACAAAAATATTCAAAGCAGTTGTATTCATAGCAAAGAGTGGCAACAACCCAAATGTCCATCAACAGTAGGATGAATAAATAGATTTGGAATATTTATACAACAGAATGCCACATGGCGATAAAAGAATTGAACAAACTATTGCTATATTCAAATGCATGTATGAATCTCATAGACATTTTGTTGCACAAAAGAAGTCAATAAGAAATGAATGTATATACTGTATGATTCCACTTATATTCAAGAACAAGCAAAGATAACTGATGATGATAAAAGTCAGAATGGTGGTTATCTCGGGAGGAGGAGGCGTGTGTTTTGACTGGGAAGGGGGCAGAAAGGAACCTTCTGAGGTGCTGGGAAATGTTCTGTCTCTATGTAGAGGTAGTTACGTAGGGATATCACATACATGAAAATTAACTGAGCTCTCACAACGAGTACTTTTCTGTATAAATTATATACTGTAGTAAAAAGTAAGAACTATACACATGGAATGGCAGGTCAAATCTTAGTCAATCCTGATTTAATACTATTTGTAGATGGCTCTTATCTTAAAAATGACAAAGGCATTTCCTATGCCAGACACACTGTCACCACTGAATATGCCGCTATCTAAGCTGCTCCCTTGCTTAATGTTTAATCTGTCCAAGGAGATGAACTGATTCCTTGGACTGATTTTGCACTCTGGCGAAGGAAGAAATAATAAACAATACAGATTAATAAATATGAATTTTGAATTACTGACAACTTTGGGATGTTATGGAAACAAGGTATATCTTTTCCTTCTTACGCTACTGATAAAAAATGGTAAAGATTTGGGGTGCCTGGGTGGCTCAGAGGGTTAAGCCTCTGCCTTCAGCTCAGGTCATAATCCCAGGGTCCTGGGATTGAGCCTCACATCTGGGATCGAGCCCCACATCTGCATCTAGCTCCCTGCTTGGTGGGGAACCTGCTTCCCCCTCTCTCTCTGCCTGCCTCTCTGCCTGCTTGTGATCTCTGTCTGTCAAATAAATAAATAAAATCTTTTTAAAAAACGGTAAAGATTTTAAAGATTCATATAATCTATTCAATATTTAAAAATGCATCTTTAAGGTAGACACTCAAAGACAACCTATTCCCTCAGAAACTAACAAACTCCCTTGTTAATTCTCATGCTAAATAAGCAGGTTTTATTATGCAGACTGTAAGTTTTAACCATTTAGACTGGGTATAACTGGCTTGTAACAATGAACCCAACCCTCTGAAAAGCAATATTGACAATTACAAAGACATGTTCTCCAGGAAGACAGTTTCTGACAATCTCCAGACAGCTGCTTGGGAGTACTACAATCCATCCCATGGATATTAATTAAATTGCCCCCATGATTGTTTGCATAATGAAAACAATTAAATTCCATAGTAAACAATAAAATGTATTTTTCAAACTTTAACCAGGAATTGGTAGAATCATGTCTTACCTATAACTAATATAACTCGGGTAAGCCTGAAAAGGCAAAACAAAATACAGAAACTCCTTCTCAAGGTCCTGTGAGCATTTATAAATAAATTTTAAAAAACTATCCTGGTCTTTAGGCTATAAACATGTATCAACAATAATCTGTAAGTTTTCAGAGTGATTAAAACCTATTCCTTGAAAAGCTACTGATGTGACAGAAGGAAAACATTGCTAGACTCTGTTTCCAACCCAGGGAATTCCTACTTTCCTTACCGGTGAGTAGGGAACTCATTTCACTGTAATAGTTATACAAGAACTCAGCAGGATTTCTCTCCCAACACAAAAACTTTACTCTCCATTCAGGAAGGAGAGAAAGAACAAATGAGATAATGAAGTTAAAACTTGTCCCAACATGGGACTGGCAAACTACAAACCATGGGATAAATCTGGCCTGCATACTGTTTTCATATGGTCCATGAGGGGGAGAAAAAAGTGCTTGCATCATTTTAAAAGCATATTAAAAAAACAAAGAAGAAAACAGAACATAGACTATGTGACAGAGACCACATGTGGCCTGCAAAGCCTATATAAAGCTAACTATCTGGCTCATTGCTGAGACACTTTGCTAACACCAGTGCTAAACTATCAAATATCTGTAATCTGCCTTCCCCTACTATTTTGTCACTAGTGTTAATGGCCACACAATCACCTCCTCAGAACTCAAACTTTCTCCCTAGGACAAGATGCCCTCAGTCATTGAGAAGAACTCTGCCAGTTACTGTACTTGGGGGTATGCAGACCTAGCTAAATATTGTCAGAAGCTTATTTAGAATATTATTCTTATCTTCAATATATTCAGATCACTTTTTGGAAAGGGACATTCTCTAAATCTTCATATGACTTCTAGCACAGTGGCCAGGTCTGCTAGAAAAAGAAAATGTGTGTTAAGTAACAAAAATGGCCACAAATTCTTGCCAACCCGCACACATGCTCCCTTCCACGTGACTGTGCGGATCTTCCTGCCCGAAGAGACAGTGTATTTCTCTGCTCCCTGAGTCTGGGCTCGGACATGCGATTTGCTTTGGCCAACAAGACAATAACAACTTGATACAAACAGAGGCTTGTAAACAGCTTGCACACCAGAGCTCGCCCTCTTGCTGTTCTCAGGAACCCTCACACCAGCATCGTGTAAATGAGCTCAGGCTGGCCTGCTAGACGCTCGGACACATGGCCCAGATCCCTGTGTGGCCTCGCCAACAGCTGGCACCCACCAGACGTGAGAGTGAGGACCTCAGCTACCAATGGACTGTAATGTGTGTGTAAAGCCAGGCAATATCAAGAGGAACAGGACCAGTCTGGGCTCAGATTGGTCCCAGCTGGGCTCAACCAAACAGCTCATCCACAGAATCATGAATAAATAAATAGTTGTTTTACGCGGTAGTTTGTTTTGCAAACACAATGATACAGATGCAAAAATGCCTTAGAACATTATCAGACTGAAGCTTGGGTCATCTTGACAACAGAACGGTCTACCCAGGGTTTAATATGTTATAGTGAAAATGAGCTTCCAACTCAGATCGATGGGATTTCCACTCCCATGAGTGACTGCGAGTTGAGGCTAACCAAATCCCTTGCCAAAGCAGATGGCTGAGAGGCACAAACAGCCTACCCGAGACCTTCAGCTCCAGCAGGCGATTTTGGGAGGGCAAACTCCACCCAACACAATGAAACCTGACGGAACTTTTGTTGTGTCCACTCAAACTGACTCACTATACTGGGCAACTGCCTTCCTGTTCTATACTCTCTGGGACTCTACTTTCCTTCATTTGCCCCCTCCCTTTTCCTTCTTTTTCCTTGTTTCAAAGAATGATCAGACCATGACCTCCTCCGCTAGACTGACCTCGTGTTGAACCTGTTATCCATTGGGAACTCCAAAGCACTGAAATCATGGGAACACCTCTGCTTAGTGCTAGCAAACAACCCCATCAAGGATAGGATCTGAACACGTCCTCTATACTTCAGAACATACAGAAAATACTTCTAGAACCAGACACTCAGACAGTTGTCACACAGAATTACACACAGCAAGTATTTTATCCAAAGAGCAAAATCAACCCAATCACCTCTTAAAATAACCTGGGAGTCTATGGTACTGTCAGAACCCATGCAGTTATTGGAGAAAATGACCAAAGGAAATAAAAATACACAGCAAGCTTCCTGAGCAATTCCCTGCAACTCTTTCAATGGTACAAAATACCTCCTATACCACAACTTACATACTTACTCCTAAGGTAACACATTATGAAAAAATAGAAAGGAAAAAATCTTTGTTTGGGAAAGTATGCTACAAAATGTCCACTGAAATAGTATCATTGTCTGAATAATTTAGGGAAAAAGACACACTTTCAACGATACCTATAGACCCTATCAATTATGTAGTACCAGGCCTGTTCTTGGGATTTCTTACTAGCTACTATGAAGATTTAAACCCTCTTTAGTCCCCACCATCTGGGTCTCTTCCGAGGTTTCAATGGAGTGACCTCCCGGAGGTTAGAGGAGCCTATTGATTTCTTGAGGGGCTTTTACCTTGTTTAGAGGTTCCTGAACTCAAGAAATGTATCAGGAACTTATCCCGCACTATGACTGAAATTATAAATGAGACCATTCAGATCACAGACACCCAGTGAAAGAGCACTGATTTGCTCATTCCCTTGGCAATTAATGGACCATCACACAGTTTTACAATATTTATTGGCCTCACAAGGGGGCATCTGTACTCTGGCTAACATATCCTATTGTTTCTAGGTAAACACTTCAGGACAAGAAGAAAAAAAATCTTTTTAAAAAATACATACAAAGGCTAATTATTCTCAAAGTTTTGACAGTCTGTGACTTGGAATCTACTCTCCCAGCATGGGCTAGGTCCAATAAAAGACTGGCATTCTGAACTTTTCTAAACTATAATGATGGGATCTCTCATGATAATAATCCTGTTTGTTTTTCTCCATTCCATTTTTAAGACTGTCTTTAAAACTACGGTGGAACTGATGTCTGATGACCAAATGATGATTCTATGGTAGGAAGAGACTGAATTCCTTGTGTTTAACCTTCATACCCTAGGAGAGGCAGATGACCAAAGGGAGGGAGGACATAGCCTTTACAAGGCTATCCAGCGTGGTCCGTAAGTAGACCACACTTCATGCCCATGTCCTTCACACTCAATTTTTTTTTAAACAGGTACACATATGGACAGAGGGTAGAAAAGGGTACTGCAGTGGGATTTCTCAGCAGCATCACAGAAATACTAATAAGGATTCAGCCATCCACTATTGTCCTTTACTCACCTGCAAGGAAATGCCATAGCATCAGGGCATTTTTTAAAAGAGAAAAATGTTCCAACTACAGAATTATTCTTGGATTAGGGGTGGTAATCCACCATGAACTATTTTGTTTATTTTATAGAAAAATGTTTTGAGTTTTTAAATAGAAAAGCAATAAAACTGATCTAAATATATATTTAGCATTTAAGAAGCAAAATTAAGAGACCAGGAATAGGTAAGGGATAAGAAATACACTGACCTAATCATCTTTTAAAAATGGAAACATTCATGTAGGACCTATTAATGTGCACAAAAGGCAAATTTGCTTTAGGAACATTTTGAATACCTGCTATCCTGATGTTAAGGCATGTAAGCCAAGCAATATTCAGCCTTGATCTTCACATGTTTGTAGCACGTTTCCTAAATAGTTCATTCTAGAAGTTGAAATTATAAAATGAGGTTTCTTAAAACTTGTTACATCAAAAATGCCATTTAATTTATTTTACACACACAATTTATTCCAAAAGGATTTGAGGTGGTTGGCGGGGGAATACATACAGGAGTAGCCCTGGCCAGAAATCCCATCAAACAAAATACTGATGAACAGACAAAAAAAAAAAAAAGTACCCCCCCCCCAGAAAAGTTTAAGCAAATGAGGAGTGGAATAAATCAAAGCTTATACTTCTACCCTAAAATTAGCAAAGGTGAGTTTCCTACAGTTGGTGGGGGTGGGGGAAGAAACGACCAATACCTTTAAAAAATGCTTTTGCTAAAATTAAGAAACATCCTTCTCAGAAAGCAGCAGCTGTGAAAATGAGAAACCAAGGTGTCCTGTCCAAAATGAAGCAGCGTTCACCCTAGCTAGAGATTTGTAGATGAACATCAAATACCAAGTATGATACAGAGAATAGCATTTTTCTTCTACTTGTTTCATGGGAACGATTACAAGCAGAGCTGTCCAAAAAGCAATACCAAAGAAAAATGGGTTCTAAAGTGAAACCTAAAGCATTTCAGTTACAGAATATCCAAGAAGCTGGAGGAGCTGACATAGGAAGAAATGTGCGTGGAAGGCTGACACCTCTCCATAGGTTTTTGCAGCTTCTGTCTCTAGTGAGAAGACATCCTCAGACTCTTCCAGAATTCCCCAGGCAGTGGGCCCTACTAGAAGCTTAAGGAATTCTACATTGCTCTTGAGAAATTTTTAACTTCGGAAGTATATTTTAACCACCTGGGAAGGTCTTTTTTCTTTTTTAATACCAATGCCCAGGCCCTATCACAGATCAGTGAGGTCAGCGTCCCTGAGAATGGAACAGAGGCGTTTTTAAAGCTCCCAGAGACTCTAATGTGCAGCCAAGGTTGAGACACACCAAGGAACCCAGGCAAATGCTGAAAAAAGTCAAGGACGAGTATAGTGACTGTGTGTTTGAACTTCAGTTATGACAGGAAAATATGTTCAGGGAGATGAGGCATTTTTGTTTATGTTTAAGTTTTTGTTTTGTTGCTAATTCTAGGCTACCCTACTTCTCACTGGGCTTACCCTCTGGTGTAAGATGCTTCAGTTCCTCAAGATGATGACACCCACCATTAACTGAGCTCTTATCTGGTGCCAGGCACTGTGCTGAGCATCACCCCCAACATTATCGATAATCCTCATTATCCTGCAAAACAAGTATTAAACCCACCTGCCCAGGCAGCCATGAAGAAGGGGCTTATCTGCTCTCATCACAGAGCAAGAAGGTGAAGCAAGGGAAACTAGAATTTCAGTTATGCTTTGGTTTTCTTTCAATTTTATGTGTTTATGTTTCGAAAGGTAATTTAGTCACATTTCACAGATTTGTAAAGTATAAATGTTTATAAGGCATACATGGAAGGTATAAAAAAATTAACCTCACTTAATTTTTTCCATCACATTGAAGTTCAAATACATAGTGGCTTCAGTCATCCTTGACTCCTATCACCTAGCCACTTGGTCCTCCTTCCCAGAAACAAGTTAGCAGTTTCCTGTTTATCCTTCCAAATACATTCAACGTGTCATTAAGCAAATGTATGTATGTATGTGTACGTGTGTGTACATACCACACATTTGGATTCCCCTCCCCACTGCACATGATGGGAGCTATTTTGCCCCCAGTTTTTTTTTCACTTTAACGATATTTCTCAGAGACAATTCCACATCAACATGTAAACATTTTACAATTCTTTTTTTACTACATAGTACTCCATTATACAGATATGCCACAACTTTTTTAGTCAGTCCCTTATTGACAGACATTAGATTGCTGCCAATTATTTGTTGTTACCAAAAAATTCAGAATGAATAGCCTTGAGCAACATCGTTTCATAACTACAGATAATTATATTCATAGAATACATTCTTACATGTCAAAAGTCATGCCCTTTCCACTACGCCAAGCTGCCTCAGGATTCTAAAAAATAATTCAGACTCACAATGATTCATATTTAAATTATTTTATTTAAAAATTTTACCTAAATACCCAAATTGTGTTTTTAAATTTAATAAGAAATTAGAAATTGTTTTTCAGAATATGCTCAAAACACCAAATAGTTTGAGACATGGTTTTATGCTTGAGAAAAATGACTTCAAAACCAGTGGCACAAACACTATGCTGGCTCTGACTTCCCTTTCAGAAGGTATCTGCTCCTGAAGAGTCCGTGTCCCCCTGGATGGTGCTGATGCTCAGAGACTGAGAATAGTCCTCCAGCTTCACTGAGGGCAGCGTCACAGACATCTTGGTGGGTGACGTCTGCGAAGCAAAAAGTGGTACCGCTTTACCGCCTGCAAAAAGGAGAAACACATTCAGCTAAACAAGCATATCCTGAGTATTTAGATGCTATAAGCTTTCTTGATTAATATCAGGCGAGGGCATCCAAACAAGGATTGCATGAGATCATTTCTTTCCTCAAGGAGCTCAGAGCTCAGAACTTCTCAGAGATAACATACACCTTCCTCCTTTCTTCTCACTCCCCTAGACAATTATGGACAACATTTTAAAAGTAGGTTATGATCTGACTATTTACACTCCCCTCCCCAACATTCGTTTGTTGAAATCGTAATGCCTGATGTGATAGTATTAGGAAGTGGGGACTTTGGGAGGTGCTTAGGTCATCGGAGGGGAGCCCTCATGAATGGGATTTCTAGAAGAGGTCTTCCGCAGAGTTTTTTAGCCCCTTCCACCATGTAAACACTCAGTGGAAAAAAAGAAGAAAAAAAAAGACAGTGAGAACCAGGAAGAGGAGATTTATTTTGATTTCTCCAGAAGTGTGAGGAATAAAATTTCTGTTGTTTATAAGCCACCCAGTCAGCAGTATTTTGTTATGGTAGCCTGAATGGATTAAGATGATACCCAAGTGCCAAATGGACTAAGATGATACCTAAGATGTACCCAAGTTGTGGTAAAATTGATAAATGCCAGGGAAGACCAGGTAGGGATCAGAATCTAGTCTCCTGAAACCCAGACTTACCCTCTTACTCACTATATGTATGACCTCAGCAAATTGCTTCACCACTCAAAATTTCAGTCCTTCCATGTTAAATGGGTTACTAGTACCTACCTTGCTGAGTGTAATGAGGACAAAATAGTATCGGTAAAGAGCCTGACAACAGAGCTTAGCAATTAGCAAGTGCTTGAAAACTCAGAGCTACCAGTACCACTAACCAGTACTATTTAGTATAGTACTCGCGCTACTATCATTACGATTACCATCAAGTAAATAGCTAAGTCTAATTTTAAAAAAACACACTGGAACAGCCCTAAAATAAGGATTTGCTACTAAGTTACAAAAAGAATGTGACTTTTAAAAAAAAAGTGATATGAACCATGTGAAAATCATCTGAGGTCAAAGGTTGCCAAGGCACTTTGTTTACCCTTTTTCCTACTCCTACAAAATGAATGCTCACCTCAGGATCATGTCATTAATGCTCGTTTCTGAGTGCCTAAGAGTGCTGTGCTATTAGTTAACAGAACTGATAGAAGGGAAACAAGGTTAAAGGAAAAAAGTAATAATAAAGTGATCATTCAAATAACATTGACATTTGACTTTGGAAAGTACTTTTTTTCTGTAAAACAGACTTTTCTTCATGACTGCTACATTTAACCAAATACAGAAAAAAAAAAAAAAAAATCTCCACTCCACGGACTGAGAGTAATGGGAGGCAATAAAGAAGCCAGCCCATGGCAGAGGAGACAGTCTGGATGAAGAATTCATTAATATGTTAAACATAAATCCAGAGTTGACCATAAATGTAATCTATCTGCCTCTACCTTAACTCACTTCTTTAAGTTTAAAGCACACCATCTAAGAACATGAAGAATGCCAACTTGCTATTATTTAAGACACAAAAACCCCTGTTTCAGATTTTATGGCTTTACTATATATACATAAAAACAACTTATCTTTAATAATCTTAAAGAGATTTCTGAGTCAAGAGCGATAGTAATTTTTCTAAAACTCCTTTATATTTTTCAAGTAGTGTTCACAGTAATAAAGTGGAATTCTCCACTACATTTTATAGGGACTACGGTAAAAGTAGACATTTTCAGAAATTTCAGTGATGATTTAATCACAACTGTCCAAGATAATCGAAGTATTTGTAAAAGCCAAACTCCTTCACATTAGGAAGTCTTACAAAGACTTAATATTATACCATTCCTTTTTGTTATTTGTGTTAATTTCATTTTTTAATATAAAGGAGGGACAGAGAATAAGAATTGGCAACATTATAGCAACATCACAAATTATAATACCACAGTATAATCTTCTAAGAAGAAAACAAGCCTTATGTCAATTTGAATAGAATAAATATTTTAAATAAGGAGAGGCTTTTTGAAATTTAGTTCTGTCAGGATATGATAAATACTAAAATGAAGACGCAATAAAAACTGCTTTAAAAAAAGATCTTTAGGGCGCCTGGGTGGCTCAGTGGGTTAAGCCGCTGCCTTCGGCTCAGGTCATGATCTCGCGTCCTGGGATCGAGTCCCGCATGGGGCTCTCTGCTCAGCAGGGAGCCTGCTTCCTCCTCTCTCTCTCTGCCTGCCTCTCCAACTACTTGTGATTTCTGTCAAATAAATAAATAAAATCTTTAAAAAAAAAAAAAAAAGATCTTTATAGGACATAAGCATTACTTAAATGTTCTGTCATTTTACAAAGTCAAGATTCAGAGCACACAAAATAACCAGGAAAAGTATCCAAGATCAAAGCTTACTTCATCAATAAAGTAAAAACAAATATAAAGTATAACCAACGCCAAGAGCAAAATTAATCTTCAACCCATAAAAGCTCAATGTCACCTTCCCCTACTAAGTAAAGGAATGGAAAAAATTCCAATTTTTTCCATTCCTTTACTTAGTTGCCTATCTGTCAAAACCCTACTGATACCAGATATTCTTTTTTCTGTTACGTCACAAAACTGCTTTACATGTACCTTCCTTTTCTACTATGTGTACTAAATTACTGAGTAAATTGCTCAATGATGTAACAAGAGCTATAACTTTTTTTGGATCTCAAAGATATTTGCAAGTCTCAGGGAACATATTAAATTCAATCACTGCAAAGTTATGCTATTTCTCATAGTTAATGCCTTCTACTTACACAGCAATTCATAATTGCAAAAATCTTTCCCCATCATCTTACCTCATCCTGACAGTAAGTCTGGGAGACAGAGAAGGCCACTGAGGCAAATGGACAATAAAGTGGGCTTTTCCAAAGCCTACTCTCACCAACTAAACATCCCTACAAGCCCACGGTTCTGAGAGATTCACAGATGAAGAAGAAATTGTGATCATCCTCAAGAAGCACAGAAGCTAGAAGCAGAGACAGACGTGTACAGCAATAGTTAGTTAGTGACAAGGAAGTTAAAATGACATAGAATAAATGAAACAAGATGTGATCAGGAGGGAGACAAACCATAAGTGACTCTTAATCTCACAAAACAAACTGAGGGTTGCTGGGGGGAGGGGGTTTGGGAGAGGCGGGTGGGGTTATGGACATTGGGGAGGGTATGTGCTATGGTGAGTGCTGTGAAGTGTGTAAACCTGGTGATTCACAGATCTGTACCCCTGGGGATAAAAATACATTATATGTTATAAAAATTTTTTTAAAATTAATAAATTTTAAAAAAGAAAAAGTGAGTAAGTAACACACAAAAAAAATGACATGGAAGTAGCAGTTGAAGTAGGATTTCAAGGATGTGGAAGGTGATGAAGGAAAACACCAACAAAATAAAGTCAATTTGAAGTCAGTACTTTTTTTTTTTTTTTTAAGTCAGTATGTTAAAGGAACTCTGTTCTGAAATCAAAGTACTAATTGGATTGAAGTAATGGTGAGAGAGAAGGCTGTAAAGGAAGGTCAGGGTCAAGTTCTGTAAACAACGATGAGTCACAAGATTCTGAACAGAGGAGTTGGATGACCAAATATATTTTAGAAGAGAGAATTCAAACAGCTGTGTGCAAAATAAGGAGAGACAAGAGAGATCTATGGAAATCGTCCACTCAAGAACTGATGATCCTTGCCCCTGGAAGTAGATTCAAGGTTTTGGCGGAAGACTCCCAACTTATAATTAAGTATGGTCCTGAAATTACAGGGTTAGTTGACTGATTAGGCAGTAATGAGAACACAAACCAGCCTGAGGCTATGGGGTTATAAAGAGGTGTGGAGATACTGGGATCAGTTACATACCTGATGAGCGTGAATGCCTACAAGATATGTGAATGGACTTCTCCAGCAAGCAACTGGAATCAAAGGTGTCAGAGATCATCAGGTGGTTTTAAAGAGAGAATTAGCAGTCATCTATATAGATACAATAATTAAAGTAATGAGAACAGTGATAACCTAGGGAGAGAAAATAGGCTGAGAAGAGAAATGATGACAAAAATCTGAGGAAGGACAAAGAAAGGTGAATGAAGAGAAAATAACAAAAAACAAAAGGGAAATATCAGAGAGATACATAGGAAGAGACTGAAGAGTCACACGAGGTAACAGATGATTTAAAAAAAAAGTCTCGTATAATTCATCTACTTAATTCAAAACTGGAAGCGATGAGACATCTCACTGTCTTCTGCACTATAGCAAGTATCTCCATGACTCAAACTAAAAAAAAAAAAAAAAAAAAAAATTGGGTAAGATAAATTCCATTCATGTATTAAGCAATAGTAGAGGCAGGTAAGGAGAGGAGCAGTAATGATGTTTCAAGCTCAAGTCCCTTTATGATGGGCCAAGTCTACGGTCCAAATGAGATCTGCTGTCCAGTCACTTAGGAACAGTCCCATCCAAACTGTTAGAGTGAGGCTTCTGGAATAAGGCAGAGCAGAGCTCATCCATCTATCCATCCAACAAATATCAACTGAGCAACTACTATGTGCCAAGCACTATTCCAGACTCTGGGGATATCAGCAATGAAGAGAACAAAGGCTCTATCCCATGGCCATCATAGTCCAACTGAGTGTAGGGTAGATGACACACACGTAAGGAAACAAACATAATATGTCAGGAGGAGATACGTGCTATAAAGAAAAATAGGTAATGGGTAAGAGGGATAGTGAGTGATAAGAGATTTTAGGAAAGTTATGTAACTTCTGCACACCCTAGTTTCCTCATCCTTAAAATAAAGATAAGAGTACATTTCCCAGGGGCTTTTATGAGAATTAAAAGGGATGATGCATATGCAGTGTTTTGCCTAGTGCTGGCACACAGAAAGCACTCACAATAGATCAGCTCTTCCTTGTAGGTAACTGGAAAGGAACTATCCCAAGAGGTAATGACCCTCAGGATGGGCTGCAAAAGGTAGTCTGCTTTAGAGAGGATAAGAATGTTTCACTGAAATGCACTGAGAAAAAGAAAAAAAAAAAACAAAACCACAGTTCTAGAAGGCCTCCAAATAGTTATGGTATTTTAACTCAAGTAATTATGTTTTAATTAAGCCAATAAAACGCACCATTTTATCCAAAGGTGTTTGTAAATGTGCATCTGATGAAGACATTTGCTTTATTTTGAACAGTAATTTTGAACTTTAAATAAGGACTTTTTAGACTGTGAACATTAAAAAAAAAAAAAAATCAGGCAAATAAGTGTTACCAGGCAAAAAGAGTCACCTTCATATCCAGTTTTGGTCCTCATAGAGTTTAATTTTTTTTTTTTTAAGGTAAAAGACACCATGTCTTAATAAATCATCATTAAAGCAAACATAAATTTTCTACCTATATTAAATGTAGTTTGATGTTTTTAAAGTTTGACTTTTTAAATTTCCATAGTCATGTCGTTACTCTATGATGTAATTGTTTCAACAGCTGTTTTCAGAGCTTTTTTTTTAAGAGACTACTCCTTGATTCCATGGGTTTGCAGTACATCATTTAACTTGGCTACATTTAAGCTGGGATGCCATTGAGTCAGACCATGTATTTCAAGCTTCCTAACACATATTTAAATACCTCTTTTAGATGTTTGAAATTCAATTTTTTTTTTTTTGCTTTAAAGGTATTTAAAATTCATGAAGAAATTTTACATTTGATGTTGGATTTTTAAGACTAAGGAACAGAAATGTTAAACTAACTTATTCTAAGGAAGACAAGTAATAATATAGGATTTTTAATGTCCATTTAGATTTTGCCCATAAATTTTATGTATGTTTCTAAAAATATGCATAACTTTGTAAAAGTTTTTTGGGTTTAGATAATGCATTTCATCAGGAGGTTTCAGATTCTGACCCTAATCCTCAAACACTTGGTAACTCATTATTCTATCTCTGTTATTTGCAAACTGAGAGGAATCCAAACAAAGCATTCTCTCCTCAAACAACATGAGACAAGCAGAGAACAGAAAAAACATTTCCTCGATAGCTTCACAGAAGAGTACAGCATCTCCAACTCTTCATTCAGATTAAGTAAAACATGAGGCACAATGATATGTACCAACTTCTGGCATTCTTCTAGGAGTGGATGAAAAGATAGTTGAGTGACTTTAAATAGCTTGGATTTGGGTTTTTCTACGTGAAAATAAAGGCTGGTTTCTTATAAATAACAAATTAAAAAATAAAGTCTAAAAGGAAACAAATGTAATCGTCTTGAATCCACATGAAGGATCTTAACCCAGGGCATACGGATGAATGGCCAGGGATCTGTGAATACCCTGGAAAAGTCTGCATATTATTTTAATGTGAGTTCAGTTCGGGAGGGAGACAGATGGCCATAGCTTTCAGTGCTCTAGATAGTCTGCGGGCCCCCAAATATTTCAGAATCACTGGCTTAAAAGATAGCCCAGCCCCATGTGCAAGTGAGTCACATCCTTTGAGCTGTCCTTCCAGCAGTGGTGAAATACAGGAATTCCTGTCCTGTCAACTGTGGATGCCACATTCTCTCCGAAAGTGATTTGGTAATTTGCACTTACCAAACTGCATTGTGATTATTTGTTGATGTGTCTGTCACTTGCTCTAAACAAGATACTCCGTTAAGAGCCTGGACTGGGACTTGGGAGTCTTTACTGTCTGACTAGGACAGCAGGTACACAGGAAGTATCCGTGACCTTATCATCTCAATTGTTATTTGCTTGGGGGTCTGTTCTGTTAACTCAATGCTGTAGGAGGGCCATGACTTCATCTTATTTACCTCTGCATTCTACAAAGTTGTAGCACAACGGTGAGCACACAGTGGGCCTTGAAACGGCTGCTGAACTGGACTGATTTGCTTATACCTCAAGAGTCTGTGGATTCTCGCAGCTAACAGCCTGCTTAGATTCTCGCTGACCAGATCCTGTCTTTAAAATCAGCTCTGAGTTCCAGCTACGCAGTTGGCTTCCCAGCTGTCTGTGGAAATGTTACAAGGATTTCAGCTGTATTTTATGGAGTTCTTGAAGCATTTTTCCTGTCCACCCTGGGCTCATCTACTCTTGCTTTAATTCCTTGTTTAAGCAGCTGCTAAACTACCCTGATGTATTCAATTCTCCTCACATACTTAACCCCACTCCCTCTGCAGATTTTGCAACATCATAGCTTCAGTGTTTGAGGACAAATACTACAAGTCTTGATGAAGAAGGTGCCTAGTCATTTCTGTCAAGTACAGAATGCAATATTTTATTTACCTCTACTTCCCAGATTAGTTACTATTAAATGTTTCCTTCCTTTCATGTTGAAAAGGGTGATTTAAAATGTTACTATAGTCTCATTCCAAAATGTGTTTTAGACCTATAAATCTTACTGTGTTTTTTAAGTTTACTATTGCTTCTGTTTTTAAAATGAGTTGACAAATGCTTATTTTGAAATGTATAATTTAGGATAAAAATAAAGCAGTTCCTATAGATAGAATAAATGTATTGGCACCTGTAAAAACAACTCCAATTCTTTTTCTTCTAAAAAGCAATAGTTAATGTGAAAGGTTTGTTTCTTCTTATGCCAGGTTCCAGCTGCTTCACTTTGTTTAAAACTGACTTCAAAGTTTAAACACTGTCCTGTCCCAACAAATAACCTCCCCCAGATGGAATTATCTTGAGTACTATCCTCAGTGCTCTGAATACCACACCTGCACCCTTTTAATTCAACATTTTATAAACTTTCCAAAGGGAAATGAAACATTTTTTTCTCTCCCCTGAGTTACACTTTTTGGAGGGTTGGAGTTTAGTGCATGGAGTTCTATTAGCTGGGTGAGTTTATAGGTATTTAGAAAAATTTAAAAAGCACAATTAGTCTCTCTACTGTGCTGATTATTATCAAAGAAATTATAAGAAAATGAATAGCTCCAAGTTCAACTTTTTTTTTTTTTAAATAGTTTCCATGCCCAATATGGGGCTTGAACTCACAACCCTGAGATCAAGAGTTGCATGCTCTACTGAATGAGCCAGCCAGGTGCCTCTCAACAACTTTTAAAGTAAAAATCTTTACATGTACAAACAGACACGAGTTACAGATCAGGCTCTGTTTGTGTCCGATCCATATCACCTGAAGAAGCTATGTTGAGATTTTGTTTTTCATAAGAAAATCAGTTATGCCTAGAAATAACCATGATTCATTCCTATTCACTAAAAAGAACGCAAACTACATGCACTCCCACAATCACTCTCATAAAACCAAGTAAACAGAAGCCTGATCTAATGACCTTAATAAAAAGGAAGTTAAACAGCTGAATTTTAATGACTATCCATGGAAAAATACTTTATCCAATGTTTAGGCATCTAAAATTAAGGAAAGGGGGAAACAAAGAATCACTAGAAAATTTGCAACCTGTGTTAAATAAAAGAAACTCACGGACCATTTCTTCCAAGGTTAAAAGCTCTCACAGATTCTCTTACTTAAGGATTTAATCATTAAAAGAAGTGTAGAATCTACCTTCACCCTGGGCCAGACAGCAGCATATTGCCCAAGACAATCTGTGTGAAGCAACCAATAAAGTTGTCAGAGAGCACAGAAGAGTACTACACTATCAAACCAACACCACATTTTAATATTAAGATGGAATAGACTGGGGAAAACCTCCTTCTGGCTAGGGAATGATGAAGTAGAGAAAAGTTAACTGAAGAGAGAAACCTACAGCAAGTGTGGTTCTCCAGCCAGCAGGACACCCTGGGCACCGGAAGCGTGTGCTCATGTTAATGGCACGCTCTTAATCTGTGCTCTGACATGCAGTCAGTCAATAACTGTCAATATCTGTTGTTTCAAACAAATTCTTCAGGCAGAACAATTTGGAAAAAATGTAGAGGATGGTAGAATCAGTATTTTCTGATTTTCTCTAAAATAAAAATCAGACTTCTTTCAAGTTTCTCTTATTTCAGAAAAATGTCAGGTGGATTTGGAAGAATATACATGACTTGGAGCATTACAGTATTCATTTAACTGAGCAACAGGTTCTCACTGGTGACAAAGTTTCATGTTAAACTATTGTCATTATACTCTTGGATACCTAAAAATGAAATACATTAAAGAATTAGATACAATTAGATTAATGATGGAAAAGGCTTAAAAAGAACAGCTTTAGAAGAAAACATAGTTTTCTAAAGGTAAGATGGGGGGGCAAATACAAGTTACTTACTATATACCGACAATCTGCAAATAGACCAAAATTAAACATCCAAACTTAATACTGTTTTTTAAAAAAATCTTTTGAAATGCATTCAAAGCACTTACTATCATGTTACTATATGAGACACTATCTCTGTTCACTTCCTACTCTGCCTCTAAGTTTCTGAGAGTTAGAGAAGGAAAGGTTCCTGTTTGGCCCGCTGCAGCTGTCTCTCCCACTCTACACAGCACATATAGTGCAAAGGTGGACACAACAGCATCAATCAGTTCTACCACTGAGGCCTGTTCCACTAAAGAACCTTTTTTGGTGAGTGGGGAGGGGAGCAAGTAAAATTAAGTGGCAGTTTGACAAACCATAAGTGACTCCTAATCTCACAAAACAAACTGAGGGTTGCTGGGGGGAGGGGGTTTGGGAGAAGGGGGTGAGATTATGGACATTGGGGAGGGTATGTGCTTTGGTGAGTGCTGTGAAGTGTGTAAACCTGTTGATTCACAGACCTGCACCCCTGGGGATAAAAATATATGTTTATAAAAAAAAAATTTAAAAAAAAATTAAGTGGCAGTTTGCTCAGAAATGATTGCTTCCAAGCCCAGAATTTAAACATATCTATTGTGCTACATTAAGAAACAAAGCAATGTCATCCCCTTTCATATTAAACAGAAAAGGGTGGAAACTAAGAAAAGAAGAAGAAAACCTACCTTAGGTCTAGCTAGGATTCAATTAAAAAAAATTTTTTATGTGTCCATCATTATTATATGAGGTGTTGTGAAGACCACAAAGAATAAGACATTGTCTTAATCCTCTTTAATTGTAAAGCTAAAACTAACACAGAGCAGACTGACAGCAGTGAGCAAATCTTCCAATTAATGCTCCTGTTCTGCCTCAAATATAAGAGAGTTTAAAGACTAAGAATTAATTGAGCTCTCTGCCTCTTAGCATCATACCACTTCTAGCTGTTCATGTTTCCATCCTGGAACCCGAATTCTTCTTCTATTCTTGGTAATTTCTCTTGGCCTCTTCTGGTTCTATTGCCTTCTTTCTTTATCCTCTTTAGAAGGTGTGATATATTGTATCTGGCTGGCTTTGGAGAAAGGAGCTGTGAAACCTTTTCTAAACCAGTGATTTTTCAACAGAGGGTTGGGGTAGAGAGAGGGGAAAGTCTGAATCACTTTTGGGGCTTTTTCAAACTACCCAGGGCTCCCTTCCAATCTGATAGGCTCACACTCCAAAGGGGATGTATCCCCCAATGGGACCTGCTGCTATAATGAAACACTCTTCTAAATTCATAATGACCTAAATGGGAATTTTATATACTACATTTTCTTTGGAATAAAAAAGGAGCATGTTTTCTCTAATATTCAGATTTTTTGCTTAATAAAAGCATTTTATTTTTTATTATTATTATTTTTATTTGACAGACAGATCACAAGTAGGCAGAGAGGCAGGCAGAGAGAGAGAGATGAGGAAGCAGGCTCCCTGCTGAGCAGAAAGCCCGATGCGGGGCTCGATCCCAGGACCCTGAGACCATGACCTGAGCCAAAAGCAGAGGCTTTAACCCACTGAGCCACCCAGGCGCCCAATAAAAGCATTTTCTTGAAACTTTCAAAAACAATGGCTTTAAAAAAACACAACGGCTTATTTCTGCTTTATTAAAACAATGATTTTTAACTCAAAAAATGACAACAATTTCATTACTCCAAACCAAAGCATACTTTAGTCATCTCTTTATATGCAACAAAGCTGCTTTATTAGAAAACCATCTAAATTGAAATAATATGCTAAATCTGTTAGTATTATTAAGATGTGCTTTTTCAATAAGCCATTTCATAGGCTGAAATGATTTACTGCAATGCTGGATCTTCATAAAGGAGAACAAAATAGGGGCACCCAGCTGGCTCAGTTGGTAAAGCATGTGACTCTTGATCTCATGGTTATGAGTTCAAGCCCCATGTTGGGTGTAGAGATTACTCATAGATAGAATCTAAAAACAAAAGGTTTCCCCTCCATCATCCTTCCTTATTTTCCCTAAGATGCCTAAAATTCAGTCCTTTATGTATGGTGGCTCAAGAAATATCCAGGTGACCAATGCTTCTGAACCATTTTATCAAATGGATATACCACTCTGTGATCTTGTATAGGAAAAAAACACCCACGTTTTTCCATTCATTCTACACCGTACTATGTAAGATGACAAAAAGTTGCAAGTAATTGACAACCAGACACTATGTTAGAGAGACATCTGAAAGTTTACAGTTAAGAGCACAGACTTGGAAGCTAAACTGCCCAATGTAAATCACAGTGCCAACAGAAATGATACGTAAATAACTTAGAGTAGTACCTACATTTATTACTCAAAAATGGTAGTTTTATTATTTTGTAGCTTGTGATTATTTTCCAACTTCTCCCAATTCAAAAAAATTCTTCTTGTTAGGCAATCTTTTCAAAATATTTTTTGACAGGGAGACTTCTTGTTGAAAAGAAGAAGAAGTACTGCACCCATAGGACCAACAGAGAGCTACAGGGGGTCTCAGAGATCATCTTATCCTTACTAATAAGGAAGGCAAGATTCAGAAAGGTTCACTGACAAATCAATGTGACATATTAATAGTAGGGACTAAAGCCCATAGCAAACAGTTATTTCCCTACCTCCCAACTTTTTCAGACTCTTCTACACTAGGATATGTCTTCAGATACTGAGGCCTATAAGAACAATCAGAAATTATCTGTTCTACTTCTTAAAAAATTATCAAGGAAGGAAATACAGTGTAATGTAAAGACTACAGCCTTTGCTTTCAAAGTTGGACTACATTTGATTCCCAGCTCTGTCATGTACTAGCTACGTATCCTTGGGCAAAGTATGTAACCTCATTGAGCCTCAGGTTTCTCAAATAGAAAATGAGAATATTATCATCTACCTAGTTGGGTTATTATGAATCTTAGCAAAGTATATCACATATAAGATATATGAGATGATATAATATATAATTATTAATACATATATTATATATAATATACAGAGATGGTAGCTCTTATGTGTTGTTGATGTTATTATAAATATAAACAAAACTCTACCAAAGAGAGATTCTTGATTTCTGTAATAATTTCTCCTAACAATAAAATAAAATAAGCCACTATCTCAATATTAGAGTTGTCTATTGTCATTTATTCCTGTAACAAACAGCTAGCTCATAATTCACACTTGCTGGGGAGGGGGGGGTTTCCTGAAAGGGTGAGTACTGTACTCTAAAGGTGAGAATTAAAGCAGCAAAAACAACTTATACCCTGACCAACATGATTTAAAAACTGCTTATCAAGCTTGTTGACTCTTATATTTCCTTATCCTACTGCTCAAAATTGAAGAAACGAGAGGCTTCTGGGAAGATGGCAGACTAGGACGACCCCGGGCTCACCTCTTGCCAGGTGGGCACCTAGAGAACACCCACATCAGCATATAGAGCCCAGAAACCAACCAGAAAACTGGTAGAACAGACACTCTGTAGCCCGGCATAGACAAGAGGCCACAGCGAAGCAGACCCACCCCTCTGATTGCTCTTGGCAAGATCCCAATCAAAGCAGTGCCACAAGCCTGGCAGTGTGTGTGCAGCCCAGACAAGGGCTAGCATCACCCCAAAGTGAGTCCTGCTCCAGGGAGAGGAGAGGATAACCACACACCAGTCTGACTGTGAGTCCAGCAGTGGGCTGGGGGGAGGCAGATGTTCTGACTTCAGGCCCCACCCACCAACAAAACCTTCTCAGGGAATAAACAGGGAAAGTGCCACAGTTTGGTGCTACTGCATCTTTGACAAACACCTGGTCTGACTCAATTCAAGCCCAAGGCAGCTCCAGATCAGCCTATTGACACCAAAGGCGACAGACTCTGCCCACAGGCAGACAGCCATTGAAGGCTAGACTGAAGGCAAACTATAGCTCCATCACAATGGAAGGACACCCCTGTAGCAACACACATAGGAGACCCCTGAAGCATCATTCTCTGGTGAAAAGGAGATATTGCACTACACAATCTCTTCCTCATAAAGCCACTGCTTTCATGTGTGGGAGATGTAGCTGACTTTCCTAACACACAGAAACAGACACAACAATAGACAAAATGAGGAGACAGAGGAATATGTCCCAAATGAAAGAGCTGAAAAAATCAGAGCAAGAGACCTAAATAAAATGGAGATAAGTGATATGTCTGATAGAGAATTTAAAGTAATGCTCATAAACATACTCATTAGAAATGAGAAAACAGTGCAGGACCTCTTTGAAGACCCTCCACCAAGAGATAGGAGACTTAAAAAAGAACCAATTAGAGATACTGGACTCACTAAATGGAAATAAAAATAGACCACCTGGAATAAATAGCAAACAAGATGATACAGAAGAAGAGATCAGCCACCTGGAGGACAGAGTAATGGAAAGTAATCAAGCTGAGCAGATGAGAGGAGAAAAACTACACAAAATGAGAATATACCTAGGGAACTCAGCAACACGGTCAAGAATAACAGTCACATGATGGGGATCCCAGAAGGAGAAGAGCAAGAAAAGGGGGCAGAAGATTTCTCTAGAGAAATAATTGCTTAAAAACTTCCAGAATCTAGAGAAGGAAAGAGAAATCCAGATCTAGGATACACAGAAAGCCCCCAACAAAATTAACCCAAAGAGGTTGGTAACAAGACACAAAGTAAGTAAGATGACTAAAAGTAGTGATAAAGAGAGAATTTTAAAAGCAGCAAGAGAAAGGAAATCAGTGACATACAAGGGAAACTGCATACAGCTATCAGTGGGTTTTTCAGCAGAAACCCTACAGGGCAGAAAAGAGGGATATGATAAATTCCAAGTGTTAAAAGGAAAAAATCTACAGCCAAGAATACACTATCCAGCAGCAAGCCTTTCATTTAGAAAAGAAGGAGAAATAGAGTTTGCCAAAAAAGCAAAAATTAAAAGCAAAACCAGTCACGTCCTTGTCACACACAATGCCATCGGCCTGTGGGTCCCAAATTCACAGCCCAGTCACTCTCCTGCCCGAGTCATGCATGGCCTGCCACCTGCTGAATTCCAAGTAAACTCGCCTTCACTTGAGATTGCCAAGGGTTCAAACTGGCACTCTTCCCCTCAAACTCCACGCCCTGTGCTCAAGTTTGTGTGCAAAAGTGGGCATAATTATAACAGCAGAATGAAGCAACCCAAACAGTGACACTATTTCTTCAGAATATATAATGAATAAAAGGAGGGTGCTAGGCTAAGATCATCTTCAACAAGCACATCAAAGAACAATACATATAGCATGATTCTGGTTAGTAAAAGAAACAAACCCAGAAAGAATAAAACAAGACAAAATCAGAGACAGAGACAAACCATAAGAGACTCTTAAGCATAGGAAACAAACTGAGGGTTGCTGGTGGGGAGGGCATTAAGGAGGGCACACGATGTAATGAGCACTGGTGTCCTATGCAACTGATGAATTCCTGAATTCTACCTCTGAAACTAATAATACACTATATGTTAATTAACTGAATTTAAATTTTAAAAAAAGGAACTCCCCCCACACAAATTGAAGAAACAATACTCTATGGTATTAAGTTAAAGGATGAGAAGAAAAATTTTTCCAAACATTTGATCCATGAATTGCTATGGAAATTAGGAGTGGGTAACACTGGATAAAAATGGAGTCACAGATTACCTATAAATATAATTTATCCTTTACCTTTACCACAAAAGACAAATGTATTATCTTTTATTTAAGTATGATCTGAGATTTGAAAATGGAATCCAAGGCTGGGAAAGCAGGGATGCTGCTGAAAAAGCTTTAAATGGGGGCACACAAGGTTGCTGGGATTGTACCGTTTGTACACTATGCTTTTTTCAAACACTCACTTTATTTCAATTCTTTAGCTTTTATTTTACATGGTCATTCAAAATCTTCTAGCTATATGGTGTCAATTTGAAAGGAGGCTACGTTGTAGTATTTCAAAAAGTGGTATTTAAAAGGATAGCAACCTGGGCTTTACAATGTTTGTACTCTTGTTTTTAAAATTTTGTTTATTGGCTTGAAAGTTTATCTTTTGTTTCTTAATACTATCCTCAGTAAGAATCATTAGAATAGCAATAGCAATACTTAAATCTATAAATTATTATATTATTATTTTAAACAAATTCTTTACGGATTGTTTAAGAAAACTGCATAGTACTATAAGGCTGTTAACTGTAAAACAAGGATATAAAGATGAAGGCTCCTAATAATAAATTTTTTAGCTCACAATATAAGAGTTTTTAAATGGGTGCCATTCAGAATATGAAACAAAAGTTAATAAGGAGAAATCTTAAACTAGTAACACTTAGAATACTTGAATCTTTTATACCATTTTGAGTCCAGTGGGAAAAAAGGAACATTATTAGAGTAGTTAAAAATATATAAAAAGAAATTAACACCTTGGAAGCAAATAATCTAGCCAGATTAAGTTACTCTTCGGCTGCATATCTAATAGGTATACAAGTCTCTCCAATAACAGCATTTTAGAAATAGCATCTTGCCAGCATAAAAGCTTATATGTAACTGCAAAGAAGTTGATTGGTAATTCAGAAAACAGATGATCTACCTATCCTGAATGCAGACCAAGCTTTATTTGACTAACATACATTTAATTATTGAAGCTCATTAAAAGCCACTTAAGTACTTGAATGTATTGCTGTGTGGTATTATGACAGAGTCCCTGCCTTTTCGGGGCAGGAATGTCTAGAGGAACATTCCAGCATTAAAATTTGATTGAGAACTGAGAGAGTCCATGTTTTAGTAGACAACTTTATCTACAATGCACTTCCTGTTGGTTGAACAGCCTGTGACACAGCTACTAAAACAAATTCCTCTCAGATAATTCTTTATAAAAGCATGTCATAACGATTTGAAACTAAAGGAATCTTAAAAACCACACTAGGTTTGTCTCGTGAAAGAAACCATGCATTCTGTATGATTTCATTTATTTATAATAATAATTAAAAAAAAAAAAGGCAAGAGAACTAATCACAGAACAGTGGTTATCCTCATGGGGTAGAGGTTGTACCAAACGCAACATGAGAGGGCTGAATGGGTACTAGCAGTGTGCTGTGTTTTAGCCTGGGCCTGGTTATACCAATGAGCTCATTTGTGAAAATTCTTTCAGCTGTTCACCCATGATACACATATATATATAGATTATATGTATGTAAGTAGACTTTCTATATGTAGATCACCCATAGAAAGTTGAAATTGAAAAAAACCAATAGATTAGTTTTAGCCATTGAAAGGTGCTTCCCCTATAGTGTTGAATTGTTCTCCAATGACTGAAAGAGCCAAATAACTAACTTTACTAGCCTTTAACAGCAAGTGAACAGTTGCCAAGTCACATGCCATACTGCTAAGGACAAAGAAAAATTCCTTCCTATTTATTTCCTTAAAATCCTGAAATATCAGCGAGCTAAAATTATTCAGAAGCAGAAGGTGAGTTTTGTTATTGTCGCTGTTGATTCAGTTTTACTCTACAGGACTTGTTACCTAGAGGATACTTGATGCTCTGTGACAAGCAGCCACTCAATTTCTTTGAAATCACTAACTAATATCATTTTACCTCACCTTGAAAGCATTTCTAAAATATTAATATATTCTGTAAAAGTCATTTAATCGTTTCTTTTTGGTGCCAAAAAGGTTTGCCGTTTCACATTATGAAGCAATGACATAAGAGCTACATTTAAACTCAACTCTTACTCAACAATAGCTCATACAACTTTAATTACGTAAGGCCAGACTGTTACAGAAGGTCATTATTATCACATTCTTATAAGTGACACTTGATGCTAACAAAACTGAAGGCAAAGTCACTCCTTACTAGTTACTAAGCAGTTTGAACACAAGTGCTTCCATAGTTTACATATAGAAAATCCATCTTCTGAGATAGAAATCCTTCCTAAACATGAAAACTCTCAAATTATGCCCTGTAACTATGACAGTATAGTTGGGATTGTAATTGTAATGACAATCACAGTGTATTATTTGTGTAGCTTTTATAGTGGATTTTGCCATATCTAGCCATTCCTAACTAAATTTGGAAACAAAAATTAAATGTGACATAGTGACCAATTTACTTCCCCAAGGCCATGCCTGGTAACTTTTGAAAAAGAATGAAAGAATGAAAAATGAGCTTTCAAATTCAGGAAGCCACTAGAAAACATGAACCCCAACATTCCATATGCTAAAATTAGAGCTCTAAAGATTTTCTGTTGACTAGTAAGTTTTGGGTATGAGGGGGTGGGGAGGGGAGGGTGGACTTCTGCTCACTGTACACACGACACCAATGGGAATAAGGGCCAATGCAAGTTCTCCATTACCATTACTCTGGGTAATAGTTCCAAGCTGTGAGGCACAGCTGTATAGGCTGCCAGCAAGGCCATCGCAGCCGTGTGCTTTGATAGCGTGGGGCCCTGAAGTGTCAGGATATAGAGAAGGCAGCAGTTGTTGGCTGTGAAAACAGTCTGATACAAACCAGATGGGAACTTACTAGATGGGCAACACAAAGGAAAACAATTGGCTCATTCAACAAAGTCAGGTCCCTGCCCCAGAGAATTCACAGAAGACAATAATAGTCACCCAGAATTGATGCAAACAAGAAACAGCCATGTGGTTACAGTTTAAAAAACTGTTTTTCCTCAGACTAAACAAAGTTTTGATTTCTAATTCTTGTATTCATTAATTGTAGTTTGGTGGACGAGCTTTTCTGTCAAAGACAAATATTTCATTTATATAATATATACTTTTGTGACACCAGGAGAAATATAGGGAGACCTAGAAATTAATTTTGTACTGTTTCCCGCAAAGTGTTAGGAACATAAACTATGCTCTTTCAAGAAACTGGAAAACTTAGAAAATGACAGATCATGTTGACACAGTCATTAAGAAGCACCCAACATAATATTTCCAGGACTTTCTAAGTCTGATCTGTTGTAATGTAGGCAGAATGACACAAAAGGCCATAATCACAAGGCTCTCAGAACTACATTTCTACATAAATTATATTTTCTGATTTCATTACATGGGAAGTATTATGGAAATTATATTCATCAGAAAAAAGTGCCAGCAATCTCCCTAACCTGTCGGAAGTCCTGTCCATTAACAATTGACAGGTACAACCAAGATTAACAACCAGATTATAGGAGACTTTTTGGCAATAATTCCTTATCAAGGAAACTAAAAATAGCATTTTCATGCACACATTTGAACAGATTTTATAATGAAGTAATCCTGTTTTGTTTTATGCCTTTTTAATAATAAAAAATAATTAGGTTTCTTAAAAGAGAAGAGATGTAACTGCAGAACTGTGATTACTGGGGCCCATGAGACACGGTTTGGGTTTCCCAATTTGCATGGGCTGCACTGGCCAGATGATCTTCACTGACTCTTCCCACCCTAACAACTGAGGTCCAACACTTAGAGACATCTTTCCTCTTGTGCTAGATCTTTCATCCCTTGCAGGGTCATTCTGAAATAACCCAGAGAAACAAAAGTGGAGTAACAACTGGTGTGTTGAGTCAGTCCTAAGCATTTCCAGCCCTAAGTGGTTCCCTCTGCACTCTGCTGCACATTCACACACACTCACAAATCCTTTTTTTTTTTTTTCTTTTTCAAAAAGTCTAAATCAGTGTGCAGCAACAGTGCTGGATAACTGACTGTTTTGACTAAATTTAATCATCAAATCCAAGAAATCAGTCTGTGCTTCTATTATAAGCTACATTCCCCTGTAAAACATAGAAAGGGAAAGACTTTAAAAAGTGTTATTTATTGAAATTGAAAATAAATGTGTCACTCATCAATGAATCAATTCTGTCAAGTCTGTTAAAAGTCTTTCTCAACACATGCAATCAACTCTTTTACGAAACGACTAACAAAGGCAGTCTGTCTTAGGTTTATCAGTAAATGTATTTGTTAGACTTTGGGCTAACTTATGAAAAAAATGAGTTGCTGTCATTTCTATTATGAGGCATGCTAATTATTTACATACTTCTTTAGGAACTGCTCATTTCTACCTTAGTGGGGTGCCTATATATATATATATATATATATATACATATATATAGGCATTCATTAGGTTGTTATCTTTATACACACACACACAGGCACCTATATACATATATATATATAGGCACCTATATGTATATAGGTGCCTCTGTGTGTGTGTGTGTGTATAAAGATATCAACCTAATGAACTGGCATAAATTTTTAAAGAAAAACCAACTAAATGCATTTAATGAGTTTTATCTCATAAACAGATCTTGATAAGATTTCAGAGAATAAGACAAAGTCCAAATTGGGCAGAGCCTTTAGGTCACAGTGAGCAGTCTGGACTTTATTGCGATGCAAAAAGAAGTCTTTGGGGGTGGGTGTTGAGCACGGAGTCATGTAATCTGATTCGTATTTTTAAAAGGTTACTCTTGCTCTGAGTAGATAATAGGCAAGAAGGGAGCAAAAATGTATATAGGAGAGACCAGTTGAGAAACTTCTCTAGAGAATATTAAGGTTAAAAATTGTTATGCTTAAAAAAATCAACTATACGCCTACAAAAGGTAGGAAACTTACTTTGACATTAAGTCACTTCAAAATATCTTGGTCAGTTTTATTAGAACACTGAAAACCACAGTATCAAGCAATAGTGTTTAATAACTTCTATAAATGTTGAGATAATCTAAGAGTAGTGAGGTTACTTAACCTCTCTGAGCCTCTGTTTTCACATCTGTATAATAAAACCACCACCAACAACAATAAAAACATCTGTGCATACTCACAAGTTTGCTGTGAAAATGAAAACTACACTACATGAGATTTCTTTGTCAGCTGTAAAGCATTTGACAAATGCTGGTTTTATTGTTGTATGTTTGGGAAGAAACAGGATCTACCATACTTGGTAACGACTGTGTTCTGTCCTAGCATACCTAACTCTATGGAAGATATACTGATTGGAGTATGGTCAAATTAGTAAAGACCTTGGAAACAATATAATATAAGGAAGAGTAAAAGGAACATAACATGCAGACTTTGGGTTATGATTGCTGTCATCAAATATTTGAAACACTGTCCCATCAAGAGACCTATTTCTAACAACCAGTAGGAGAAAACTAGAACGAACAATGAGAAGTTATGGAGAAGCAGATGTTAACATAGAAAGAATGATTAGTGCTTTCCAGCCATAAGATGTACAGCCAACTAGCATGCTCCTTAAACTGTAGGGTGATCATCTGTGGGTCTAATTTCCCTTTTGCTGGTTCCCTCTCCTTTCTCTAGCTTTAAATCCTGAAGGTGTCTGGGGTCTTAAACATGGATGCTTCTCTTCCCTTTCTATACTCAGTCCTAAAGTGATCTTATTTATACCCACAGCTTTAAATAGCATCCACACTGTCAACTCTCAGATTTATATCCCCAGGCCCAACCTCTTCCCTAAGCTTCAAATAATAAACAGCCTACCTGATTCTTCACTTGGAGATCTGTTAGGCTTCTCAAACTTTATGTGCCCTATACAGAATGACTGATTTACCCTTCAGTCTTCCCAGTAAATGGCACCACCCTTCACACAGTAACTTTCAGAAACATAAGCAATTAATCCTTGCCTGTGCTTTCTGTTACATTCTACATCTAATTCACCTTAATAATTTATGAAATAAACTCATTCTTCAGCAACTCTATTGATATATCATCAACATATAGCCCAAACCTGACCACTCTGATACCCCACCAGGGCCCATGCCACTATCATCTCTCATCTGGAATACTGCAACAGTTTTCCAATTGGTCTCCCTGCTCTCAGTATTGTCTCTCTATTCTATTTTGTGGCCAGCTGCCAGGAGGATGTTTTTAAAAATGTAAAAAAGAATTTGCCATTCCCTTGGTCAAACCTTTCACAGGAATCTCATCATACTCAGAAAAAAATCCAAATTCCTTCCCGGAGACTACAGGGCTCTATGTGATCTGCTGTCTACATCTCATTTCTCAGTTGCTACCACTGTTCTCCCTTGGACATTCCCTTCCAGCCACACTGGCCTCCTCCTCCTCCTCCTCCTCCTTCTTCTTCTTCTTCTTCTTTTTTTTTTTTTTTTGGTCTTTTATTTATTCACACTGGCCTTCTTGCTGATCTTGGGCACAACATGCTCATTTCCACTTTTCTACTTCAAAGCTGCATTCTTCCTATTCCTGCTAGATGAAATACTCCTTCCCAGATGTTTGTAAGAGTTCCTCTTTCACTTCATTCTCTGCAAATACCACTCCTTCAGAAAAAACTTCCCCAACAAATTATTTAAAGTAGCAAACCACTCACCTTGCTCCCTTCATTATTCATGACCCTGCTTTATGATTTTTTAATTGATACTAGTAGAAATGCAAATCAATATTGACATTATTTTTGGAATAAATCAATGCCTTTTTTAAATCTTTGCTTTTTATTTGTAAATGATTTCAAACTTGGGGAAAAAACTGCAAGAATAGTATAAAGAACACTCATGTATCACCCAAATTCACAATTGTTAACCTCTTCCTCAGTGTTTCACGTTGTTGTGATTCTTCCCAACAGCTACATTCAGATTATGCACTCTTGGGCAGAATATTACGTAGAAAATGTACCCTCCTCAGATATCCTACCTGGAAGCATGCAGTATTTATCTGCCCCCTATGCTAATATTAATTTCGATTTGCCCATCAACACACTATCTTTGTCTTCCCTTTTAACTAATGAGCCAATCTGTGAGGAGATACTTGAAGACCATGCACATATCCTTCTCCTCATTAAAACTTCCCTCTAGCAGAAAAGAGTATTAATGATACAGAAGACAAAATGATGAAGAATAAAGAAGCTGAGAAAAAGAGAGATAAACAACTACTGGATCACAAGGGGAAAATTTAAGAGATAAGTGATACCATAAAGTGAAACAACATCAGAATAGTTGGGATCCCAGAAGAAGAGGGAAGAGAGAGGGGTGGGACAGAAGGTATACCAGAGCAAAAGAGAACTTCCCTAATCTGGGAAGGGAACAGTCATCAAAGTCCAGGAGGCACAGAGAATCCCCCTCAAAATTAATAAAAATAGGTCAACATCCCAACACATACAAGTGAAACTAACAAATCTCAGAGAAAAACAGAAAAGTCTGAAAGCAGCTTGGGGACAAGAGATCTGGAACCTACAAGGGTAGAAACATCAGACTGGTAGCAGACTTAACCACAGAGATCTGGCAGGCCAGAAAGGACTGGCATGATATATTGAGAATGTTAAATGAAAAAGACATGCAGCCAAGAATACTTTATCCAGCTACAATGTCATTTAAAATAGAAGATTAAAAAAAGCTTCCAGGACACAGAGGAACTAAAAGAATTTGTGATCACTAAACCAGCCAGGGGAGAAATATTAAAAGGGATCCTTTAAGCAAAGAGAGAGTCCAAAAGTACCATAGACCAGAAAGGAACAGAGGCAATATATAGAAACAGTGACTTTACAGGTAACACAATGGCACTAAATTCTTATCTCTCAACAGTTACTCTGAATGTAAATAGGCTAAATGCCCCAATCAAAAGACACAGGGTGTCGAAGCAAGACCCATCAACATGCTGTCTGCACGAGACTCATTTTAGACTCAAAGACACCTCCAGATTTAAAGTGAGAGGGTGGGAAACCATTTATCATGCTAATGGACATCAAAAGAAAGCTGGGATGACAATCCTTGTATCAGACAAATTAGATTTTAAACCAAAGAATGTAATAAGAGATGAGGAAGGACACCATATCATAATTAAAGGGTCTATCCAACAAGAAGATCTAACAGTTGTAAATATTTATGCCCCTAACATGGGAGCAGCCAATTATATAAATCAAGTAATAACAAAACTAAAGAAACACATCAATAATAAAAAACAATAACAGTAGAGGACTTTAACACCCCACTTACTGCAATGGATAGATAGATCATCTAAGTAGAACATTAACAAGGAAACAAGGGTTTTGAATGACACACTGAACCAGATGGATTTCACAGATATATTCAGAGCATTCCTTCCTAAAGCAACAGAATACACATTCTCCTTGAGTGCACATCTGTTCTCCAGAACAGATCACATATGTCATCACAAATCAGGTCTCAACCAGTACCAAAAGACTGGGATCATTCCTTGCAAATTTTCAGACCACAATGCTTTGAAACTGGAACTCAATCACAAAAGGAAATTCAGAAAGAACTCTAATACAACATGGAGGCTAAAGAGCATCCTACAAAAGAATGAATGGGTCAACCAGGAAATTAAAGAAGAATTTAAAAATTCACGGAAACAAATGAAAACGAGAACACAAACGTTCAAAACCTTTGGGATGCAGCAAAGGTGGTCCTAAGAGGAAAGTGCATAGCAAAACAAGTCTTTCTCAAGAAACAAGAAAGGTCTCAAATATATAACCTTATCTTCCACCTAAAGGAGCTGGGGAAAGTAGAGCATATAAAGCTAAACCCAGCAGAAGAGAATTAATAAAGATTAGAGCAGAAATCAAAGAAATCAAAACCAAAAGAATAGTAGAACAGATCAATGAAACTAGGAGCTGGTTCTTTTTTTTTTTTTAAGAATCTTTTTTTTTTTTTTTAAAGATTTTATTTATTTATTTGACAGAGAGCGATCACAAGTAGGCAAAGAAGCAGGCAGAGAGAGAAAGAGGGTAGCAGGCTCCCTGCTGAGCAGAGAGCCAGAAGAGGGGCTCAATCCCAGGACACCGAGATCATGACCTGAGCCAAAGGCAGAGGATTAACCCATGGAGCCACCCAGGTGCCCCTAGGAGCTGGTTCTTTGAAAGAATTAATTAGATTGATAAACCCCTAGCCAGACTTATCAAAAAGAAAAGAGACAAATCTAAATAAATAAAATCATGAATGAAATAGGAGAGATCACAACCAATACAAAGAAATACAAACAATTATAAGAACAAATTATGAGCAATTATATGCCAACAAATTAGGTAATGTGGAAGAAATGGATGCCTTCCTAGAGACATATACACTACCAAGACTGAAACAGGAAGAAATAGAAAACCTGAACAGACCCATAACCAGCAAGGAAATTAGAGCAATAATCAAAAATCTCCCAACAAACAAGAGTCCAGGGCCAGAAGGCTTCCCAGCAGAATTCTCCCAAACATTTAAAGAATTAATACCTATTCTTCTGAAGCTATTCCAAAAATAGAAGTGGAAGAAAAACTTCCAAACTCATTCTATAAGGCCAGCATTACCTTTATCCCAAAAGCAAAGACCCCAACAACAAGGAGAATTACAGAGATCAATATCCCTAATGAACATGGATGCAAAAATTCTCACCAAGATACCAGCCAATAGGATCCAACAGTACACTAAAAGGATTATTCACCATGACCAAGTGGGATTTATTCCTGGGCTGCAAGGTGGTTCAACCTCTGCAAATCAATCAATATGACACACTACATAAATACAAGAAAGATCAAGAATCCTATGATCCTCTCAATAGAGGCAGAAAAGGCATCTGACAAAGTACAGTATCTTTTCTTGATTAAAATTATTCTCAGGGCGCCTGGGTGGCTCAGTGGGTTAAGCCGCTGCCTTCGGCTCAGGTCATGATCTCAGGGTCCTGGGATCGAGTCCCGCATCGGGCTCTCTGCTCAGCAGGGAGCCTCCTTCCTCCTCTCTCTCTCTGCCTGCCTCTCTGCCTACTTGTAATCTCTGTCAAATAAATAAATAAATCTTAAAAAAAAATTCTTCTCAGTGTAGGGATAGAGGATACATACCTCAACATCATAAAAGCCATATATGAAAAGTCCACGGTGAATAATATTCTCAATGGGGAAAAACTGAGAGCTTTTCCCCTAAGGTCAGGAACATGGGGGGATGCCCAGTATCACCACTGCTATTAAACATAGTACTAGAAGTCCTAGCCTTAGTAATCAGACAACAAAAAGAAATATAAGCCATGTGAACTGGCAAAGAAGAAGTCAAACTCTCACTCTTTGCGGATGACATGATACTCTATGTGGAAAACCCAAAAGACTCCACCCCAAAATTGCCAGAACTCATATAGGAATTCAGCAAAGTGGCAGGATATAAAATCAATGCACAGAAATCAATTGTATTTTTACACACTAACAGTGAGACAGAAGAGAAAGATATTAAGGAGTCTATCCCATTCACAATTTAACCAAAACTATAAGATGCCTAGGAATAAACCTAACCAAAGAGGCAAAGGATCTGTACTCAGAAAACTAGGGAACACTCCTAGAGAGAAATTGAGGAAGACACATAGAACTGGAAAAACATTCCATGTTATAGATTGGAAGAACAAATACTTTTAAAATGTCTATGCTACCTAGAGCAATCTATACATTCAATGAAATCCCAATCAAAAAACTAACAGCTTTTTTCACAGAGCTGGAACAAATAATCCTAAAATCTGTATGGAACCAGAAAAGACCCCAAATTGCTAAAGGAATGTTGAAAAAGAAAAACAAAGCTGGTGGCACCACAATTCTGGACTTCAAGCTCTATTACAAAGCTGTAATCATCAAGACAGTGTGGTATTGGCACAAAAACAGACACACAGATCTAATGGAACGGAAGAGAGAACATAGAAATGGACCCTCAACTTTAGGGTCAACTAATCTTTGACAAAGCAGGAAAGAAGAGCCAATGGAAAAAAGACAGTCTTCCACAAAGGGTGTTGGGAAAATTGGACAGCCACATGTAGAAGAATAAAACTGGGCAATTTCCTTCCACCATACACAAAAACAGATTCAAAAGGGATGAAAGACCTCAATGTGAGACAGGAATCCATCAAAATCCTAGAGGAGAACACAGATCTCTTCGATCTCAGCTGCAGCCACCTCTTCCTAGAAACATCAAAGGCAAGGGAAGCAAGGGCAAAAATGAACTACTGAGACTTCATCAAGATCAAAAGCTTTTGCACAGCAAAGGAAACAGTCAACAAAACCAAAAGACAACTGACAGAATGGGAGCAGATATTCACAAATGACATATCAGATAAAGGGCTAGTATCAACAATCTATAAAGAATTTATCAAACTCAACACCCAAGGAACAAATAATCCAATCAAGAAATAGCCAGCAGATCTGAACAGACATTTTGCCAAGGAAGACATCTAAATGGCCAACAGACACATTAAAAAATGCTCAACATCACTTGGCATCAGGGAAATACAAACTACCATGAGACACCACCTCACACCATTCAGAATGGCTAAAATTAAGAAATCAGGAAATGACAGATGTTGGTGAGGATGCAGAGAAAGGGGAACCCTCTTAGACTTGGTGGGAATGCAAGGTGGTGCAGCCACTCTGGGAAACAGTATGGAGATTCCTCAAAAAGTTGAAAATAGAGCTACCCTATGATCCAGCAATTACACTACTGGGCATTTACCCCAAAGATACAAATGTAGTGTTCTGAAGGGGCACGTGCACCTGAGTGTTTATAGCAGCAATGTCCACAATAGCCAAACTATGGAAAGAGCCCAGATGTCCACTGACAGATGAATGGATAAAGACGTGGTATATATATACAATGGAATAGTACTCAGCCATCAAAAAAGCCCCCAAATCTTACCATTTGCAAGGAAATTTACTTCCTACAGAAGGAAAAAGGCTATAAGAAAATAGTCCTACAAAGTATGAAACTAATGAGGGCTGAAAGTAAAGTATATGGCAAATAGTATGAGCCCTTCAAGGATACACAGTAGATCAAGAATGTCTGCGGGGGTTGGGGAGGTTGTGTCAGAGGACAGGGTAGGGATAGTTCTAAATAAAGACATTGAAAAAGGCAAGGAGATGGGGATGAGGGTGGGGTGGGAGTTTAGGAAGTACAGGCAATAGGAGGATGAGAGAAAGAACAGAATTATGATGTATGGCTACAAGTGACTTGTAGGATCATCAAGCCATCCTTCATTCCATAGATGAAAAAAAAAAGATCCTGCTAATTCTATACTCATTCCCGACCCCCTTATTTGTCTTTGTGCCCTTCTCTCACCTAAATGCCATCCCTAACTTCTTTCCTCTCTTCTCCATTATCTCATTTAACCCTCTTTTCCCTTCTTTCTTTTCCCTTCCTTCCTTCCTCTATACATACTATTTTCTTCTCTCAGGACTGTATCTTTCTCCTTCTCCCTTTGTCAAGAGCAGAATAAGATGGGATCAAGGCTAAAGGTGGGAGAATTATCTTTGTGGAGGAAAAAAAGCATAGCTCCTTCTTCAACCCAAAAGGAAAAAAAAAAAAAAAAAGGACTAAAGCAGAGACATAAGAAGCTGGGGCTTGAGTACCTATAAATGTTTACATTTGAAAAGCATTTACATTTACTTTGAAAAGCAAGAGCATATATCAAAAGAGAATAGAGGGATAAATTTGGGATTAAGAATTTGTGGAGAAGGGCTGGAATAGGTGCTATCTGGGGCAAAGGTTAGTATGAAATTAATAAAAGAATTACTGGGGAATGGCAAAAGTCCAGCTCAAGCCCCACAGCACAATTTGCTAACTGGCCATAATTGCACAAATAGCATCATCATCCAGCAGGACTTCGTGACCAGAGAACAAAATCAGAGACCCTTGAAAGTAGGAGGAATGCAGAGTGGGGATTAGCACAGATCAAAGAGACAGGGAAGTCTGGGATGGTGATAAGACAGAACTGAAATGGGTCAACCATATAGGTCAGGCAAGATACAGGGCCCCAGGAATAGTCAGCCAAGAGAAATAAGACGGAGTAATTGGAGGTCCCACTACAGGTGGGAGAAAGAATACATGACTGTTTAACTGATGCACTAGCTACTTCATAATATCTGCTTCCTTGTCCCATTACCCAAACTAGCCAGGTTAGTTAAGGGAGGAAGGAGAAAAGAAGCATTAAGCTGTATAATGAATAAGACAATTATCCCTATACACTTCATGGAGCACAGTTGCTAATTATTCCAAACACACAGGTTCTTCTAAAAATTGCGGTTTTGGGGAGAAAAGAAATGCTAGAGAGGATGAAAGGCAGAAAAAAAAATCTATCTTAGAAAACTTAGTTCTCGCTAATTAGTGTCCTATTGCTTCTGAACGACATCATGTAAGTCCAGTTCTTTAACTCTTCTACACGTTAAAGGAGATAATACTATGTATGAAAGAAAATTGGAGAAAAAGTAATTTGAATTCTCCCTAGATCAGATACTGTTGGCAATGAGAACAGTATTGAAAGACAGCCCCCTTAGAATTTCTTCATCTTAAGTAGATGTCATAAACAATAACATTCAAAAGTCAATGTCAAAAACATTCAAAAGTCAGGGCGCCTGGGTGGTTCAGTGGGTTAAAGCCTCTGCCTTCGGCTCAGGTCATGATCCCAGGGTCCTGGGATTGAGCCCCACATTGGGCTCTCTGCTGGGCAGGGAGCCTGCTTCCTCCTCTCTCTCTGCCTGCTTCTCTGCCTACTTGTGATCTCTGTCTGTCAAATAAATAAAATCTTTAAAAAAAAATTCAAAAGTCATTAAAATCTGCCTCAAAGACTTCACGTTCCTAAGCTCCTTATTTTTAATTTATCCCTCCCACCTTCAGTGTCTATAGCTCTCATTACTTTTTATCCCTAAACCATCACGGGTTTGCTGTGGTAAGACGTGTCTTCTAAGAGCTGCTATTAGGGCTGAATTACATGTTTATACATGAAATATACACAGCATTTATTCCATCAGTGTTATTTTCTATAGCAAAAAACAATCTTGGGGGATTTTTTTCCACCTAAAAAAATTTTTAATGATATTTTATAAAGCTGGCTGTGTTAAGCTTACCTAGATGATGTTAGACCTTTGTTTGGAGTGAGATGGGGAAAAGGCTAGGGCCAGTGGCAAATATTTGGAGGCATTTTACATAAATGAAATCTTATCCTATATAACATCAACAGTAATAGTGGAAAAAAGCAAAATTATGGATAAGAAATTACACTCACTTTCCTACATTAGATAAAATATGTAGGTATAATACAAAGGAAAAATATGTTTGCAAGAACAAAAAGGAAGGTTATTGGGGTGACAAATTATATTGCCCTTTGCCATTAGAGTTGTATGCAGGAAGGATTTCCTAAGAAATTTAATTATTTTTAATATGGTCATGTGTACCTGATACTGTCCCTAATCTTAACGCTTACTTTTAATCAGGATACCACAGTTCACATAAAATTGTTGAGCTCTTGAGTTAACGGTTTCTCTCTTGGATTTAAAGATGTGAGAATTGCTGACAGAATGAATTTACTAAAACACTCACTTGCCAATAGTCAGGATTACAGATTGGAAATCTAATAAGTTTAATAAGTTTCATTATATTTAGTTGCTCAACATGCAAGTCAATGGAAAATTCTGTGAAATAATCCAAGGTTTTATATATATCTTCAAGATAGTCACTGAAGAGTAAAAAACTTTTGTTGAAAGTCAGTTTATCTCCCTAACACTATACAGAACATGTACCATCCACAGTGTTTACTCACAAACATCCTTAGAGCTCAGGACCCATACAGGTTCAATTCCTGGCTGTTAAAGGGGAGCTGATTATATGTGAGTATTCAAAAAGAAGAAGTGTCCTAAAGACAATAATGCTAACCACAGCTAGTATTTTTGTAGCTCCTAATACATGTTAGGTCCTGTTCTTATTGCATTACGTGTCTTTACCATATCAACACACACAGTTTCAGGTCACCAGCTAATGAATAGTGGAGCTAAGATTTGAACCTAAGACAGTATGACTCCAGAGTCCAAGCACTATGCTGTAGTGCTGCTAATTCTACAGTAGAACAGAAGTCACAAGAACATCTGGAGTCATTAAGCAATATTTCACAAAGGCTAATCCTCTTCCTCCTGTGTCAGTATCACCAGAGTCCCAGTTAACATTCGGATTCCCAGGCCGCATCTTCGGAAAACAATCAGATTCTCAGGATGAGGCAAGGATCTATATTTTAAATTAGTAGTGCCAAAGATTCTTAAGTCTGTTAAAGTTTGAGAAACACTGCATTAGAGATTAACAAAGAAGCAATCTACTAGCAATTTATCCTGTAAGTATAGTTAAGTCTGTATTGCTTCTCTGTTCTAATTCATTCAATTGAAATAACCAAGCTCCCTTTTTTATTTAAGGTAGGATTGGGTTAGTAGAATAACCTACTATTATTCTAGCTGAAATAGTCTATCCAATTTTTGTTTTATTTATATAAAACTAAAATTTCTAAAAAACTTGATTATTATATGTTGATTAGAAGAATAGCAATTGTAATACATTAACTTATAATTGCAATTAGTTACCTTTGGAGAATGACAGTGTAGTATAATGGAAATATTACTGAACAAGGACTAAGAAGATCAGATGCTATCACTAATCAGAATTATGACCTTTGGTTCTACTGAACTGGGATGGTCCCTCTGCTTTCAAGATTTACGAATCTATGTCACTGATAATCTACATTTACCTTTACAATTATTATTTTGGAAGGTTAAATTATTCTTTAGTGGTTGTTGAATAAAAAGAGTACTAGGTTTACCTATTAGTTTAAATTACATTTTACATCAATTTGATTTCTATCAGAAAAATCATAAACCTTTAAAGTCAAGTTTCAGGAAGTCTGGCTGAGAACAATTAAAGAGTAATACAGAGGTTTCTGGAATGTTGTTGAGTCTTCAAAACAATGCTGGTGTATGCTTTTGGTGAGATGTGTTTAATGTCAAAGACAAGAAAAGCTCCATACATAGTGTATAATTAATTCTATAATAAGAAAATGAAATAATTTCCACAATTAAAATCCTTCAGTATAGAAAAGGAAATTACTTTTTACCATCAACAAGTGAAAATGCAATGGAAATCCCTGAACAATTGTCAGAGTCTTGTTTAACAGGTTTTCCATATAATCCTTCATGCATGCATTTTGATCATTCTGAGGGAATATCCTTAGTTACACACATTAATCTCTGTGATTATATATATGTGTGTGTGTATAAAGAATTAAATATATATATATATATTTTGAAAACACTATATAATATATATATTTTTTGAAAACATTTATTTCAAAAATAAATATATATTATATATATAACATATATAATTCATATATAAACATATATATATATTCTTTAAATCAACAGTGTAAACCCTTCATAGGGACAAACAGGTGAAATAACCATCCATGTTAAAAACCCATTAATGTGTGGCACCTGGGTGGCTCAGTGGGTTAAGCCTCTGCCTTTGGCTCAGGTCCTGGGATTGAGCCCCACACAGGGCTCTCTACTCAGCAGGGAGCTTGCTTCCCCCCCTCTCTCTCTCTGCCTGCCTCTCTGTCTACTTGTCTCTGTCTGTCGAATACATAAATAAAATCTTAAAAATAAAACACCCATTAATGTGCCATGGGGCACCTGGGTGGCACAGTCAGTTAGGCATCTGACTCTTGGATTCTGCTCAGGTCATGATGTCAGGGTCAGGGGATCCAGCCCCTTGTCCAGCTCCGAGCTCAGCATGGAGACTGCTCTGGAAACTCTCTCTCCCTCTACCCCTGCCCCCTTTTCTTTCTCTGTCTCTTAATAAATACATTTTTTTAAAAATGCTTTAATGTGCCAGGAGGATGTCTTTTCTCATATGGATTATGCCCCCACCTCCCTCCAAATATCCTCACATAAAATGTAAGGAGTGTAAATATATATATAAAGACAATCAGCAGTGGACTAACACACTTGCTGCCACATGTTTTTTCTGGACTGTAAGAAAAAAGGGACAATTTGACAGTATGGTTACATAAAAATGCTTGTCTTTTTGTATTTAATAGCATTTTAACAAATTCTTTCTGAAATGTAGTGTTTTCAAAAATTCTTCTTAACTACCCTTTTCTTCTCTTTATTTCTTAAGAGTAGTTACTCTGTCTTATTCCACTCTTTGGACCCAAGGCAACTTCCAGTCCTTTACACAAAAAGCATGCTACAAAACGTTGACCAAAGAATGAATATAAGGCTGGAATATTATTCAGACATAAAGAGGCGTGAAGTAATGACATCTGCTACAATATGAATGAACCTGGAAAACATGGTAAGTGAAAGAAGCCAGACACAAAAGCCATATATTATATAATTCCATTTATATAAAATGTACAGAGTAGGTCAATCAATAGAGACAGAAAGTAGGTTGGTTGTTTCCAGGGACTGGGGGAGAGCAGAAAAGAGAAGGAATATTAACAGGTATGGGATTTCTTTTTAGGACAAAAGAAAGGTTTTGGAATTACATAATGGCCATGGTCCCATAACTTTTAAAAAAATACTGAAAACCATTAAATTGTACTTTTTTAAAAAGGATTTTATTTGACAGAGGGAGACACAGTGAGAGAAGGAACACAAGCAGGGGGAGTGGGAGAGGGAGAAGCAGGCTTCCCACTAAGCAGGGAGCCCAACACGGGTTCAATCCCAGGACCCCGGGATTATGACCTGAGCCAAAGGCAGATGCTTACTACTGAGCTACCCAGGCACCCCTCTACATTTTATTTTTATTTTTTATTTATTTTTAAAAGATTATTTATTTGTTTATGAGAGACAGGAGAGAGAGGCAGAGGGAGAAGCAGGCTTTCCACAGAGCAGGGAGATGCAGGGCTTGATCCCAGGACCCTGAGATCGTGAGCTGAGCTGGAGGCGGATGCTCAACCGACTAAGCCACCCAGGTGCCCCAGATGGACAATATTTTTTAAGATTTTATTTATTTATTTGACAGACAGAGATTACAAGTAGACAGAGAGGCAGGCAGAGAGAGAGAAGGGGAAGCAGGCTCCCCGCTGAGCAGAGAGCCTGATGTGGGGCTCCATCCCAGGACCCCAGGATCAAGACCTGAGCTGAAGGCAGAGGCTTTAACCCACTGAGCCACCCAGGTGCCCCCAGAATGTACATCTTAAAAAGAATTCTACAGTATGATTCACATCTCAATTAAAAAAAAAAAAAAATGAGTACGGCCTGGGTGGCTCACTCAGTTAAATATCTGCCTTTTTACACAACAAACAAGATAACCTATCTTAGCAAACAAACCACAAAACTATCCATACATCAGTTTTTCTGACACACTGAATATTCCATATAGGCAATGTAGAGATGATTAAGGCAGCTCTTACCAACAAGCTGTTAAGTCACATAATAAGTATTTATTTAATGCTTACTCAATAAAATGGCATAAAACAAGGAAAAAAGCATCAGCTTTGCATCTGGTAGATATGAGCTGGAATTCTAGATCTTCATTTTCTAAAACTGTGTGCTTTGGGAAAATTAGTCATCCTTCATGAACTTTATCCTTTTCTTTTCTTTTTTTTTTTAAGATTTTATTTATTGATTTTAGATAGAGTAAGAGACTGAGATCACAAGCAGAGGGAAGGGTAGAGAGAGCAGACTACCCCTGAGAAAGGAGCCCAAAGGGGGATTCAATCCCAGGACCCTGGGATCATGACCTGATCCAAAGGCAGATGCTTAACCAACTGAGCCACATAGCTGCCCCCTATCTTGTTCTCTTGTAAAAGAAGACTGAAACTACCTGCATAGTGAGGTACTGTGAGGAATAAATGAGGACATACAGTACCTAGCAGGCATGCAGTAAATGGAAACTATTGTTAAGACTATGATTATAAAAAAAAAAAAAAAAAAAAAAAAAAAGACTATGATTATCTTCAGGGTACAAAAGGATGGGGGGCAGGTGGAGTTAAAGATGAATAAGCCATTTTAACCTCCATTTTCAATCAGAGGTTCGTAAGGACTAAGAAAAAATGGAGCTGAATGTTGAAAAAGAAGTTTGTAAACCTGCAGAAGTGGGGAAAGAAGAAAACTCCAAATAAAAGGAAGAGAAACATATAAAGGCATCAAGGCTTAGAAGTGTAGTGTACGGAGAAAGTCCTCATTTATTGAAATAAATTGGATTAATGATACATTACATTGGATGTGCCAGCAAAAAGTTTTGACCTGACAGTTCTTTCTTTTCTGAAATCTAAAAATTAATTAATTAATCTTATTTATTTGAGATAAAGAGAGATAGAGGCAAAAAGAAGGAGCAGAGGGAGAGGGAGAAACAGAAGCAGACCCCCTGCTAAGCAGGGACACACACCCCCCTCCAGACATGGGGTTCCATCCCAGGACCCTGGGATCATGACCTGAGCTGAAAGCAGAAACTTAACCAACTGAGCCACCTAGGCTCCCTTAAAAATTTATTTTTAAAACAAGAGTATTTCCATTGAGCACTTTAGATTAGCACACACAATATTTTCTCTTCTGTTTCTAGTTAGCTGCTATTAATTACAAAGCACAAATGTTCCAGACTTCTAGCTTGAATGAAATGTATTCTTAAATAAGAAATCCACCTAGAAATCCAATTCATATTATGTTGAAGGCATAATGCATTGTAAAAGTAGAGCCATATATCTCCTCCTGAAGTGTTAAATACAGAAAAAAGATGTAAGTAGGGGGAGCCTGAGTGGCTCAGTTAGTTAAGTATCTGATTCAATCTCAGCTTAGCTCATGATCTCAGGGTCTTGGGATCCAGCCCCACATTGGGCTCTGTGCTCAGTGTGGAGTCTGCTTGGGATTTTCTCTCCCTCTCTCTCGTCCTTCCCTCCACCCCACCCACTTGTTCACTTGCATGCACACTCTGTCAAATAAATAAATAAATCTTTTAAAAAAAAGATGTAAGTAAATATATGTAATATACTCAGTGTCACATTTAAATATCTTTTAACAACAAAATCTTTTTTTTTTTTTAAGATTTTATTTATTTATTTGGGGAGAGGAGGAGAGGGAGAGCGAGCACAGGCACACACATCAGCAGGGGAGGGGCAAAGGGAGAGAGAGAATCCTGAGCAGACCCCACGCTGAGCACAGAGCCTGACAAAGTGCCCCAAGGCCCAATCCCACAACCCCAAACTCGTGACCTCTGTGAAAATCAAGAGTCAGACGTTTAACTGACTAAACCACTGGGGCACCCCAACAACAAAACCTTTTTAAAATACATCACCATATAACAAACTTCTAACACAAGTTAATTAAAATTCATAACGATAAAAGGTGTTAAAATCAGTAAGATTTAAGGTAGTTTTACTGGAGTATAATTTATACAGAGTAAGATTCACTCTTGACAAACACATATGGTTACATAACCACCACCATAATCAAGATCTAGAAGATCTACATCATCCCCAAAGTTCCTCCTGCCGCTTGTAGTCAAATGCTCTTCTCACTCCTCGGAAGCCATTGATCTGTTCTCCATATAAACACTTTTGCTTTTTCCCAAAATATCATATAGCTATATTTGTCACATAAATACAGTATGTGGCCTTTTGAAGTTGGATTCTTCCACTTTATATAAAGCAGTGAGATTCATCCAGGCTTTTATGCCTATCAGTAGTCCATTCCTTTTCACTGCTGAGTAATATTCCTTTGTATGGATACGTCATACCTTCCTTACCCATTTACCTGTAGGAGCACATCTTGGTTGATTTCAGTTTTTGATAATCATAAATGAAACTGTTAAAAAATATTCAAGTATGAGGTACCTCAGTGGCTCAGTCGGTTAAGCATCTGCCTTAGGCTTGGGTTGTGATCCCTGGGTCCTAGGCTGGAGATCCCACGTTGGGCTCCCTGCTCAATGGAGAACCTCCTTCTCCCTCCCCTTCTGCCATCCCTCTGCCCCCAGATCCCCAACTTGTCCTCTCTGGCTCTCTCTAGCCAATGAATAAATAAAATCTAAAAAAAAAAAAAAAAAAAAAAAAATTCAAGTACAGGTTTTATGTGACCATAAATTTTCAGTTATCTTGAGTAAGTACCTAGGAAACAGACTGCTGGGTTGTATGGTAAATTTATATTTAATTTTTTAAGATACTGCCAAACTGTTTCCCAAGGTGGCCATAGCATTTTGCAGTCCCACCGGCAATGAATAATTAGAACTGCTGCGCATTCTCATCAACGCATGGTATTACCAGTTTCTTTGATTTCAGCCAACCTAATGGGTATTTAGTGGTATCTAATTTTTAATTTGCATCTCCCCATTTAAGTCTCTGATTTCTCTCATCAGATATTTTTTGTAGTTTTTAGCACACAAATCTTGCAAATATTTTATTAGATTTAGACCTAAGTATTTCATGTTTCTGTTGTTATGATAAATTGTAGTTTTATTTTTTAATTTTTTAAAAGATTTTATTTATTTATTTAGAGAGAGAGAGAGCATGCATGAGCTGGGGGGAGAGGCACAGGGAGAAGGGAAAAGCAAACTCCCCATTGAGCAGGGAGCCAATTGTGCTCAGTCCCAGAAATCTTGGATCATGACCTGAACCAAAGGTGGACACCCAGGCACCCCTAAATTATAGTTTTTAATTGTAATTTCATATTTTCATTGCTAGTTCAAAGAAATATCATTGATCTTTGTACACTGACATTGTAGCCTGTGAACTTGGTAAAATCATACATTTTTCCAGTAGGTATTTTGTAGGCCTTGTGACATTTTTACAGTCATGCATCAGTAAATTAGGTTTAAATCAATCACCTTATTTCCTTTTGTTCTTTTTGCTATTGTTAGCCCTTCCCCCCTAATTTTCTACCTGCTTTTGGAATAATTGAATAGTTTTAATTTGGTATTACTTAAATATAATTTAAGGGTTACTCTAGAGTTTATAATACACAATGTCCCCTATCATCATCTACTTTCAAATCACATTATGTCATAACAGATACTGTAAGAAACTTTCATCAGTATACATTCAACTCTTGTATCTCATTTTTCATGCTATCATTGTTATTTTTTTATAGTCATTAAAAATAATATTTTTGCATTTGACAGTTAATTTATACCTTCAATTTAACCAACTCAGAAGCTCCTCATTTCTTTGAATAAATCCAAGTTTCTGTCTGGTATTATTTAATTTCTATCTAAAAATTTCCTTTAAGGTTTTTTGTTGTTTGCTTGCTTGTTTGGGTACATGTCTGTCTCAGGTTTCATTTACCTAAAAAAAATGTTTTTATTTTGCTTCATTTTTGAAAAGTATTTTTGCTGGATATAGAATCCTGGGTCAACTGGGTTTTTTTGTTTTGTTATTTCCCTTTCAGCACTTTAAAATTTCACTGTATTGTCTTCTGGACTGCATGTCTTACAATAAGAAAAGTTTATGTATTTCTTATATTTATTCTTCTGTAAGTAATCTACCTTTTTTCTCTAGCTTCCTTCAGTATTTTGTCTTGGTTTTAATCAGTTTGAATACAATGTACATAAGTATTTTTTCTTTTGATCTTCCCTGAAGTTCCCCCAAGATTCTTGGATTTGTGGTTTAATATTCTTTTTCTTATAAAATTATTGGTCATTATATTACCAAGTATTCTTACTGTTCTGTTTGCTTTCTCTTTTCTTATTTGATATTCCAATTACATGTGTGTTTGGATATTTGATATTGCTCTTGAATATTTAGATTTTTTTTCTTTCTTCTTTCTTTTTTTTTTTTCGATTTCTACTGACTGTTGACAAGTTTATTGCTTCCTTGGCTGGTTAAACCTACTGATAACCCTGCTTCAGTCATTCTTCATCTTTACTACTGGTTTACTATAACATTTCTTTTTGAACCATTCTTATAATTTCCATCTCTCTGCTCAAATTCCCATCTGCTTATTCATGTTTTGTCTATCTTTCTTACTAAGGCCTTTAACACATTGACCATAGTTAATTTTAAGTTCCAATGTCCCGAGTCTTCTATGAGTCTTATCATCTTGACTGCTTTGTCTCTTAAGAGTAAATGGTATTGTATTCTTCTTGTTGTTGTTGTTTTAAGTTTTATTTATTTAAGTAGTCTCTACACCCAATGTAGGGCTCAATCTCACAACTCCGAGATCAATAGTCACACACTCCTCTTACTGAGCCAGCCACGAACCCCTTTTCTTGCTTTTTTTATGCTTGAGCTTTTGACTGAATGCCAGACATTTTCTGTAAGACAACAGAGCCTGAAATATGAAGTATTTAAACATGGAAATGGGATCACTTTTTCTTCAGTTAGACTATTAGTATGAGAAGTCGAGTAAATCAAGTCAGGAGTTAAGCTGGCTTTCAGTTTTGTTGTTGCTGCAATTAACTTTGGCATACGACCAGCTTCAAAATGCTCTAGTGTCACCTTGTGTTTAGCATAGAACTAGGATGCCAGAGTGTTTTTCTTAATGTGCCTGTTCCACCTCACCTTTCATCCTTCACTGTGCATCTGTTCCAGAGAGGGAGTGTCTCTCTGCACTCTTGTGCCTTGACCATATTAGATTGCTGCTGCTTGTTTCTCACTACTTGTTGCTCACATGGTGAAAGACAGAGTAGGGATAGTTTTCTGTTATCCTGGTCCAGCCTCAGTCCCAGGCAAATCCCACATGCTCAGGTCTTGTGGTGGGGGGTTCTCAGTGATCCTGTCTCTCCTTCCTGTGGGAGCCAAATTCTACCTTGTCCTTTTAGCAAGTTTTATGTAGGGGAGTTTCCTACCCCTCTGCCAGCAATAAGAGATTTTTAATGGTACTAATATAAGATTTTGGGCCTAAGACTATTTCCTTCCTCTTCATCAAGAGTGGATTGTTCTTTTCTTTATACTTCTGGCAACCACAGTGGGTTTTTACCTGTGCTCCAGAGGTGATGGATATGCTGCCCCTTTCCCAGTGACTTAAGAATTTTGTTCTTAGACACTTCTCCAAAGAAGACATACAAATGGCTAACAGACACATGAAAAAATATTCATCATCATAAGCCATCAGGGAGATTCAAATCAAAATTACATTGAGATACCACCTTGCACCAGTTAGTATAACCAAAATTAACAAGACAGTAAACAACAAGTGTTGGAGAGGATGTGGAGAAAGGGGAACCCTCTTACACTGTTGGTGGGAATGCAAGTTGGTGCAGCCACTTTGGAAAAAAGTGTGGAGATTCCTTAAGAAATTAAAAATAGAGCTACCCTAGGACCCTGCAATTGCACTACTGGGTATTTACCCCAGAGATACTGACGCAGTGAAAAGAAGGGCCATCTGTACTCCAATGTTCATAGCAACAATGGCCACAGTCGCCAAACTGTGGAAAGAACCAAGATGCCCTTCAACAGACTAGCGGATAAAGAAGAAATGGTCCATAAATACAATGGAGTATTATGCCTCCACCAGAAAGGATGAATACGCAACTTTTGTACCACCATGGATGGGACTGGAAGAGATTATGCTGAGTGAAATAAGTCAAGCAGAGAAAGTCAATCATCATATGGTTTCACTTACTTGTGGAGCATAAGTAGTAAAACGGAAGACATTGGGAGATGGGGAGGAGAAGTAAGTGGGGGGAAATCGGAGGGGGAGACAAACCAAAGAGACTGTGGACTCTGAGAAACAAACTGAGGGATTTGGAGGAGAGAGAGGTGGGGGGGGGGGGTGGGCAAGCCAGGTGGTGGGTATTAAGGAGGGCACACATTGCATGGAGCACTGGGTGTGGTGCATAAACAATGGATTTTGGAACACACAAAAAAATAATAAAATAAAATTAAATTAAAATAAAAATTTGTTCTTACATGAAAAGGGTCCTAATGGGGCAGCTGGTCTTTCTGTGAGCCACAGTCACTCTCTTCTTCCAGGTCTATACCAGTAAAGGATAATCTGTCTTCTACCCTGCATCCCAAACTTTTTTGTTCTAGAGGTCTGTGGAAAATAGACTGCAAGTAAGAGTGAACTCCCCTTGTATCTGTAGCTGTGATGGTTTTACACTTGGCCTTTAGCAACCCATTACAAAATTTGTCCATATATATCTTATCCACTTGCATGGTGCCTGGTGTGTCTTCCTGTGACTCTGCTTTGGCACAGTGAGATAGTGTTTGTGTCCCATCTCTTTGGAGGAGTCTGTATTTCCTGGACTTTAGACTACTTAGTTGCTCTGCATCAAAAGCTCTTTGATAGGTTCAAGAAATGTTGTGATTTTGTAGTTTATCTGATATGTTATGATAGGGTGGAAGTGACACTTTTTCTCCTTCCCTCATCCGAGGCAGAAACAGAACTCCCCAATGTAGAAACATTTTAAAGTGAATTTCTGTTTAATTAATCAATAATAGCATGAATTTGTAAAAGACACATTTACTCAGACAATGCTTATTACACATTTGGATTTGTGGATTTCTGGCTAATGTATTGGTCTGTGTTCCATCCTGTCCCTATCACAAATCTACATACAAGATTTCTATATCACTGTCATACCTGAAGAGGAAAAAGTGAACTCAAACTTTTAATTGTGATTTTGAAATAATTGACATCAATTATAATTTTGACAGCTGTCATAATTTAGCTATGTTTCAAATACAAAGGGAAAAAATGTATCACTTCATTAAAGAACAAAAATGATTTCATTTGTACATGTGGTCAGAAATAGCTTCTAAATATACATAAACTTTAAATTTCTTAATTCTTATATATTTAAATCATAATCACTGCAGGTGAGATATAAAGGGTGCTAAAATTGCTAGGATTAAACTTAGGACATAATGTCAAAAATATCTGTGATACTTTAAGCATATTTCCCACAAAAATGTAACTTGATTCTGATAAGTTATTAAAATTAATATTTTTAGTACTTTGATACATATTTATTGATCAATATATATAACTTACAATATAAAACTTGAGGCACACTGTGATTTTACTTTATTTTTAAGATTTATTTATTTGTTTATTTTAGAGAAAGAAATCATATGGTGGGGAGGGGCAGAAGGAGAATCTTAAGCAGACTCTGCGCATAGTACAACTTGGGGCTCAATCTCATGACCCTAAGATCACGACCTGAGCTGAAACCAAAAAGTTAGATGCTTAACCAACTGCACCACCCAGGACCCCAAGAATGCTATGATTTTCAAGCAAACTGACAACTAATCTGCCCAATATTTTTTTTTATTTTATTTTAAATTAAATTGATTTATTTATTTTCAGAAAAACAGTGTTCATTATTTTTTTCTGCCCAATATTTAAGCACAAAACATAAGACTTAATTTTCCCCTTTGATTAGAGTATGTAAAGCATGTTTGACTTTCTAATTATTATTTATTTTATGGTCTTAAAGTTTTAAGAGAAAAACTAAAGAAGAAAATATTTTTAAGATTATTTGTTTGAGAGAGAGAAAGAATGAGCACAGGAGCAGGAAAGAGCAGCAGAGGGATAAGCAGACTCTCTGATGAGCAGGGAACCTGGTGTGGGGCTTGATCCCAAGACCCCGAGATCATGACCTGCACCAAAGGCAGACACTTGACTGACAGAGCCACCCAGGCACTCCAGGAAGTGAACTATTTTACGTTGGGAAAACTGGATAGTTACATGTAAAAGAATGAAACTGGCCCACTTTCTAATGCCATATACAAAAATAAAAATAGATCAAAGACATAAGTGTGAGGCTGAAACCATGAAAATCCTAGAACACAGGCAGTAATTTCTCTGACATCAGCCATAACAACATTCTTCTAAGCATGTTTCCTAAGATGAGAGAAACAAAAGCAAAAATAAATTACTGGGACCACATCAAAATAAAAAGCTTTGCACAATGAAGGAAACCATCAACAAAACAAAAAGGTGACCTACTAGATGGGAGAAGGTATTTGCAAATGATATATCCAATAAGGGGTTAATATCCAAAATATATAAAGAACTTATGAAACTCAACACTGAAAAACAATCTCATTAAAAAATAGACCTAAACAGAGGACCTAAACAGACATTTTTTAAAGAAGATGCACAAATAGTCAACAGAAATATAAAAAGATGCTCAACACCACTGATCATTAGGAAAATGAAAATCAAAACAACAAGATATGACCTCACATCTGTCAGAATGGCTAAAATAGAAAAGACAAGAAATAACAAGTGTTGGCAAGGATGTGGAGAAAAAGGCACCCTTGAAGGGCACCTGGGGGTCTCAGTGGGTTAAAGCCTCTGCCTTCGGCTTTGGTCATGATCCCAGGGTCCTGGGATCGAGCCCCTCATCGGGCTCTCTGCTCAGCAGGGAGCCTGCTTCCCCCTCTCTCTCTCTGCCTGCCTCTCTGTCTACTTGTGATCTCTGTCTGTCAAATAAATAAATAAAACCTTTAAAAAAAAAAAAGGACCCTTGAATACTGTCAGTGGGAATGTAAATTTGTACAGCCACTGTGGAAAATACAGAGGTCCTCAAAAAATTAAAAGCAAAAATATCATATGATCCAACAAATCCACTACTGGATAGTTTACCCAAAGAAAATAGAAATACTAATTCAAAAAGATATATACAGCCCTGTGTTTATTGTGGCATTCTTTACAATAGCCAAGACATGGAAGCAACTTAAGTGTCCATTGATAGATAAATGGATAAGGAAGATATGATAAGCAGGTGCACACACAGACACACACATACACCCCACAGGAACATATGTAATCATAAAAAGGGATAAGATTATGCTATCTGAAACAGCATGGATGGCCATACAGGGTATTATGCTAAGTGAATTAAGTCAAACTAAGAAAGACAAATACAATGTGATATCAGTCTTATGTGTATTTTAAAAAATAAAGCAAATGAATAAAAAAACAAAAACCAGAATCAGACCTATAAATACAGAGAATAAACTGATGGTTGCCAGAGGGAAGGGTCGAGGGGAGATTGGCAAAACTGATTAAGGGAAGTGGAAGATACAGGGTTCCAGTTATGGAATGAGTAAGTCACAGGAATGAAAAGTACAGCATAAGAAAGAGAGGCAAGATGGTGGAGGAGTAGCAGTCTGAAATGTCATCAGATTCCAGGAGTTCAGCTAGAGTAGTTATCAAACCATTCCAAACACCTACAAACTCAACAGGAGATAGAAGAGAAGAGCGGCAATCCCAGGAACAGAATATCAACCACTTTCTGAAAGGGAGAAGTGAATCCGAAGCCATGGGAAGACAGACTGTGGGGGGAGGGGTTGAATCCCAACAAGTGGCAGAGCAGTGTAGCATAAAATCACAACTTTTAGAGGTCTGCTCCACTGAGGGACATTGCTCCAAAGGCTAAACAGGATTGGAGCCCTCGTGGGAACAGTGTGGTCTCGGGTCCCATGGGGCCACAGAAAGATCAGGGATGTCTGAGTGTGGCAATGCTCCCAGGTATTGGAGCAGGGAAGCCAACTATAGAGACAGAGCTGAGGAGTGAGCTCTAAGATCAGGGTTACCTTAAACCATGATCCAAGGCACAGTTGGGCCACTGTTCTTTGAGCAGGGACTCCACAAGTAGCAGGTCCAGGGAGAAGACTCACCTTCCTCCTCTGGGAGGAGCAGTGCGCCAGGAATCTACTGGGTTGGAGACTCCAAACGGGCTGTGCACCAAAGATAGAAATGCTTGGTCTCAGACTGGGTGAGCTCGGAGTGTGGCCAGAGACCAGGGAGACTGGAGGGACTGACTGCTTATCTCTGAGGGCACACTAAGGAGTGGGGCCCCAAGCTCTCGGCTCCTCCAGGCTGGAGATTGGGAGGCCGCCATTTTCATTCCCATCCTCCAGAGCAGTATGGAAAGCATTCAGGGAACAAAAGCTCCAAAAGCAAACCCGAGCAGATTACTTAGCCCAGTCCCTGGCAAGGGTGGTGCAATTTCACCTCGGGCAAAGACATTTGAGAATCACTGTGACAGGCCCCTCCCACAGAAGATCAACAAGAACATCCAGTCAAGACCAAGCTTTCGATCAAGGAGAACAGTGAAACTCCAGGGCTATGAGAAAGCAATGCATAGAATTCACAGCTTTTCCCCCATGATCCTTCAGTTTTGCAAAGTTTTTTTTTTTTTCTTATCCTATTTTTTAAACCTTTCCTCTTTCCTCTTTTAACATTTAACATCTTTAAACTAGTTTATCTTAACAACACCTTTCTTTAAAAAAAAAACTTTTTACGCCTTCATTGTTATAGTCTTATTTTATCATTTCATTGTATTTAACCTTGTTTTTTGTATACATATAGGTTTTTTTTCCTAAAAAATTTTGGGATACAATTTCTTCTAATAGATCAAAATATACCCTAATCTAGCACATGGCTTTGTTCTAGTCTCCAGCCTAAGCACATTCCCTCCTCTTTTTTTTTTTTTATTTTTCCAACCAACTTATCAATTCGTTTTTCAGGATTTTTAAAACATTTTCATCTTTACAGTCATATTCCATCCCTTCACCAAGCTTACTGTTTTTTACATATACAAGTTTTTCTTTCTTTAAAATTGTGGGCGGTAGTTTCTTCTAAGAGACAAAAATACACTCAAAATCAAGTGGGTGGCTCTGTTCTATTCACCAGTCTAATATATCTATATCTATACCTATATCCACACCCAAAATCAAGTGGGTGGCCCTGTTCTATTCACCAGTCTAATATGTGTATGTATGTGTATGTGTGTGTGTGTGTGTATATATATATGAAGAAAAATATATATATATAGAAAAAGAAAAAGAAAAATCTATATATATATAAAAAGAAAAAAAATACATTGTGTATATATATAAATAACATTGTGCGTGTATATATATACACACACAATTTTTTTTTCTTTTTTCCTCCGTCTTCTCCCCCCCGTTTTTGGATCTCTTCTGATTTGGTTAGCATAAATTTTTCTGGGGTCTTTGCCAACTTTTATTCTCTCGTTCATATAATCTTATCTGGATAAAATAACAAGGCGGAAAAACTCACCACGAAAAAAAGAACAAGAGGCAGTACCGATGGCTAGGGACCTAATCAATATGGACATTGGTAATATGTCAGAACTAGAGTTCAGAATGACGATCCTCAAGGTGCTAGCTGGGCTTGAAAAAGGCATGGAAGATATTAGAGAAATCCTGTCTGGAGAAATAAAATCCCTTTCTGGAGAAATAAAAGAACTAAAATCTAACCAAGTTGAAGTCAAAGAAGCTATTAATGAGGTGAATCAAAAATGGAGGCTCCTACTGCTAGGATAAATTAGGCAGAAGAGAGAATTAGTGATGCAGAAGATCAAATGATGGAGAATAAAGAAGCTGAGCAAAAGAGATACAACTACTGGACCACAAGGGGAGAATTTGAGAGATAAATGATACCATAAGATGAAACAATATTAGAATAATTGGGATCCATTTGCAGATGATATGATACTCATGGGAAAACCAAAAAGACTCCACTCCAAATCTGCTAGAACTGGTACAGGAATTCAGTAAAGTGTCAGGATATAAAATCAATGCACAAAAATCAGTTGCATTTCATTACACCAACAACAAGACAGAAGAAAGAGAAATTAATGAGTAAACCTCATTTATAATTGCACCCAAAACCATAAGGTACCTAGGAATAAACCTAACCAACGAGACAAAGAATCTATAGTCAGAAAACTATAAAGTACTCATGAAAGAAATTGAGGAAGACACAAAGAAATGGAAAAATGTTCCATGCTCCTGGATTGGAATAACAAATATTGTGAAAATGTCTACGCTACCTAAAGCAATCTACATATTTAATGCATCCCTATCAAAATCCCATCCATTTTTTTCAAAGAAATGGAACAAATAATCCTACAATTTATATGGAACCAGAAAAGACCTCGAATAGGCAAAGGAATATTGAAAAAGAAAGCCAAAGTTGGTGGCATCACAATTCTAGACTTCAAGCTCTATTACAAAGCTGTCATCATCAAGACAGTATGGTACTGGCACAAAAACAGACACATAGACCAATGGAACAGAATAGAGAGTCCAGAAAGAGACCCTCAATGCTATGGTCAACTAATCTTAGACAAAGCAGTAAGGAATGTCCAATGGAAAAAAGACAGCCTTTTCAACAAATGGTGATGGGAAAACTGGACAGCCACATGCAGAAGAATGAATCTGGACCATTTCCTTACACTACACACAAAAATAGACTCAAAATGGATGAAAGACCTCAATGTGAGGCAGGAATCCATAAAAATCCTTGAGGAAAACACAAGCAGCAGCCTCTTCAACCTCAGCCGCAGCAACTTCTTCCTTAGAGACATTGCCAAAGGTAAGGGAAGCAAGGGCAAAAATGAACTATTGGGACTTCATCAAGATCAAAAGTTTTTGCACAGCAAAGGAAACAGTCAACAAAAACCAAAGACACTGACAGAATGGGAGAAGATATTTGCAAATGACATATCAGATAAAGGGCTAGTATCCAAAATCTATAAGGAACTTCTCAATGCAACACCCAAAGAACAAATAACCCAATCAAGAAATGGGCAGAAGACATGAACAGACATTTCTGCAAAGAAGACATCCAGATGGCCAACAGACACATGAAAAAGTGCTCAACATCACTCAGCATCAGGGAAATACAAATCAAAACCACAATGAGATACCACCTCACACCAGTAAGAATGGCTAAAATTAACAAGTCAGGAAATGACAGATGTTGGTGAGGATGCGGAGAAAGGGGAGCCCTCCTACACTGCTGGTGGGAATACAAGGTGGTGCAGCCACTCTGGAAAACAGCATGGAGGTTCCTTAAAAAGTTGAAAATATAGCTACTCTATGGCCCAGCAATCGCACTACTGGGTATTAACCCTAAAGACACAAATGTAGTGATCCGAAGGTGCATGTGCACCAAATGTTTATAGCAACGTCCATAATAGCCAAACTACGGAAAGAACCTAGATATCCATCAACAGATGAATGGATTAAGAAGATGTGGTATAAATATATAATAGAATACTATGCAGCCATCAAAAGAAATGAAATCTTGCTATTTACAATGATGTGGATGGAACTAGATCATAATACTAGGTTATTATGCTGAATGAAATAAGTCAATCAGAGAAAGACAATGATCATATGATCTCCCTGATATGAGGAATTTGAGAGTCAGAGTGGGGAGTTTGGGGGGTAGGGAAGGAAAAAATGAAACAAGATGGGATCAGGAGAGAGACAAACCATTAGAGACTCTTAATCTCACAAAACAAACTGAGGGTTACTGGGTGGGTGGGGGGGTGGTGTGGAGAGGGTGGCTGGTTGATGGACATTGGGAAGGGTATGGGCTATGGTGAGTGCTGTGAAATGTGTAAGCCTGACGATTCACAAACCTGTACCCCTGGGGCAAATAATACATTATATGTTAATAAAAATAATTTTTAAAAGTACAGCATAAGGAATATAGCCAGTGATATTGTAATAGTGTTGTATGATGACAGATAGCAGCTCCCCTTGTGATGAGCATAGTGTAATATATAAACTTGTCAAATCACTAGTTTTCTGTACCCAGAAAACTAATGTAACACTATGTGTCAACCATACTGATAGAATGTAAACAGATACTGATAAATGTAAAAAATAAAAAAACAAAGTGAACTATTTTAATACATTACTTTATAGATTTTAATTGTTCCTGGGTTTATAACAAATAAGTGGATTTAAAACCAGTCTCTCGGGGCACCTGGGTGGCTCATTGGGTTTAAGCCTCTGCCTGTGGCTGAGGTCATGGTCCCAGGGTCCTGGGATAGAGCCATGCATCAGGCTCTCTGCTCAGCCTGTCTACTTGTGATCTCTGCCTGTCAAATAAAATAAATAAAATCTAAAAAAATAAAATAAAATAAAAAATAAAACTAGTCTCTCATTAATATGGAAGACAGTTAACTTGCATAGTAAAAGATACAGTAAAAGTTAACTTACAATAGTAAAAAGGAAAAAATTTAAATGACTCATTAAAATCACTTAAATGATTGCTTTTATTTTAGAACCATTAATCAGGACATAGAATCAGATAAGTGGTATCATGAAAATATATCCAATGAATTCAATACCCAATGAAAGAGTTTCACTCTTACATTCCAAAGACAAGTCAATTTCTCTCTTTTATGTTAAAACCTGAAAGTCATAATCAAAGGAGAAAAAAAAAACAAGGATTTCACAGATTTCTTGGAAGCATAGTGCTAGAACCCATGTCCTATCATATCTTTGGTCAGTATTTAATGATCACTGCAAGAGCTGATACTGCTAGTAAGCTTTTTGATTCTTTATATACACATATTAAACTACCACACATTTCAAAGTGAAATACATGATGCTTCCTCCTGAAATAGTCGTAATTTGGGATTCAAGTATTCTTAGAAGCATTTATCTGTCAGAAAATACGTGGTTTTGATTCCCTTGTGATAAGGTTAATTTCCTTCATTTTCTTCAAGGCCTCTGTATGAGAGATAGGATTGAATTCCTTCAAAGTCTTGAGAGCCCTAGATGATCATTTTGGCACGCTGACTCTCCTATTCTCTGAAATGTCTGGCAATGTCAGAGTTTGATCAGAGAAAGAAAAAAATAAAGCCCACAAAGTTTATGAGAAAAAAGTCGTAACTGACTATATCTGCCAAGACAATTGTATTCATTCAAAAAATTTTCAGTTTAGAGATGTGTATCAATTATAGAGTGAAACACTTGGCTTCTATTTTAAAATGTTCTATTTATAGCTGACTGGGTATTTATTTGTCTCAGTCAAAACTGATATAGGTCAGCTTTCTTAACTTCTGTACTACATATAAAGGTAAATGAAAAAAATTACATATATTAAGTTCAAATGTTCTGAATTATTTCTAAATAAAACTTTCTTTAAAGGACTAACATCTTGGTTTCTTTTATTCTTCTTATGATTTTTATTGACTTATTAAATGTTAATTAGACATTATTTAATGACATTGTAGAGTCTGTTTGGAGTCCATAAGAATTTAACTATTGCCATCTTGTGGTCAATGTTTATAAATATGACACAGAAAGCGATGTCACTTTCCTAGAGAGATACTTTAAAATCTTACTAAATTTTCCTATCAATTGAGAAAAATGATCATTTCATTACATACAATATTTCCCAAATATTTCATTACATATAATAATTTACTAATAATTTTAAGAAATTTTAATTTTTAAAAACCTAACTTTATGTATAGTATTTGACCATGAATGGTAACAGTACTTAGTAGAAGGACATCAAGTCAGCCCGATATTATCTTAGAAACATTCATTTGCTCATATCTATATATAGTCATAATTAAGGTTTAAATACTATAAGAGTTTTACAGGCAAGTTTTCATTAGATTCTAAAACACAATATTAATACTACTATACCATGGTTAGGTTGAAAAAGTGGTCAGGAAGGCAAAGTACTGAGAAGTTGGAGCAAGAGAGGAACAGAAAGCAGAAAAGTAAAAATCTAAAATCTACATAGCATAATTTCAATAATTATCTTGAGTACTTCCTCATTTAAGTCTTTCCTAGAACACTAACTGCTGAGTTACATTTGCAATTATGTTGGCATTCAATAAGTGAGACAAAAAACACAATTACAAAAGCAAAGAAAAATGTTCTACTGCTCAAAACACTTCTAATACTTCTTCCTAGATTGTGGAAGTAAAGTTTTAAAACAGAAGATATCTTAATTTCTACTGCCTAATTTCAGAATTTAGATTATATTAAATTTAAATGACTAAGAAGCGGAAGGTAAATAAAGCACAAAGCCAACAGTCTTTTAGAAACACAAAGGCAACATCAAACTACTGTGATGCTGATGGTAGAGATGAAATTCAACCACACAACTTTGAGCGGTACAGAAAAAGTTCATTCATATTAATAGCATGTAATGTGAGAGTCCTTAGTTTCCTTACATTGTACTTATTGGTCAACATCATCCACAACTCTAAATACCCTTTACAAATCACCTTTACAGACATAGCCCCTTACCTTTATCGTATTATAATTTTAAAACAGACAACTATGACACAGATATAGGCCTATATATAGATAAAAAGGCATCCAATTGCACAAGAACTAAAGGGTAAAATTAAAGGAAAAACACTACCTAAAAGTTTTAAAATTCCATTAGAAATAGTGTTTATTGGTAAAAAGAATACACATACAGTCAAATATGATACCAGATTCTTTATCCCAATGGACCAAGAGAAAACAAAAAGAATGAGAGGTATATAAAAATAAAGAATTCTCATTATATACTTATTCAATATCAGGACAAGTATCAAACTATTGTATTAGAAGAAAACTAATCTTACCTTGTTGCTGTGAAAGTGAAGTATCAGATTTATTTCTTACACGTATTAAACGACTTTGTGCTGGCCTATGTTCAACTTGCTTAACATCTTGGTCATGCTTTTGTTGGTACTAAAGAATTTAAGACATGAAGTCATAATACTGCCTTTAAAGTTACTTTAAAGATTTCTGAGCAAGAAAATTATTTAGATGTTTCTTATATAAAGTTCAAATATTAAGCGTGCTTTCTAATTGCTAAATGGATGATAAAGTACATACTACTAATGAAAAGATATTGGAAATAAATTTTTGAAAAAGATTTGGATAATACACACAGATTTCAAATATTCAAATTATTTCTATTTTTACTAGAGAATTCAGAGCTCCTTATAAATCAAACTATCTTAGATATATACACATGATGGATTTAGACAGGATAAAAACTTAATTTGCTTGTAAGCTCTGCCATATAACCACTTTTACATAAAACAAAAATCTGCATAATACACTGCAATTTTCGAAGAGCCCTATATATAGTAACATCTTTTGATTCTCACAAGATACTAGGTATTGTTACCCTCCTTCACCATTCAAGAAATGTATATTCCACCATAAGCGCCATCATCTCTCTTTCTTACTTATAACCTAACCGAATTTGAAACTGTCTCATATTCACACATTCTTTCACAATCACACATCACGAATTACAAAGACATTTTCTTTCTTCTTTTTCCTGTTTTATGGGCCTAATTATGAATGAGTTCCTGAAAACATCTATCAGATATGCTTTGACAGGAATTTAAAAAGATATCTCTGGATTCTTATCAATGACAGTTGACCCAGAGGCTGAACCCAGTCAATCAAGGTACCTTACTTCCTCCCCGTCTTTGGAATATACATCACACCTAGTATTTGCATACTAGCAGCAGTTCCAAGGACATAGCCTTGAGAGAATGAAGTGTTCCAAGTGTTCATCTGGACTGAATAGCTGACTGAACCAAATGAAGGCTTCCATATAAACTTTTAAGATTCTAGTGGGCAGGTACAGAGAACTACTTGTCTTACAGTTGCCCAAGACAGGCCTCATCGATAAGTTCCCTTAATTACTGAACCTGCCACCTACCACTCTGAAGTGGTCTGTCATTATTCGGCCTCTCCTTGCTCTCCATGCATAGGAAGCCAGTTTTGAATTTCACTCAGGAAACTCCTGAGGTGGCCAGTAATACCAACACCGTGCAATGCTATACAATACCATGCAATAAATACTTAGTGAATAAATGAATCAACAGTGAAAAATGCATTGCTATTACACAGATACAAAACTGTTAATGTTGAAGAGTAATTAATCTACTTTTTCAGTACACAGAATTACACGGGCCACTGGCCTAACTCAGCATGAAATTTCATATGCTTTCATGTTAACAACTTTTGCAAATTTTAATATAATAAATAATTCTTGAGTACCTACTACAGTAAATTACTAAGCTCGATATTGCATGGGTATACAAAGTATAAATGATAATAGCTACCTAACTAGATGACAAGCACTTTATATATGTTATTTTTTAATCTTTAAAATAAAGATAAGGAGACTGAGGCTTAGAAAAAGGTTATGTGTTCAAGGTCACAGCTAGAATCCTAAGAGCTAAGATTTGTATCCAGGTGTGAATCAGTAAACAAAGGAAACATGACTACAAAGACTCTATGCTCCATACAGTATACTACATGCTAAGACAATATTGTTCCCATTCTCATTTTAAGTAAAGTACAAGAGTTTTTAATTGGATACCTGATGAATATCTTCAGCAGCTCCTGATACCTTAACATTATTTTCTTGTGCTGTCAGAAGTGTTGTGGGAAGTGCAGGATTAGAATTTGGCTGCAACTCCAATTCTCCCAAACTCATTGGACCATGACTTGCACATGAATCTTCATAACCACCACCTGCTATCAAAGATATAAACAAAAAGTAAAAATTGTTTAATTTATCTTAGAAAAGGAACAATTAATTGACTAAAATTACCAATATTTCTCACTATGGAATAGGAAGTAGCAGTGTACTTTAACCAAAATAATTTGGTACCAAGTCTTCATTGCAATCAAAACAAAGCTTGTAGAGAATGCACAAAGTACCTCAGTGCAGACAAGTCTATGGACTATTCTAAGGTTCCAATCAACAAGTTGCTAATGCAGGCTACAGCCAACCCCACTCTTTCACATCAACCCTTAACATTCCAGCTTACCTTTTCTATCAGTAAGAGTCAGTAGAATATTTTCTTTCTAAAATGCAGTGTGAAAACAAGGGGAAATTTCCAAGCTAGAAAATGTTATTATTGCTTAGCTCTGTTCTATAGACATTTTTCTTCAAATAATCAATTTCTTTTCTTCATCCAAATGGCATCTTATCAATAATGGCATCAAATCAATAAAAAGAAGGGAATAGGAGCAGAACTATCAATGTATCTAACAATATCATGGTATCTTATACTCCAAGCACTTTCACATATTATCATTTAATTTGAATATTATAATCATTCTGTTAGATAGGCAGGTGAGATAGTTTTATCCCTATCATTTACTGACAAAGCTAAGGCTCAGGGAAGTTAACGGACTACCCAAAAAAGCAGAGAGTTAGTAAGAGGAATTCTGCCTTCGGCTCCGGTCATGATCCCGGCGTCCTGGAATCGAGTCCCACATCGGGCTCCTTGCTCAGCAGGGAGCCTGCTTCTCCCTCTGCCTCTGCCTGCCATTCTGTCTGCCTGTGCTCGCCCTCTCCCCCCCCCCGATAAATAAATTTTTAAAAAATCTTTAAAATCCTCATTTTCCAACTCCCATTGTTCTTTATTTTACATTCCTCCTGAAATATCTCTAAGAAAATTCTGTTTTTCCTAATTAATGCCACCTTTCGAATATTTAGCACAGTGTAGTATATCTCATTGTAGTCAACAGAAATAGATTTATATCTGAAGTATCATACATAAACAAATTCTTTCAAATGAAATAGTATCTTAAGGACATCATAAATATTTTCCATTCAAAGTCAGTGTATTTAAAAAAAAAGTCAGTGTAGGGGGTGCTTGGATGGCTCAGTAGGTTAAGCATCCACCTTTTGATTTCAACTCACATCATAATCTCAGGGTTGGGAGATGGAGCCCCTGATTGGGCTCCATATGGAACCTGCTTAAGATTCTCTCTCTGACCCACTTCCCACCTCTCCCTCTCTGAAAAGGGGAGAAAAAAAAAAAGTAAGTGTATTGACAATTTCTTTGGTACAGCTAATAAATTACCCTCTGATCTTTTATATTAATCTCTATTTTTAAATGAGTTTTACAAAAAGCAAAATATACACCTTGAGTTTTAATTTTTACCTTTCCAGATTCAATCTGTACAAAACAATTTCTCAAAATTATTACCTATTCTATTGTCATTTAATTATCTAGCATATGATATGATTAACTTAATAATGATAATAATACCCATCATTCAGATAAACTTGTTCCAAGCCTTGTATACTGGCTTTTTTATATTCTGATATATCTTACTCTATTCATATGTCACTTTTCCAAGATTTTCCTAAGGCAGGCAAATGAATTAAGATAAAAGAATTAGCACAAGTAATGTTAAAAGAGAAGATATTTAAAACTGTGCTGATAATATGGTTATATATCTAGAAAAACAAGAGACTCTAGTGAGGAAAAAGAACTTTATTAAAACTGAGAAAAGAATTTGGTAATGTGACTGAATACTAGATAAATATATAAAAATCATTGATTTTTCTCTCTATTATACTAGTATCCACCTAAAAACAGAAAAAAAACACCTTTACTATAGTGACCAAAACTTTAAAATAATTAAAAATAAGATTATTAAGAAAAGCATAGAATCCATATGATGAAAATTATTACATCTTATTGACAAGAACAGAACAAGATATGAATATGATATAATATACCATAAAAATATTAATTCTTCCAATATTAATACATAACTTAGTATAATTCCCATTAGGGTGGTTTTTTTAAAATTTTTTTTTTTTCTTCAGCAGAGTCTATAGGTCCTGGTTCTATTCTGCGTGCAAGAGATCTTCAGTTTCCCTTTTTTGAACTGAAATTAAGGACTAATTTAATTTTTTTTTAATTTTTTAATGATTTTATTTATTTATTTGACAGAGAGAGAGATCACAAGTAGGCAGAGAGTCAGGCAGAGAGAGAAGGGGAAGCAGGCTCCCCGCCAAGCAGAGAGCCCAATGCGGGGCTCGATCCCAGGACAGTGAGATCAGACCTGAGCCGAAGGCAGCGGCTTAATCCACTGAGCCACCCAGGCGCCCCTTGTTTTGTTTTAGATTTTATTTATTTATTTGACAGACAGAGACCACAAGTAGGCATAGAGGCAGGCAGAGAGAGAGGGGAAAGCAGGCTCCCTGCCGAGCAGAGAACCCGAAGCGGGGCTCGATCCCAAGACTTAGAGCCGAAAGCAGAGGCTTTAACCCACTGAGCCACCCAGGTGCCCCTAGGGTGATTTTTAACAGAAAAAAAGTTTTATAGTTTATATAGAACAAATGCCTGAGACCTGCCAACAAAAGTATGAAAAAATTTTTGAAGCAGAAACTTGCCCTATCAGATAACAGAATGTGCCATAAAGATACAATAGTCTAATGTTTAAGTTCATAAAGCATTCAGATTACTTATAATAAAGAATCCAGAAAAATATTCCCACCTCTATGAGAATATACAAACTGGTCGATATTTTAATTCAGTAGGAAGAAAAACAGCTTATATATTAGTTGATGCTGACCCAACTAGCTATTTATGTGGAAGAAAATCATATTGGGCTTCTACTTTACATCATTTGAAAAAGTTAATTCCAGATAGACTTAAATATAAATACACTAAATAATGAAAAGCTCGCAAGAAAATCTACAAGACTACAGGTATAAACTTATGTTAGGAGAAACCTAATCAAGCCATAAAAACACATAAAGTATAGAAGATAGAAATAACTATATAAAAAATTCTGTTACCTATATGGCAAAGAAAGACCATAAATAATGATAACAAATTCAGTATAAATTTGGAAAAAGATGTGCAACACAGGTGATAGAAAACATCTAAAATATAGAAATAGTTATTACATGGTTTTAAGAAAAATTCAGACCCTAACAGATGGAGAAAGAACTTAAGTAGGTAATTGACAATTGAAATAGTTATTGCAGGTTTTAAGAAAAATTTAGACCCTAACAAACGGGGAAAGAACTTAAGTAGGTAATTGACAAAAGAGCAAATCCAAATGGCCAACAAACGTGAAGACAGAAATGCATAGGCAATCAGAGACTTGTGATTTCCATAAGATTTATTGTATAAAAACAAATGCAGGGAAGTGGGCATGATATGATCTCGACTTGTAAATTAACAGCACACACACATATCATATATACCTACCATGTATACTATACATGTGAGTGTGTCTATGGACAAAAACAGAAAGATTACATGCCAGAATCTTAACGTGAGTTAGCTGGGGTAAGGCAAAATATGGGATAGGAGAAAATGTGAGCATGAGGAATGGATGGCAGTCACACTAAAAAAGTAGTCTATAATTTAATATATGATATAATCACATTTTTATGTAAGATTATATGTGGTTAATGTATGGTATAAAGAAAAAATTCATTAAAAAGACACAAAGTAAATTTTGATAAAAGACCTAAATGTAAAAATCCAGAAGGTATATAATCAACTATCTCCCCAAAGTGTTCAAAGCATGTAATAGCTTTCAATCCATAGAAGACCCTATTGACCTAGGTGATACAGACTCTGTTAGATGACAGGGATAGGACAGTGAACAAGGTAAAGTCTTGTTAGATTACAAATTAGATTACAGATTAGTGTGACAAAAGCAAAATTAGGCAGGCAACATTAGAGAACTATGTAGAGAGCATGTATGACAGGTATCTAACTCAGTAATAAAGGGTCAGGTAGGAATTCCCTGAAAGCTATCATAACAATGCTAAATTTGCTCAACACCACAAATGGTGTCACTTCTAAAAAGCATACTCATTGAGTGTGGGCGTCTTGTCTGTATAATGTAATTTAGCTCTTTGTAACTATTATATCATTCACATCAAATTTATCTTAACTTGAAATCCCTAATTTTACTTTTCTAGCATCTTACTGCAATGAAAAATCAACCTTAGACACTTAAGACTTTCAGAGAAGACTAAGTCCATCCAAAATTGCCAATGCCAGCAGCAGCTTTGGGTTTGTCAAACCTAATACATTTTTCCATTTGTATGAAACCCAAAGGTGCCTCAACTTCAACATGCTTAAAGGCCCATTCATCCTCATTTCCTCCTAATTCTACCCCTACTCCATAGTCCCTCTCTCTCAACTCAGTGAATGGAAATTCCACCCAACCAACCATACGGATATGTTTTCCTTTCTTTTGCTTTTCTCATATTCAAACTAAGTCTTGTCCATTCTCCTTCTTGTCTTTCAAATCTCCCTTTTTATATTTCCTCACTCTTGAATAATGTTTTACCAGCTTTACCGTAATAGCTGTCCAACCAGGCTCCTTGCCTCTAGCCTTAATCCTTTCCAATCTTTTCATCACACTGTACCTCAGACGATAGTCACAGCAGAAATAATGATACATGGTATTCATTCTTCTGTAGTAACCACCATGTGCCAAAATACTTAAAACAAGAGGAACAAGTTAGTTCTCTACAGGCATAGTCCTTCTAGGCAGCTGTGGATAGTCTATTTCTATTGAATCCCTATAAGAAGGTATTTTTACATACTCTAGTCATTATTAAAGAGAACACCACTTACCATGTGGTAAGTACTGTGCTGACTACTTTATATGCATTGTCATTTACTATTCCTAATAACCATAAAGGGTGGACACTATTTGTGGTAACCAGCCTCTAAGATGGTGTCCTGAATCCTGTCTCCTGGGGTTCATACCTTTCAGTCATCCCCTACTACATCTTATTCCAGGATTGCTCTGTGTTATTGATAGAATGTGGAAGGAACGATGGCATGTCACTTCTGAGATTAGGTTATGAAAGACTTTGTGGTTTCCATCTTGATTGCTTACTTTCTCTCAGATCATCTTTGTGGGAGGCCAGCTGCTAGGTCATGAGCAGTGGAACTGGGGCCTCCAGCCAGCAACCATGTGAGTGAGCTTGGAAAAAAGATCTTCCAACCGTAGTGGAAGCCTTCGGATGACATCAGCCTCAGAAAACAACTTGACGGCAACTTCAAGGAAGATTCTGAAAATTACCTAGCTAAGCTGCTACCAGATTCATGACTTTCAGAATTGTGTGAGAATATAAATGTTTCTGTCTTTGGTTGCTAAATTGTTGGGTAATTTGTTAAATAGCAAGAGACAACTAATACAATAATATTATCCCCACTTGATAGATGAAGAAACTTGGGCTCAAAAATATATTTTTTTAATTTTACTTTTTTTATTATTTGGAAATTCTAAGGCAGACATTCTTCCTAATACTAACTTTAAAAGAGAGCCTCGGTTAACAAATAGAACACACAACCCATATATAAAATGAATGAGTAGGGTTTTTTTTTTTTAAATGAAGTAAGAACTGTAGTTTCAACATCTAAACCACTATCAAAAATATTTTTTAATCTGCAAAATGCACAATTGCAACAGCTTTCAACTACAGCTAATTCACAGTGCAATATAACTGAAACACACTGGGGGGCCCATAATAAATTCTGAACATTTCCTTATTTGGTTTTTGTAAATGAAGCAGATTAATTCTATTCCCAAGCATACAGGAAGCAGACAAATGAATTAACTCAAAGGGTCATTGACAGATTGCTTCATAAAATGTTGCTGTTTTGAAAAGAAATGTGATCCATTCATTCACTTCATTATAGATATCTAAGACAAACCACACTGTAATTTACCAATACATTCTGCTTATATCAATCTAACAAAATAAGTCCCTACAAAATTACTGGCCTCAAAGATAGTAAGTTGCTTGCCTCAAAGTACACAGAGCTGGAACTCAAACTGATATCTGAAATTCCAAAAGCCCAAATTCTTAGCCACACTCTGCTAAATTGCCTCATCTATATGCTCGATCTTATATTATGCCACAGAACTTACTGTTTTTCCCTATTAAACAAATACCTGCAGTGTACCTACTATTATAAGCCCATTGCATGGTAGAGAATATGCTAGGTTGTAATCAGAGGAATAAGCAGGGACTAACTAGGATATATCCTCATGTATTTTATTCTATAATAATTTAACAAGTACCTAGTTTTTCTCAAGTACCTAGCAGCTGTCAAGTGAGCTGTGAGAGCCACCTAGTGTCAATTCTGTTTAACTGCAATTTGTAGATAGCGAGATACCAATACAACAAGCAAAGGAGAGGGGGGAAGAGGAGCAAACCAAGAAACACACTTGTAACCCACTCATAACTACAAAGAACTGATGGCTGCCAAAGGGAAGGTGGGGAGGGTGGTGATGAAATAGGTGATGGGGATTATGGAGTGTGCTTTTTTTTAAATTAATTTTATTAACATATAATGTATTATTAGCCCCAGGGGTACAGGTAAGGAGAGCACTTGTGATGAGCACCCCTGATATATGGAAGTACAGAATCACTATATTGTACACCTGAAACTAATATTTCATTGTATGTTAACTAACTGGATTTAAATAAAAACTTCAAAAAGTCACATTTTATGCCATTTTAAATACTACTCATTTAGGGGTGCCTGGGTGGCTCAGTCAGTTAAATGTCTGCCTTAGGTTCAGTTCATGATCCCAGAGTCCTGGGATGGAGCTTCACATCGGACTCCCTGCTCAGCTGAGAGTATGCTTCCCCCTCTCCCTCTGTTGCTCCCGCTGCTTGTGCTCACTCTCTCTTTCTCTCTCTCAAATGAATAAAATCTTTTTTAAAAATCCTATTAGTTTAAAAGAATGTAAAATATTTAATGCCCTCACTATGTGCACAAAATGAGAAATAACTCCAATCTTACTTTATATTTATTCTCCTGGAAAATTTAGTCTTGAATTTCTCTTAATTCTGAATGGTACAAGGTGTTCACCCAATATAAAATGGAGATTTTAAATACTCTATACTAATGTTTTTCTGACTTAATGCATTTCCTTTTCTGATCCTTGGAAAATCTGCAAACCCCCGGAAGTTCTTTTCACTTAAGGGAATGCAGCAATGGGCATGGAAAAATCAGCAAATGAGAATACATTTGCTCCTCATGAATTTGCTGATTCCATATTTACAAATTCACCTACTCAATAAAATTTACTTCTAATCCCCAAGTCAACAGTTGCAGTGATTTTGTGATCATTCACAGACATGGGTAGACTAAAAAAACTTGCATCACCCATTTACTAGCAGAGGCTGAACCAAGGTGATGCTGTTTTCTTATTTCAGCTCTTATACTATAAACAAGGGTCCCTTTTGCTGTCTATTTACTGTCTGTTCACATCTTTGTGCTTCTTGTTGGTGATCTGTGGTTTCAAGTGGCCCCACTCAGACTGCTGAAGTGCCATCTGGTGTCTTAAGTGCACAAAGCTGTGACAGGCCTTAGAGAGAAAATACATGGATTCCAGAAGCTTTGTTCAGGCCCGAGCTACAGTGTTGCGGACCCTGAGCTCAAGGTCAATGAACCAACAATATATATTACAATAAATTTCTTTAAAAAGAAACACACATTAACACAGTTACATATTGATCAATTGACAAAGATGTTATGATCAGAGGCTTGCAGGAATCTAGGCTATATTTTCCCCAAGGAGCAATGGGTCAGTATTTACTAACTCAGTGTTTCTGATGACTCCACAGATAGCAAAGATAATAAGAATCAACCATATATGCTAGTGATCAGTATTCTCTCTTCTATTCTTTTTTAAGATTTATTTATTTATTTATCTGACAGAGAGAGATCACAAGTAGGCAGAGAGGCAGGCAGAGAGAGAGAGGGAAGCAGCCTCCCTGCTGAGCAGAAAGCCTGATGCGGGGCTTGATCCCAGGGCTCTGGGATAATGACCTGAGCTGAAAGCAGAGGCTTTAACCCACTGAGCCACCCACGCACCCCTCTCTTTTCTATTCTTATTTCCAAAGTGTTATAGCAGAAAGTCTGGCTAATGAGGTTCTAAACTAGTCATGAATACACTGAGTATTGTGTCAGAAATCCTTACAGTGTAAAGAATGAATTTCTAGAGGATTATCTAATTTAACCTTGTCCTACACAAGATATGTTCTGTCACAGTTTGGTGTTCTAAATTATATTTTTTCTAATATATAGTAAAATAAAATTAAATAAATAAATAAATAAAATACATCACTATTAAAAAATTTTAAGTATATGTATGCCTATTACCAAAATTATCCCATGCACCAACCAGTGGCTCACGTACTAACACTGACACCTGAATCACATCTGGGAAAATATATAGACCACAAAAAAATAGTCATTACTAAACTTTTCAATAATGAAGACCCTTTTTAATAAAGAAATTTTGCCCCTACCTGAAAATAGCAATTTTCTTAATTCAGATTAGGATTACTATCACAATTATAACACAAAACAGAATATGGCATTCAGCCTGGAAACAGTACAAAGGAAGTGTGATGGGATTCAAGTACATTCTAATAAATGCTATATCAAGAAGCAATATTTTTGTGTATACCTGCAACTGTGTCATATTGCTGAGATAATGGCTGAGGAGCACATTTTTTATCCGAAAACTCTGCATTAGTGGCAGGTGACTGCATAGAAACAGACTGTCCCAGTAAGATGTTCTCTGCTGCTGCTGTCAGCCTGGGCCTTTGTCCTTCACTAAGTTCACCTGCACTGTTTTCCAAGTCCTATAAAAGGTAGCAACAATTGTTAAAATCAAGTCAAAAGAGCAAAAATTTGTCAAATACCATGAACTTGACTGCTTGAAAGGTATTGTAGGAAGTGCTTATTACACACACACACACATACACACGCACACACTCTAATGAAAGACAGCCTTAAAAAGTTAGATTGATCAGGCATCTAGCAATAGGCTTTGTTGCCAATATCTCATTTTTTATGAAGTTAAATAAGCATTATCTTGCTTTTCAAACTCCAAATTAGATAGCAAAACACCTAAGAAAACTTTTATGATTTAAACTAAATAATGGCACACATTGCATATTGTTCATACAGCTTCAAATTGTATTTTTCATTCTTCATTAATGTAAACTGCCTGAACTTGTTAGGGTGAATCTTATAGTTAAGTGACATAAACATTACCCTTATCCAAATAATTACATTTTTTTATAAGTACCTAAGTTGAAGAAGACTACTTTCATCATATTAATAAAGTTCTTCCCCCTCAGAAAGTACACAAGTACAAATACATTTCTTTATCAAGTATATAAAATAAATTTAGGGTGCCTGGGTGGCTCAGTTGTTAAGTGTCTGCCTTCAACTCAGGTCATGATCCCAGGGTCCTGGATCAAGTCCTGCATGGGGCTCCCTGCTCAGTGGAAGCCTGCTTCTCCTTCTCCCACTCCCCTGCTTGTGTTCCCTCTTGCGCTGTGTCTCTCTCTGTCAAATAAATAAAATCTTTAAGATATATACACATATATATAAAAAATAAATTTTACAACTAAAAAAATTAAGACTTCTATTTTCTTTCTGTATTAAAAATTATGTATGTGATCACTACCACATTTTGTGACTTAGAAATATTCTATGAGTTTACTTATTAAGAACCGAATAAAAATTCCAGGATCTGAAAGTTCTCATGTTTCTCACTGAAATGGGATTTAATTTCAACCAAGAAATCACTGCTGAAACATCTTCAATGTAACTATAAAATTAACTATGGCTCTGTTAACTATAAAGTGAAATCTAACTTCTTAGCTCAACATTCAAGATTTTCTATAATTTTCCCAAATTTTTGTGTATTTCTATCTCCTCTAAGGCCCTAATGTGACTTTTTTTAGGAACATCAATTACCCCAACAACCTCTAAATAGAACAGGATTGTTTTGCAATTAATATAAAACCTTTGGAGACTCTTTGGCAAAATTTAGAACGATGGCAGATACACTTTCCCTAGAAATTAATTAGGAATATTTCATAGTGCCTCTCTTACTCTGCCACTACCATATAAATTGTTGGGCAATAAACAGTACCTTCTCTATTATGAATCAATTTTCTAGGGTGCTTGTAATTGCTGAGCTATTTAATACCTTAATACTCTAGGACTCTACTGAAGCCTTAGCTTGCATACTCACAAAATGCTCTCATACTCATAAGTATCATTGATCTTGGCAACAACCCAGATGGCAGACACTGGTGCCCCAGACTAAGAGATCAGGGAACACAAAAGCCCATCTAGGATGAAAAGGTGCAGCTGAAACCGGATCAGGATTCATTCCTTCTCCTATTTCCCTCCAAACACCAGGACTGGATTATAAAACCTCCAAATTCTTTCCTACGTATCATACCTTGTGACCTCCTTGCCCAGAATATCTTAATAGCCTCTACAGTGCCCAAGCCTCTCCATGGCTTAAACAGTTCTTTATGATCATCTGGTTCAACCAACTTCTCCAGACTTTTCTCTTTATCCAAAGTGCTTGTCACACTGAGCCATTCAATACTTTCTAAAAATGTTGATCCATTATTAACTATAGAGTAATTGTTAGGCCCTTTTCTCGGTATAGGACTGTGAGCGTCCTAAGGGTAGGGGTTCTGTCTCCTTCATCTTTGTACGTTTTTCAAGACTGGTTCTGGCACATAGTGGATATTCAGTAAATGGCTGAAGAAAGAAAGAATGACTGATCGTCACAGATCATCTAAAAGGGCTTCGGTTTTTTTCAACCGTAGAACAGGAGGGCTGGAGCAGATGGCCTAAACTCTAGAGCTCTGATTTCAGGCTAAAGTTACTATAAAGTTGACCCCTGAATAAGTTGAAGAATTAGTATGCTTTCACTTTAAGTAGGAATATTTTTGTTATTTTTCCTGTATTTAGACCAAACCAAAAGAAAACAAAAATTATTAAGGTTAATAAGTACCTCTGAATGATAGACTGCTTGCTGTGAAACCAAGGAGTCCTGGTTTTGTTTAGCAAGAAGAGAAAGAATTGCGTCTGCATGAATTTTTTTATGGGGCACCCTAATCACTTGTCCTTCGCTGGGAGGATCATCTTCCTGAATGAAATATAAAGACAGTTAATATAATGAAAAATCCTATGAAACACTGCATTTTTCTTGATTTATGATTAATGAAATGTAGCAGCCATCATGAAAATGGTCATATTAGCACTTTATGGAAAGAAGGTGGACTCTGTTTTCATTAGTTCTCATTTTCATTTGACTATACTAACAAGTCTTTAGTATGCCTCAAATAGAAACAACAGTATAAAATAATTTGGTTATAATTATTCAACTGGACATTTAGTATAATATACATGCAAATTGGACCCTCGCTCTGAAGTGACTGAGTTATCATGATTCATAAATGTTTTATGTAGGGCCATCAAGTTTTTGGCTTACACAATTTCCTGCTTCATATTTATGCAGCACCCAAAGCAACACCATGGTGTGGTGATAGGGACAGAGCACTGAAACCTGGATCACAGGCAAAAACGAAAAACTATAGAAATATGTTAAGGCACC